>NW_020955239.1:2597280-2674868 GCF_003031625.1 Empidonax traillii | reverse complement strand
GCCTCCTAAAACCCTTGCCTCCAAACCTCCCCTCTCCCTATAGGTTGAAGGCAAACTCAGAGCCTTACAGTGCCATTCAGCTGTGCCTGGAAAAAAGTGCAATCCCCACCCTTGCTGACACACAACCTAATGGATTTGGGGGCATGAATCCTTCTCGGGGATGCACGTAGCCCTGGCTCCATCACCGCTGGGCAGGACAGATGTGAATCCACGTGCATTGGTGACGCAGGCAAACTGGATTTGGCCAGCTGCCGGGGCTTTGAATGTTCATTTTGGGGGAGGGAGGGAGGGAAGGAGGACAGAGGAGGGGAAAACCTGCCCTCTGCCTGCTCCTGGTGCTGAGGTGCCTGGGGAGGGAGTGGAGGCTATTGCAGAGGAGGAGCCAGGGCAGGGCTGCTGCTTTGCCAGGAGATCCTTTCCCCATTTGGTGGCAGACACATAATATTGCAGGGCCAGTGCACAGAAACCTGGCTGGAGCTGTTTGTCCTTTTTTTTTGCATCCAATGGATTTGCGTGCGCCTGTGTGTGTTGCTTTGTTTTTCACCCTGTGTTTTTTAGTAATAATCCCCTCCAAGGTTACAGAGATATCATTTGTCAGGCAAGCCGACAGAGCTCTTTCTTACTATGGGATTACATAAGAGAACACAGGCTTTATTACCATTTTAGGATGTATTAGCATTGTGGATTATTTCCATAGAGACTGAGCACAGTGACAGCTTTCACTCTGGGTTCCCTCATGTTTCCTCCCCCCACATCTTTAGTTTTAAAAATTACATTAATTGGCAAACAAACAAGCAAGAAGCGTCCTGTGAAGCCTGGTCCATGATCAGTGTTGTATGTGGAGGGCTGACACAAGTGTCAAGAGTGCATTGCAAGACTGCAGTCAGAAGGAGGGATTTCAAAAAGATAAGGCAGAGAAGTAAGAAAGCAGATGTGCCTTCTTCATTCCTGCTTGCCAATGTGCCTTCTTGGGAGGCTAGGGAGGGCTGCTGTCCCTTTTTTTGATTGTTCATGGCCTGTGGGATCATGGACAGGTCAAGCCAATGCATTGTGTCTCAGTTTAACAGTCTATAAAATGGGGGGGTTAATTATACCGGGGTATCCTGTTGACTAGAGTAATGTACATGAGACTGTGATTTATTCACAGCATCTTTTCTGTGACAAAGGCCGATCCCAGAACAGCTGTCTCATGCTGGCTGTGCATCTTTTGAGCTGCTGGGAGAGTAGGAAAATAGTGTGGAGCATTGCTGTAAATAAATCAAACTGCACATTCCTTCCTTGGAAAAGCATCTTGCCATACATTTAAGCCCTGCATTTCTGATGTGTGCTGTAACCAGGCTGTGGTGGGATCTCCTCCACGGATGGACTAGCGGGGGATATTTTAGGTCTTTCCTCTTTTCCAATAAAACTTGTGGAGAGCAGAAATGTTCTGCCTCAGCAGGTCTGAGGGATCACTGAACTGTAAAATTTGGAAACTGATTTCCTCCTCTTGGCTGTGCCTCTGCTACAGCACAAAGTGTTGGCATTTCTCTTGGCCTGGCAGACTTGGTAATGGGCAATTTTTGGCCTTCATGTGCGCTGGAGGTGTCTGTTACATGAAGCAGTTCATTGTGAATCTTAAGCTGTATCGTGCAAAGCTGATAGACACGACTGCCAAGACAGATGCCAGTTCACTTGTCAGTGACTGGTCTTCATTGCTGGAAAGGATTCTTTTGTTTTGCTTTTTCCTGGTCTTTTCAGGGATCATAAGTCATCTAATTAGTGTTTCTTCTCCCAATGCTGCTCATGTATTACCAGTAACATGAAAGTTGTACTAGATCCTGAGTAACTCCCAGCTTAGGGAACACCTGAAATGTTTGTACTGCAGTCATATGTCACAACTGTCCCCCAGGGCCAGTTTTACAAGACAGCAATCAGAGAGCTAACTGTGTCCAAGAAAGAGCCTGCTGCTCTGTTTCTTGAATGCTTCTGTTCCGACCTGTACCTTGGTAGGAGCTGCGTGTAAACACCTCTTCTCTACCAGTGAAACCAACAGCCTCTGCATAGCAAATACACTCCAGGGGCAAAACAGGCCTCTGCAGAAGAGGCTCCAGGAGGAGCAAGAGCTAAACAAAAAGTCACTGAGGATCAGTCATTCATCAGTAACTTGTTGAAGAAAGCCAGGGAACTTGTAGTTGTTGGAGATGGGTGGGAAGGTATTATTCTATTCTTCAGTGGCTGCAGTGGAAATTGAGGTGGGTTCCTGAACACCTGGGGAGCCCCATACCAGATAGTTGTAGGAAATCAGACTTCACATTTTCTTCTCAAGCAGTTTTTGGTTCCTCTTTGAAAGAATAAGTTTAACCAGAGCACTCAGAAAGTAGCTGCCCTGTTGTGAACCTGGCAGATGCATTATTTCTGTGCTTTACTAGCACAATGCATGATCATTAATCGCATCCTTACCTGGAACGGTACTCTGAAAACCTTGAGCTTTATCTGTAGATTAATTGCACCTGAGTTTTGGCATCTTTTCTGTAATTTCAAAAAATTAAGTAAATTTTTTTGCACATAAATATTCTCTTTGCTTCTCTAGATAAGTGTGTCTAAGGGGGGGGGAGGGGAAGGTAAATTCTTATTTTTGTGACCTGCTTTGACTTACCACCCTTGTGTTCTCTCATGTGCTACTCTTATGTTTTCTTCTCAACAAAAAGGCCTAAAGACCCACTAAAGCCTCTGAGAGATACAAGTTTCTAGCAAGGACTTGTGGCTGTGTATGTAACAGAATACTTTGCTCATTGTAGAACAGATTTGGGTCTTTTAAGATTTTTTGTTGGATTCCTCATCGAGCCCTAGGACAGTGGTTGGCCAACAGAAACTGCCCTATGATCTTTACTTTCTAGAGGAGGGACAGGTGAGATGTTTAGAAGGCTGATCTCAGTCCTTAGAGAAGTCCATTTACAGAAATCCTCATAATCTCAGATGTCTTATCCTAGCTGAAGTGGGCTACTACCGCAAACCGCAGTGATGCAAACTTATTTGTGGGAAACAGCTAAGAAAAACCTGTTAGGGCTGGAATAAAAATCCATATAATTGAACTACTGAGACCTGTCTACAGTGTCAGCAACAAATGTCCTCATTGCCCACCCTGGTTACTGCTGCTTGTGGTGTCAACATTGAAGGGATTCACGTGTGTCGGGGCATGAAGCTGTCACTCCTGGTGGCTGGAAACCTTTCCCTGAGATATGACTTGGCCTCAACTGAAAACAAGACAGGGAAGAAGAGATTGCTTAAGTTAAATTTGGTACAGTTAAAAAAAAAAAAAAAGTTCTAGAATGTTCTTATCAGCTTGAAGTGAAAAAATCATTAGGGAATCCCTTAAGCATTAGATCCTTGACAGACTGTTCTATGGGGCTTAGGGCACACAGTTTTCTTCATGGCAACTACACCAGCATCCATACACTGAAACACAACATGCACTCTTCCAGGAGCCTCAGGGAAGGGCACCCATCTGAATGCTGGACCATCTGTGGAAGCTATTGGTATCTATTTATCACAGCAGTTACTGTGAAAGCAGGATAGCAGATAAATAAAATGGAGAAGGCCCTTCTTTCTGCCACATCAGTTCCAGGAGTGCTTTCACCTCATACTTGCTCATTCATGTAGCACAAATCAACTTTCCTTGATGTTTAACTGGACTGCATCTGCAAAATTACAGGGAGATGAGCAGGCGTCATTTTTGCCTCCTGTGATCCCCAAATGCTCCTTGATTCTCTAGTTTCTGCAGCTGCTGAAGATGCAGGAAGATATCCATCTCAAACCTCACTACCTTGTGTTTTGCCTAAGGCATCTGCTGACTTTGCTGCAGTGGGAACCCTGCAAAAATGTTTATCAGTGATGAAGTGTGATCAGCTGGGGAAGTCTCATTAACCTCTGCCAGAGCCCATCCTGCTCAGGAGCCCTGTGCACACAAGCTACTGCCTTGGGAGCCAAAGGTGTAACTCAATTCTTGCTACTCCTGGTTTCTGTTTGAGAGATCCCTCACCAAAGTAAAAGCGCATGAGGGCTTGGGGTGTGTCATATGGGCTGCACTGATGGCTGTTTCCTGCACAGAAATAGCACAGTAAAACTGAGGTGTCCGAGCTGCAAGCAACCTTGCATGGGCTGTGGACAAAACTGTTCTTTTTGTAAGTCATCAGACTATGCCTGCACAGGGCTGATGAAGTCTAAAAAGACTATGGCCATAGCCAAATTTGTCTCTTTTTGCTCTCCCAGTTTTTTGAGATTAATAAAAAAAAAGAATTTTTTGAGAGGCACCTGGTCATGTAGCAGTCCTGTGGGTATTGCATTGGTGTGACCCATGTGTGGCTCATGAGATATTCTGCAAATTCAGAGAAGCCTTATCCAATATGCAATTCCTTATCTACTAAATCTGTGTGGTCCTGCCTTCATCTCCATGGTAGAAGACCTCTTAGGGACTTAAGCAGCTAATGTAGAACTGTTTTGCATATCTGTTCCAAACAACTATAGCTGTGATATCAAACTCCTCGTGCCTGCATTGTACTGAGACCCTAATGTTCTTAAAAATTGCCTTTGCTCTTCTTTAGTGTAGATTATATCTATGGTGTGTTTATACTCACTGCACCCCTAAGAGTTGCTTTATTGTCCAAACTGTTTGTGCTTCAGTCTGTGAAATGAAGATAATTAGTCACCTGAGGACAAATTATATGGTATTTGGTCATCTGAATTTCACTTTGCATGGGTTTGGTCTCTGTCTTGAGATCTTCTGAACTGTTCCTGAGTTTGCAGCCTTGAGTAGGAGGTGTGACTGCTCTTCCAAGTGACTCCCAGGGTCACATATATTACTTTTAGCATAGAAAGCAGGAACGAGAAGATCAACCTTTAATCTCAAAAAAACGCCGTTATTTCATAGTTATCCTCCATTGCCAGGTAGCCTGACACCAATATTTCCATTTGTGGAACCCAGTTATTCTTGCAGCAAGAAGAAAAACACCCTCTGACTTATAAATTGAGCACATTTAATGGGGAGCAACACAGGAGCAGTCATTATTAATAATTATTTGCATAACAATAGCCTTTCTTCCATAGATCTCGCAAAGCTGGGCAAACATGAATTAATTCAACCTGAAACTACCCACATGGGAGGACGAAAAGTATCATTATCCACATGAACAGTTTCTCTGCATGATTTTGCTAATTATAGTATAGCACTTAGGTGTTGTTATATGTGCTGTAAAAGAAGGTAAATAGCATTTTGCAGAGAGGACCAAAGGGTGTTTCTCATCCAATCAGACTCTCTTTCCAGCAGTCGGGCTTTATTGTCTCTAGGAATGGGCACAATTATTCCGGCAGAAGGTGGAGGAAATGGGTCATCAACGGGCAGCATGGGCAGAGCTATAAATAGGTGAAATGCCTTGTTTACACCCGCAGGAGTGGCCTTTCAAAGAGGTGGACCTAGATAGTAACCCAAGTTGCACAACCGCCCCCAGAACAGCTTTCACCTTTCCTTGTTACTCGGATGAATCTCCTTCCTGATCCAAAGCAAGCGTAATGCAACCTTCCCAAAAAGACTGAGCTGTTCCAGTAACACTCCCTCAAGAAGTTACTGGGCTGGTCCAATGAGACGTGGGAGCACTTTCTGCTTTAGGATGCTTTGAGCATTAGGGAAGCAACTACTGGCTGAAAGCCCTGGGGAAGGGCCACTGAAATACTTCCAGCTACCTGGAAACCTGTGGGTATTCCTCCTTCCTGGTGTTTGAGGCTTCTAGCAGGGCCTTTGCGGTGCTTTCCCCCCCTGCTAAGCTCATGGAAAATAGCTGGCTCTAGGTTTTCCTGAGGACAGCCCAGCAACTGGGCATGGCGGTGTCTGAAATAAATATAGTTTTGGAGTAGAGTTCATTTCCCCTGAATTAATGCAGCCTGACACAGAGCGCGGGAGCATGTGCCATCTGGTCAGATCTGCCTTGATTTTCTGAACAAGGGGGAGGGTAACCGATACTTTTATGAACTGCAGTTGCTGCACAGGCGAAAACAGTAATCCCCTAGGTACTGAAAATGAGAGATGCTAATCTGAAATTAAAATGGGTAAACGCGCACAGGCCCAGTAAGGTCGTGAAGATCAAAACCTTGTTCTCTCAGGAAATGAGCATTTTTATCTTGAGAAGCCCTAGGCATAGCCGTGTAGTCCATCAATTTAATAGGAAGTGGTGGGGTAGCATGTTGCTCTTTTCTTTCAGAGCCAAGCTTGTTCCCTGAACATATTCTATGATGTATGTATGTTCTCTGCAGAGATTTTACTCCTCTATTACCCATCCATGACACTTGCCCCACCTTGGGCCTGTTTTACCATTGCCTTTTGATGCTGCTGTATAAATTGGGCTGGACTATGTCCCTCTCATTCCTCCTCAGCTAGAGAGCAGATATCTAATTCTACGCTTGCCTGTAGTCCTGCCGAGCATGTAATGAAATGGCCAAATTCCGTGGATTCTCCCTGGGAGGGAGTCAGAAACAGTTCAGTGGTATGTTCTGACACAAGCTGTGATGGCCAGGAACCTGGAGGAGATCCTCATCTCTCTGCTTGCGCTGCCTGTGAGAGCAGGGCTTGCATGTTTGCGAATGATGGGTGAGGATTCTGCACAAGCTGCCCGAGAGTTCAAGACAGCGACGTGTGCCCCACAGCAATGGCTAGGAAGTCACGGTTGGCCATGACTTTGGTACAGGACAGGCTCTTAAGGCCTGCCGCGCTGGCCTTAATTTAGCAGATAATGGTTGAGTAACCCAGAGGCATATGTGAGGCAGGAACAGAAAATGTTTGCCTTGTTCTCCTAACAAAATTGTGCTCTGGCTGTGTGCCTTTCAGTTTTTCAGCCATCATTCTGCAGTTCAAAATAGCAGCGAGCATTCTGAAGCTTCTCTGCAGGTCAGGTGAGGCAGGCCTGCAGTGCCACCAAGAGCAAAGGGGATAGCAGGGAGGTGCTAAAAAACTGCTTTCATATGCAGCAAAACAGTGAGAGAATCTGTCAGAGTGCAGGGTGAGATGCAAGTAATAAGTAATAACCTTTTCTTACCTCCCTGAAGTTTGTAGTGTCTGCTGCTCAGGGATAAAACCTGCCAATCTTTCCTATCTGCTTGGGATGAAGCAGAGTCGTGGGCTGACAGAGCAACAAAATCGGGGTGCAGGAACAACAGATGTGGTCATTGCATTTCTTCTGAGGGTCTATGCACACATTCATGCCCAAAGCCTCTGTCATCCTGGAATTTGTTTCACCAAAACACAGCCCTGCACCTCGCACCCAAGGGGGTAATTTGCTGCAATTAGGTCTTCCCTTGCTGCTGTGGGTTCAGCCCCTCGGTGAGCAGTGGGCAAGAGCACAGAGCCAGCGTGCACCACCTGGTGTTGGGGCCAGCAGCGATTCCTATGGAGGTGAGCGCTGCAGGAAAGACAAAAATCAGGAGGCATGTTTTCTGTGCGATTAGTTCAGGAGAATATTGCAGCTCTTTTATCCAGGAAAGATGCATGGGGAGAGGATGTTTTCCCGTGGTAGCTTGGTTGTCGTTTTTCCCAGTGAAAAGCAAAAGCAGCACCTTGATGCATTCCTCCCTTTCTCAGATGGAGTAAAACATGCCTGGCTTTTTAGGGGGAGGCACATTGCAATGTTTGGGTAAAAGATGCTACAAAACAGGGTGAAGGTTTATCTGGCCTGCAAAGCCCAGATAAAGGGTCAAGATTTAGATTTAATTCATGACAGAGAGATTCTGGCCCAGAAATTTCCATCAGTTTCGGGAGTACTGAACTGTGATCATCTGTGCAAAGGGCACATTTCTGTAAAGAATCTGTATTTGTTTTTCTCCTGCCCCCTCCCCACTATCTTTTCTCTTATATCTCCAAAATCAGAGAACTTTAAATACCTCTTCTCCTTCACCTTTTTTTTTCTGTTCCCAACCTTAGTTTTGTTTATGGACTAAAATGCCCGATACAATCACGCAAAGGTCTTTTATTTATGTTTGGCTGGGAGCTGACCAGATGCCCCAGCCTGTGAAATAATCACCATCTGTTGATTGTAATTGCACGGCAAAAGCCAAAAGCCTGGAAGGTTTTTTCAATGATGTATTCAAAGAACTACAGCTTGACTTTTCTGAATAAAAACAAAAGCTTCTGCTTTGGGTCAGACCTTTTTTTTTCCTTTTTTTTAATACCTCCCCACATGCTGAATGCCTATGAATAGCTCTGCTATTCATTCCCTCCTTATCAGAAGCGATTTGGCTTCGCACTTTCTGGATTTTTTCATTCCTGTCAGAGAGGGTGGCACCATCGCTGGGCCCTGGTGCATTGCGTCCATCCTGCAGCTCGACACTTCAGTGGGGAACACGCCAGTCAGAGGTCCCCCACAAACTGAGTTTCTTCTCTTCCTCTTTTTCTCTCTCTGACATCTTGCCATTCTCACATCAGTCAAAGATGTCCCTGGGGAAGAAGGACAATGCCTAATACTGCAGGTGCAGTGAGAATCAATAATTCATTTAATCATAAATTAATAAATGATGATGCTGCTTGGGGAGAAGGGGAGGAAAAGAAAGAACATTAATAAAGTGGTTTCCAGATCAATTCCACAACTCTGAGAGACTGAAGGAAAGCTCCAGAGGGCCTGAACTTGATAATTGTCAAGATCTGTAGGAGTCCTCACTACCATCATTGCTGCTGCCTGAGTTTAATTCAGTGATACGGCTGTTACCTGCCTCTCTGCTCTGGAACTTGGAGGCTGCAGAACGTTGGTATTTGCAGGATGCTGAGCAAAATGCCTCTGGGTGGGGCAAGTGAGCTGTATAGAAGTTTTTCTGCTTGCTGGATAAAAGCAATGCAGTTCAAGTGCTTCTGCCAGGCATTAAGAAGAAAGCAGGTCTCTGGTGTTAGCCCAACAACAGCTGAGTTTGATTGTCTGGGAACATGGGATACAACTGAATATTGTTGCCACTGGGTGACCTGAAAACTCTTGGTGTTGTGCTGGCCCTACCCAAAATACATGGGGGCGAATGCACATGAGCATTCCATCTGCTTGACACTACAGTGTATGAAGGCAGGGCAAGCCAGGATTGAACCATCAGAAAATGAGGAATAAACTTAATAAGGATGTTGAGTGTATTAACCTCCAGTAAAAGCCTCTCAGGCTGACAATGCCTTTTTATTCCAGTAAGTGGACAGACTCCAGGTATCACCTGGGGAGTCTTTCTGCTGTACGTTCTGCAACCGGACTTGTGTATCTCGCATTGGCCTTTTTAGCCATCAGCGCACTTGTAGCAAGCGTGGGTAGAGCCCTTCTCAAATCTTCGTTCGCGAAGCCCAGCCATGATGATGGACAGACTCTCAAAGTCCCTATCACAGCACTCCATCCTGCAGTAAGGGGGTGTAACGGGTAGCCAGATTTGTCAAAACTGCCACCAAGCAGAACGTTTCTCTCTGGTGTTCTCTGTCCTTGCCTGTACCTGCAGTAGTGCAGAGCTTTCACAGCAGCTTAGATGAAGGTCCTTGGGGCTGCTGAGCACTATTACTCTGTTTTTCACACCTTTGTTGGCTCTTAAGTAACAGACATGGACATCTCCTGACACGGGGGTTGGATTTGTCTTTTTGAAAATATGTATGACTCAAGTTTGTTTCTCCCTGGATTTAGTGTGCTGTGGGTGTACCTGCAGTTTGAGCTGGCTTAAATTTCTGTGAGAGATAAAAAGTGTTCATTTTGGAATGTTCTTGTAGTACCTGCTTTCTGTGTCCCTTCTTTCCTGTTTGTTGAGTTGCTTCTAATTTTCACTGATGCAGAAGCAGAACCAGGCCAACTTATTTCATAGAATCATCCGTTCTGAGTTAGAAGTGACTCAGCTGGATCATTGAGTCCAGCTCCTGGCCCTGCACAGGACACCCCAAGAGTCACACCATGTGCTTGAGAGGGTTGTCCTAAATGCTTCTTGAACTCAGACAGGCTTGGTGCTGAGACCCCTTCCCTGAGGAGCCTGTTCCAGAGCCCAAACACTCTCTGGGTGAAGAACTTTTTCCTGATATCCAAACTAAACCTCCCCCAACTCAGCTTCATGCCACTTCTTCCAATTCTGTCACTGGTCACTAGAGTAAAGAGATTGGTACTTACCCCTTAACCTTCCCTCATTTCCTAGTATAAGGACTACTTTTTTTCTTTTCCTTTTAGTTTAATCTCATAACTCCTAGTTACTACCTCCTCTCAGTCTGCAGTGTCCAAATGCATCAAGTATATTTTACAGTTTACTTCCTTAGGTTTGTTCCTTAATGAACTGTACACCCTTCTTGGTCTCCTTCATATATTCTTCCATGTCTGTTTATCAACCATCTCTGATTTTTTCTAGTTTGCTGCTCATCTACTGCTTATGAGGAAAAACTGATGGAACTAATTAAATTGAATCATTGGACTGATTGCATTGAAATGGTGCAGAAACTCTTCCCTCTCTCCTACCTTTTGCCGTGATGAGATGCCCCTCTGTTTACCACCCAAAACTGCAAAAGCCTGTTTTGCTAATATAGCACATCAAGATTTTTTATTTGCTTCTTTTCTGCAACCTCAAGTCTCAAAGAGCATAAGAGTTTCCATGCTATCTCTCTCTTGCTGAGTGTCCATCTTTTGGATTATTGCTCTTTAGGGACATTACGTGTTTTTTTCCTATGTTGTTGAGTTCAGCTTGTGTCTTTGATGAGTCTAGATTCAGTCATCCTCTCTCCCACTCCTGCTACTCTCTGCTTTAACTTTCAGACCATTGCCCTCACATGCTTACTTTTATGGAGCTCCATGTTTGTCAAGGGCCTCTGTTTTTGTCTTCCATTACGGTTGCATTTTCTCTGTAGGGTGACAGCTGCAAATTTCATGGACAGTTAGTGTTGTTTTCCTATGACACCAGCTTAATATGGCCAACATGGATGCAAACTTTTTGGCACATCATTTGTCATTTCCTAGTCCAGCAAAACATATTTTCTTTTGGTACCTCTGGACAGTTTTTGATCCATGGACTGGTGGTTGTAGTGAAACTGATGCAGTGGAGCAGTGTCAAATCCTTCACTTCCTAAGGCTTCAAATTCTCTTTACTACCTTTTCTCTGTGTGTTAATTGTGCTGTGTATTAAAAGGCAAAAGACTTTCACTTGTATATTTCATGTGATCTTATTCTTTAGGTTCTTAGTGACCCTTCATATTTGTTTCATTATTTCACTAGGCATAGATATCGACTTAGAATTAAATATTGCCAGCTCTATTCCTTATTGAAAATCTTTATTATGTTTGCTTTTTGGTTGGTTGTGTGGAGCCTCCCTAGCTCAATGTAAATTGTCAGATTATTTGTCACTGGGATAACACGTTTGTCAATGCCTCGCCGTAACAAATTAGGCTCCTGATCCTGCATACATTTATGCAGGTGCTTATATGTATAGATTGCTTAACGTTCAGCCCTGTATTAGTTCTGTTGAAGTGAAAAATACTTTTAAAAAATGTCTCTGTCTTTTCTGGATTAACTTCTAGGATGTTGCTTGCTTTATTTCATTTGTGGACATATAATTCTTCACGTTCTTTTTGCTTTTCCTTTTTTTAAACTTGCTTTTTTTCATCCTTTCTAGTCCAAACTTCCTCTCATTATTTTTCTGACTAGAGACAGATTTAAAAAAGCTGCTCAGCCATTTCTGAACTATTAATTTCATCCTCATCCTCATTTATTAATGAACCCACCTTCTTTCTGGTGCTGCTTCTCCTCCTGATGAATTTGTAAATCCCTTCTTATTCTCTTCAGTGCCTTAGGCAACATAAATTCATTTGCTTTTTTTTCCCTTGCCCTTATTTTTTCCTTACATCCTTATCTGACTCTGTATACTCTTGTTTAGTCTCAATCTCTACTTTCATTTGGAGCATAGGACTTTTCTTGTGGATTTTCTTAATGAAAAGGCATCGGTAGGAAAACACCATGCTGTACATTACTATACACTATACTATAAACTGAAATGTTTCATTTAAAAGTTGTGTGTTGTGGAGCTTTCTCGTAGTCAATTTATGTAAGGAGCAGTCCCTCCATGGTAAAACCAGTGGTTTAGTTTTAGAATATCTTTTGCTTAATTTTTAAAGCTCTCACTGTGGCTTGAGCAGGGCAAGACAGGCAGCTCAGGAAATAGGAATTCCTCTGTTTTTTGAGAGGTTTCATCCACTGTGCTGTGCTGACTGTTCATTTAAGGGCTGTTCTCCTTTCCTAGTAGGAGATATAAAAAATCCTCCCTTTTTAAGGGGAGTTTTTCTAACCCAATGGGGGCGGTGGGGATCTGTGAGTGTTTCAGCCACTTGTTGCTCAGAAGGCAGACAGCCAAGAGGAAACCCAGCCTGAAGCACTGACTGTAAAAAGGGAGAAGAGGCAGGAGGTCTTTCCATCCTTCCAAGCTCTGCTTTAACACAGGTTGGCAACAGTGCCATGCTTTAAGACAGGCATGGTCTCAGGTCTGTCAGCATGTTAGGCGGGCAGAAACCTCCCATGACCCCTGTGGCTGATGCTACTAGAGATGGTAATCCTGATCTTGGGGAGCAAGGCTGGAGAATGTCTGGTGGCGGAGATGCTTCACAAGGTCTGGAAAAAAAAAAACCAACAAACCCTGGAGGCTAAATTTAGAGACTCTTTGGAGAAAACCCATTCAGCAAAGGCTGATCATGTGGCCTGGAAAAATGCCTGTGACTCAGCTCATGTGAATGGGGCTGTGCCACTGACTTGCCTTCTAACCTTGGAGCAGCCTCTGCTGTGCTCAGTTTCCCCATCTATAAAACAGGGACAGTGACACAGGGTTGGGGGGGTTTGACTGACTCCTGACTATGAAATGCTTCAAGAAACTGAGTTAAAATGTAAATGTTTCTTTCTTGTAGAGTCAGAGTGAAGATTTTGGTGGAGTGGGGCAGGAAGAAGTGGATTGTACTTAGTGGTTCTCACCACCTCTTTTGGGAGTGCTCTTACCCACGTTTCTCTCTCCCTGCCTCCCTATATGGGTGCCAGGGAGAGCAGCTATGGATAAGCAAAACGTAATGAGATCAAGAGTTCTGATGTGACTCTGGGACCAGAAGACATTGTGCCTTCATCTTTCCATATCACTCTTGGCATCTTTCATGCACTTCCTGAGGATTGACAAGTCAGGAGTCAAGCAGAGTCCTGAGGAGGTGAAAAAAAATGCACAAAATAGGCTTAAAAATAGAGATTACCTCCATAGACCCATACTTTCCCCCTTCTTCTATGCCCCATAGTGTTGGGCTACATGAGGGCAGGGAGTCTGCTGGAGTTCTGGTCAGTATGCTGGTTGTTTGTTCAGAGGAAATGTCTTTTTGTTTACATGGGGGAGAGAGAAGCTTAGAGAAGAAACCTGGCACAGAGCAGTTGGGATTTGGTTAATCTGCTTAGAAATACATTAATCGGAGGATCAGATGCTGTCAACAATACTCTTTCCCCTCACTCTCTTCCCCCTTTTAGTACCTTCCTCATCACTGCTCCCACTACTCTTCACCCTCCTCCCACTGTGTCTTCTCTCCCCTGCTGTGAAGCCAGGGAGTAATGAAGGACAAGGAGATTAAAGCAAAATTAACAAATAAAATATAAATCCTAGATCTAAATGAAAATTAAAAATGGATCTTCATCTGTTTATTTGTTTCTCTAAAAATAGCCTTGTAGCCCAGCCAAAATAAATGTAGCCAGGATTTCCCTGTAAAGTTCTGGGGAAAATAGTAAGGTCCCCAAAGATGAGCAACTGGTGGAAACAGTGTCTGTCTGCTTTCCCCTCTGACTCCATCCATCTACCCCCACTTCCACTGGAGCCTGCAGGAGCAGCTGTGGGGCCAAACTGAGACATGACATTATGGCATTATGACAGTGACTGGAGAAAGGACTACTTCAAACTGCCAGCCCTCATTGCTTTCAGCAGCAACAGCAGGTTCTGGCTGTCACCTCTTGTCTAAAGATGGGCATCCATAATTGTCAGCAGTAACAATTTAGTGGGTGCTGTGATTAGAACTGGAGCCAGGCAGTTCAGTTTCTCTTTTGGGCAGCTGGGATAATAATACACACAAGGACATTACCTGTGTGGGGAAAGAAGCTCTGAAAGAAGGTGTCACTGTTAATGGCACATTCATCAGCCTCTTGTTGCTTTCCTACCTGGTCTCTGGTGAGTTGGAAAGGAGGCTCAAAGGTGGAGCCAAGGTTGAGTCTGAGTTTGCTTCTCTCTGAGCTGTGTTGTTGTAGAATAACTGTTGTCAGAGGAGCTTTTGTTCTACATGCACTGTCTTCTAACATTTTTGCTTTATGAATTTTTCAAGAAAAGCACAAGAACAAAAAGCATTGCTTTGAACAAGCTATCAGTACCAACTGGGGGATAAAGAAAGACGTAGATAGCTACTGTTATCTACTCTTAATATTTGCTTTGCACACACGGTCTTTCATATTCCTGGATTTTGTTCTCAGATGTGCAGCACTCTGTTTCATTCTCTGTATGAAGGTATAATCATAGGCAATGCAGGATGTGTGATGTGGCTTACCTAATTTCAGGGAAAACCTTTAAGTTAGGGATCTCCTGACCTTTGAGCCATTGTTTTAACAGCATTACAGTTGCATTAATTTTGGAGATTTTGCAATCCCATATTAATCCAAATTCCATTGAAGTCAGTGCACAGACACCCATTGTCTTAAGCTGGGGTTGGTTCAGGTCATTGCTCTTCAAATTGTGCTGAGGGAAAGGATGCAGTGTTATATCAGAGCTCAGCTTCTTTTTGCGCTTTCATGAGTGAAGCAAGGGCTATCTAAGAAGAAAACTGAGGTGGTAAATGTTTTTACAGGAGAATTAGGGGTTTTTTTTGAGAGAGCAGGAGCCATGAGGATAACACAAGCCTGCTGCCTAAGGGTGCAGCAGTACTTACTCAAAAAGGGAACAGCAGAGTGCTTTGGCTGTAGAGTTCTCAGTCCATCATCCCTTCCCCAGGAAGACGTGTCCTTGTGCCAGTTTCCCTGCTTGTGCCAGGTTCCCTTGTGCTAGAACACTGCACTGAAGAAAAGTGAGAACCCACCTCTGGTTCTCCTCAATCTGCTTTACAGGAAGACCCAGAGGAAACGGTGCCGTTCCCCTGTGCATACCTGTGTGCAGTTGCACACAGCTATCTGAGGACATGTGGACCCCCTTAAAGTTGGTGCACCCCATCTCTGCTTGGCCTGCCTCCTGTATTTCCCCAGCCACTGAGGTGCACTGTGACCCAGCTGCCCGCTAAGTGTGGCTGTCAGGGTGAGTGGTGGTGTCTGCTGGGTGTGCCCTGTGGGTGCTTCACAGACCTCTTTTTCCTAAGGAATTATTTGCAGTGCTGATCTCATGAGCTATACTATAGTGTGAACAAACACCTTGTACTCTGGAGCAACAGCTTCAAAAGACCTGAGTTTGAGTGTAGGACTTGCAACCGACAAGTGGTCGTAAGACTTTCCTGAAGGTTGTGTCCAGACCTTGTGTCAGTAAGGCAGAAATGTTGAGTTAGCACGCTCACAAATTCCTGTGTTTTGGCTTCCTCCCAGTAAGTGGGAGATAGGGAGCCGATAAAACTCTCAGAGACGTGTCTTTGACAGCAGCCCCATACACATGAACTGCTCTATTGCTCCTGGTTGGGAGCTGGGGCTTTGATTCCTGCTGGATGGGATTATAGCACTGAATCAGTGCATTTAGGGATTTGCTCTGTCTGAGCAAAGGACGGTGTGATAGCATTACTGGATCCATTCTGTTCAGCATGAGTAAGAGTCAGAGGTATGATGTGGTAGCACGGATCTTGCTGTGAGCTGCTATCAGGAAAATACACAATGTCCTTTCCAGCATTACTGCTGGTTTTACCCTGGTAGCAGGATTAAACCTACTATAGACATATGCTGTGTCTGGATTTTGCTGAGGGCAGATACTTGAGGGTTTGGGACTAGCCTATATCTTCAAAATGTTGTGGGGAGCTGGTCCATGTTTTTACTTGGCAGGTGCTTTATTAGCCATGATTTTTCTGTCTCTGAGACCAGCCACTGCTTTTTCCCTCCTCTTAATAGCAGTGGCTTTGCTGGATCTTGCCTCAGGCCCCATAACTGGGCTACTGGTTGGAATCTGGATTGCAGCAGATATTCAGATACAGAAGACCTTCAAGGAGGCATCTTTTCCCATGTACTTTCTCACTGGAGTGTCATGAAGGAGGTATGAAAGAAGAATTGCTTCCTACCAGCCTCTTCCCCTGCCCAGGGTGTTGCCACTGGCTTCCTTGCTCGTAGCCAAGACCTGAAACGACAGCAGTTCACAGCCTGATGTGCTCCATCTCAGGCTCAGTGTTGTATGTTGGTGTGGGTGATGGACAGTCTGTTGGTGGACTGAGAAAGGGTTTGGAAGCACTGGGGAGATTGTCCATTCCAGTGTGGCTACATACAACACATGCACTAAAGCTGAGCAAGCTATAGGTCCTTGTGGGCAAATGGGCTTCCTACATATCTTTTTTTCTCCTGTGACCTCCCTCACATCTCCTGGAGTCTGTCCTCGCAGCTGAAGCTTGTATTGCTGCAGAAGTTGAGATCTTGGGACATCTTTTAGGCCAGTGACATGTGGACTGTGGTCTGGGAGACTGAGGTGAGCACTATGTAAGCAAACTGTATCATTAAATAGGAACTTTGAGAAACTTCGTGATTTCATGTAGCTACTCTCCAAAAATCAGAGTGGATTATGGACCAGAAAGTTCAAGCACCCCCAATCTGGTCTGTGTGCTGCTCAGGCAGAATACCTGTTTAAGTCTCAGTTAGTTCTATGCCCTGCATTTAAAAGCTGCTTGAGGTGGAGTTTTCACAGCCTCCACGGAGCAGTTTGTTTCAGAGCTTTGCTGTTGTCACAGCTAGATAGCTAGTCTGAGACCTCGCTGCAAATTTTGTTGCTAATAAAGATGATTGGTGAGGAAAAGAGAACTATTTTTCTCATGCAAATTAAAAGCATACTACATTTATCTTTTAGCTTTTTTCTATCTATTTTTCTTCTGTTTCTTTTCTGTCCCTGTGATGCATCTCCCTATCTCTATCTCATTTCCTGCATCCCTTCCTCCACGATGATCACTTTCTCCTTTCACAGGGAGCAGAAAGAAGCTCTGCTGTGCTTTCTGGGTTCCTACTTAATCCTGCCTGATCTCCCATTGTTAGAAGGCTCGTTTCTCTCTGCTACTTTTGTGTGTGGTACAGATGAGTATGGCAGAACCCTGCAGAGGGTTCTGTGCTTTCAGGATGACTCCCAGCCAGCGCCTCCAGCCCCATCTCTTTCCTCTCTTAACACAAAAAGTTTGTGCTCAGATGCTCATGAGTTATCACTCATTCCTTCTAGCATGGTGATGCCTGGAGCTTTCAAATATGTTCATTAATTAGGCCTCCTGGGGTGTATTCCCTCCTGCCCACTATGTGTACATATGTGGAGCTGGCAGAGGGGAGGAGAGGGTACGCGTGGCTCTGGAGCATACGCTGTGCATCCTGCCGGTTTGCAGGCTCGCTTTAGCAGTTGGTCATTTCTTAAAGCCTCATCCCCCAGCAGAACTAGAGAGAGCCTGGGATGCCTTAGAGGGCCAAAGAGATGCAATCGGGTTTGACAGGATTTGCACCACAAATTAAGTGCTGAGTGTTCACGTTTGACACTCCAGCTCCACGGAGCTTTTGGGTAGCCCTTCGCGGGGAAATCTGTCAGAAACCCAAGGATCCAGAAAGCAGGTGAAAAACCACTCTGTCACCTCCTGTTTTTCACTTCTCAGAGGATGCAAACCACCAAATTGGTGCTGCATGGCCTTGTCAGCTCCAGCGAGCACCCTGACTCCATTGCACTAGGTAGGAAGGTACTCCAATGGCCGGGAGCTTGCATGCTGCCACCGGTCATCCCACACCTCCGTGTTTGGTGTCTAATTTTAGATGTAATGGGGGTGTGGAAAGAGCACCACCATTCCTCTTGATTGATTAAAAGAAAAAGTATGAACCAAATCTATTCAATTATGTAGAGCCACAGAAGTTCTTGCCAAAAGACTAACACAACTTGATTTCATCTGATAGATTTCTACTTTTCAAAGGTAGCAAATTTTATTCATCTGTCCTCTCTGTGGTTGTGTATTCTTGCTGCATGTGCTATCTGAAGCAATGCTGTCTTCCAGCCTAGCAGAAATGCTTTAGTCCATTGTTGTATTGCTTCCTAGAGCCTGTGAAAGACTTTAATGTTTTGTGACACGAGTACAGAAATACATATCAGTAGCTCCTACTAGAATGAGAGCTCAGCAAGCCATTCTAAAAAGCTGTTCCTTTGATGAAAGTCATCCCTGGATGGGCAGCAGCCTTGTGCCAGTCTCAGTACAGCACAACTTCCCACAATACCACCTTGTCATTTGAGCTGAATTCCTTCCCTATGGACTGTGTTTACTGTGAACATACCTAGCATCCCTGCGGCAGCATCAAGAGACAGCTCCTGAGCTTCTGTGGTTCTAGGAATTACCCAGTGTAGTCCTGGTGTTTCTCCAACTCTTGGTTCCTCCTGTTCACAGACTACTCTTGTCCTGCTGTATTGTTCTTCAGCCATTCCACATCCTGTTTAGAGATAACCAAATTAGCTGTGGAGATATGAGGCTCTTGCAGAGGCATTCGGTGGGCAGCCTTTCCACCTATCTCTGTGGGGTGTGTGTTTTAAGCCATGCTGATTTAACTGCACAATCTCTCTCTGAGTAGCCATCAAGTGTACACTGTTGCATTTATTACTCTCTGCTTTTCAAGAAATGTTTTCCCCGGGGTCATATTCTAGTTTGCGATCTATTGCTTTGAGTATTTATTGCTTTCAAACGGCATCTAGGCCTCAGGGTATGGTTTCTATTCCTTCCATTGGTCTCTCTACTTGTTCATCTGCTTCCCTTTGATACCACATGCCCAAGCAGTACAAAGCACTCATGGGATGAGGGGACACTGCCCCAGTTCCAAGCCAGGCAAGTGGAGGCAGGGGGTGAGGTGGCAGTCAGATGTACTGCATGGACTGCTGCTGAGGTGGATGGAGAGGTCAGAGGTTGTCCCCGCTCCCCTTTCCCTGCCAGAGGTTACCGTCAGTTCATGTTGTCAGCACAGCTGCCTGCCTTCTTGCTCTTGAGCCTAATTCTCTCAGGGTGACAACCGGTAGAAAAAAAATTCGCTCTTACCCACTAACAAGGATCGGTGTGCCAAAGCTGTGTGGGAGAGCTATTACACCAGCAGTTATGCTGGTAAGTCTGAGTGGGATACAGTGGGATGAGGAGTGGGAGGGATGCTTACCTTTACCTTGGGGGTAACCAGTTGCAGGAGCAAGTATGGCCTCAGCACAAGCTACTACCCCTTTTTTTCCAGCAGGTCCAAACTGCAGAGCCCAAGATTCAAACCCACATACAGGTTTTTTGCTGGCAGGCTAGACTTTGATGAAGTAAGCTTTAGCTTCCTGACTTTAGGCTGGTTTATGTTAGCTGGTTTTTATGGAGTCCAAGAAGCAGCCTGCAATACTTGAAAGATTGCAGCAGGGGCTGGAAACCCCCCCTCCACCAGGCAAAACCACCTTCATGTTTATGCGAGTGTGTGCAGCATATTCTCCTTCATGCTGTCGTTTTTGAACTGGGGAGAGCTGGTGTGAGCACTTGCAGAAGGCAAGGAAACCAGGTCGGATGAATACAGTTGAAGCAAACTCAGGCTTATTATTCAAACAGATGTTCATGAATATATTTTGCCATACTTGCAGAGTCTTAATTGTAATCTGACTTGATGGGCACATGAGTTTAAAAGTAGAAGTCTGAATTTATGGAAGGAGAAATGATTTGGGAGATGAACTATCAAGCTGGGCTCTGGAGAGTGAGGGTTCATGTCTGCCTCTGCACAAGCATGGGCAAGTCACTGGGGTTTATTGTGCCTTGCCTCCCCTGGATCCCAGGGGTGCTCAGATCCTACTGGTAGAACACATCTGCCTCCTGAGCAGGACTCTTTGTGTACTGAATTCCATATTCATTCATAATTGCTGTTTTCTTTGCTTTCCGCTCTTGAAAATATAGTGGAGATTTGCTACCTTTTTATCCTTCTGCCTGTCCCTCCCCTGTCCCCAAGTGGAGGCCTCTCCTCCATTCCTCTTCTGTTTTCCCAGCTTCCATGGGGAGCTGTTAAAACCTTTCTTGGTGGTGCTTCTCCTGCAAAACCAGGTCTCTGTGAAGGTTTGGTGATACAATGACTTCACTGCCTGGTGAACAAGAGAATCTGGGAAAGAAGTCAAAGTACAATAACTAGTATTATTTCCATTCGCAGATATGGCAGGAAAAGTAATGACAAACAAGGGAAAGATAAGTGCAATTTGTATGTGTTTAAACTCTTCTGGGATTTTTTTTCCTTTTATTTCGTTTTATTTCTGAATACAAGTACTGCTTTAAAGCTCGGGACAGATTGCTTCTTTTTTCACCCAGAGTCTGGTGATAGCAGGGCTGCCCACTGTGTGAGGCAACACAGCATATTCATTCTCACACAGTACCTACCACACAGCAGGCAGCAGTCTTGACTTCAGATGAGATATCCTCTCCTCTGACGGCATCTAGAGGGTCAGGGAGGCATCAGCACCTGCCTGAGGGGGACACCCTCCTCCAAGAGCTGTGCTGGCTGCCCAAGAATCTTCCTCACCCAGAAGGTGCATGAGCAGTGCTCACCTCGGCTGGCACAGTGGTTCATCTGGCATGGACCCAGCTGGTTGCAGGTTAAGGCACCCTCCTGAGGATGGTCTCAGGTGGAGGATTTGGAAGGAAATGAGCCTGAGAATGCAAAAAAGGGGGTAGGAGAAAGGCTGCTTCGTGATGGTGACTGCTAGCATAACTGCTGAGGCAGCTGTTAAAAACAGCAATGCTCAAAAAGAAGGTTTTACCTCTTATGGTAAACAATGTGGTACCACAGACTCTAGAGATGGAAATCTCCTGCTCAGCCTACTGCAGACCTGTAAGACAGCAGCTGGTAAGAGAGCAAATGGCTCCAAAAATACTTGTAAAATCTGCAACACCTCTGCACATGCTGCCTGGTCCCTTGGTTCCCCCTCCAGGCAAACAAAAAGGGAGCACAGAAAATTAAGGAAAATTGAGGGCTCAGCTTTGTGCTCTGTGTTTCTAAATTAGAACCTTGTATCAGGGTGGCACAGGGCAGTTTGGGAACAATTCTTCTTTCCATGATGCAAAATATTTTGGTGAATCCTCTGAAACACTTGCTCTGCCGCAGCGAGCTGTGGCAGCCCAGATCATGTCAAGCACAGACTGTTCTTTTCTCAGGGCTGTGCGTCCCACATCAATGTTAAAACTGGGGGTGTTTGCAGGCACAAACAAGCTCGGCACTGGAGCTCACCTGCAGATTTGGTGTGAGTCCTTGCCAGCATTTCCAAGGTACTTGGATGAAGGTTGAGGCCAGTGATATTTTTGATGCCAGTGAATAAGATTTGGTTTCAAAAAGGTACAGGTGGGGAAGTTGAGCCAAGCTATGACCTTGCCCCACTAGCTAAGCCCTGCTAAACAGGGAAGTGCTGTTTGCAAGTCTCCCACTTGTTCCCCCTCACTCTGGGTTTCCTCCCCAGGACCACAGAGAGAGTGGCAGCACTTTGAAATGGGACACAGAGAGTCCCAGCGTGAGCCTTTCCCAGCTCCACCACCAAGGAACCACCACAAGGTTTTCCTGAGCTTTAAGAATACATGGGGAGAGCAGTGAGTACCTGCTTTTGGCTTCAAGAGAAAAGAAAGAGTTTGGGAAGACTTCTTTATGCAGAGTAGCACTGATCTGAGCTTTTAATAATGCAGTGAACTTGTAACTGTTCCAAACTGTGAGATTTTCAAATTAATTTTTAATCCATGGTTTAACATTAAAGATTAACATCTGTGTTTCAAATTTCAGAAAGGGAATTTACCCCCGAAAGGTTAAAACTTCCTTCAGTGGCTTCTTATGTTTTGTTCTATTTTACATGTTCTTTTTTTTTTTTTTTTTTACTCTCCCCCTGGGTGCATAAAACAAAAAAACAAAGCAACAATAACACTAACAAAAAACCACCAACCCCCCCCCGAAAAGTAAAGGGAAAACCCAACACACAGGCTGTGCTTGGGGAATTTTCAACTTGTTGTTAAACCAGTGTCCAAGTGGGCTCTTTCATATTAATGCTGCTCTGTGCACTCTTAGACTGGCAGGAGAAACAACATCTGTGTGAAAAACTGAGCCAGCTGTGTTGAAAAAAAATGTTAGTTCAGAGCAGTTGTGTACTTTGCTACTTGGGCATAAGCAACTTCTTGCATCTGTTACGGAGGGAAAATTTGCAAAGTGTTTTCCTGAGACTTTAACTCTAAAAGACAAGGGAAGCTTGTAGCAGTTTTATGTTTGAAAAAGTTAGCAGCTGTTGGAAAAGGGAATTTAGGACATCATGGGAGGGGAAGAAGAGAGGGCAAGCATAAAATCAGACAGCACTGTGAGGCTTGGTCACCTGTTGTTAACTCAGATCTTGGCATGAGAAAATAAGGTGCCAAGGAGAGAGGCATGTTTTCATGTACAGCAACAGCAGCATCTGCATTTGCAAAGTCTCTTTTCTGCATTTCAAGCATGTTATGATAATACTCTATGTTATTTGAAAAGCTACTTAACAGGTTTGGAGTATTTGACATGTCCTTGAGAGTGCCTGCTCTGTGCCTCCCAGCCTGGAGAACTTTGGGGCAGGGCCTCTTGCAGAAAATGTTTGCTCTTGGAATCATGTTGGCCTCCAATAGAGCTGAACATAGTGAAACTTCTTGGCTATTTTTTTTCTCCTTGATAAGATGTGTGTGTGTTAATTTGAAATCAATACTAATACTTGGTACAGTGGTGGAGAGAGTGATTAATAGGCAGAGCAGGGGCCATGAATCAGGTGCTGAAGTCCTGTTCCTGTCTCGCCATTGACCTGCTGCTTGGTGTTTAGGTGAGTTATACCCTCTCTCCATCTTGGTTTTCCTTGCTGCAAAATGGAGACTGCATTGCCCCAGCGCTTTACCTCCTGTCATGTTTTAGAGCTACCAGTGCAACTTTCTACACTTGAGTTTTGTCAGCATGATGTTGGGTACCCAACTAGGGTGTCTGAGGGCTGGCACTGGCTGGAGGTGAAAATGCACAGCATTTGTGAAAAGTTAGGCTCAGTGACCTTAGCTTGAGTGCTTAGAGCTGTAGATGCTTCAAGCCTGGTAGCCTGAAGCAGGAGCAGGGAGGGCCTCCCACCTTTGGGACTTGTTTCCCTTTGTACCATATGCTGGTACTTACCCACATGCCGAAAGGACACAGTGCAGATGGACAGCAGATCTGTAATAATCTGACTGTGTACATTTCATCTATTTGTCCTGCTTCCACCATACAATGCGAGAATGAACAGCCCAAGTGGCTGAAGAATCGGGAATGGATTTAGTCAGCAACACTTGCACCAAAGCTTTGGGTTTTGGTGTAGGGAGGTGGGGAAGATGGCACTTCCAGAGGACAGGGAGGATGGAGTGATTCTCATTCTGGGAAAGGACTGCAAAGTGCTTAAAATAAAGGTGTTAGTGTAGAGGTCTCTGTGCTTGACACTGGCCACTTGAGCAACTGAGGACCAAACTTCACATGGAAACATCCACACCTCCAGAGCTCTGGGTGTTCCTGTGAGAAGATTGTGATGGAGTTGTTTGTACCTAAAGCTGGTAACAAACTGGACATCTATTCCAGGCAAGTCCTAATATACCCTCTCTGTTTCATTTCACATCACAGTGAGAGTCCAGATCTTTTAATAGAAGGACCAAAAATCAGAGGAAATTTCCACTGGGAAAAGATACTATTCATATGATGTTGAAAAGGCCCTAGCATATTAAGTATGCACATATGTATACACTCTACTGTTACTGCATAAAATTATGCAAAGTCAGAATTTATGTAGTATCTAAATATATGGCAAAAGTTTAAATGGATTGAAAGAAAGTATTTTTACCTTATTGAACTCAAGTGTGCCAATATTACCATAATTAAATGGGGAAGAAGAAGTAATTCATTTTGTCTTCACTCACTGAAAATGTCATCAAAGTTGATATTCTTACAAGCTATTTTGATTTTAATGAAAACTCTTCTTTTCCCAGTGGAAAACTGTCCTTTTACAACCTCTTTCAGACAGCTCAACTCATAATCTGAAACATTCAATTACTGACCTGACATTTGCCGGAGCAAAAGACAAATTTGGGTTTTTGTTTCTTTCCAATTTAAATGAAAAAGAGCCTGCCTTTTTTGTTTCCTTTCTGTTTGCTTGTTTTTAATAATTTTAATAATTTTAAATTCAAAGTAGTTTGGGATTAATGACGTTTAAGGTATGGAAGTCTAATGTCTTTGAATATGCCCATGAAAAATAGTTTCAATCTGACTGCTTTTGGACACTTTGACCACTTTTGTCAGTCTTGTTTGGAGCATCATGTATAAGACAGGGAAGTTCCACTGTGATTTTGCACACTGTCACTTAAAGGCTCTCTCTCCTACCAGCAGGCCTCAGGAGTTTTTTTTATTAAAATGGATGCAAATGTGATTAAACCTTTAAACCCCAATTTGGCAAGATACTTAAACATCTGCTTAATTTTAAAACATTAAATATATTTCCACTGTGTTAACTGCCTTTAGTGGAATTTCTAGGACACATCAAATCCACTTGGGCATTAGTGTCTGGCCGAGCAGTGCCAGCTCCATGTGGGCAGTCTGCTGGCCATGCAGGTGGCAGCCTTGGTGAAGCAGGACTCACAGTCAAGTCACAGAGCAGGAAAATTTTTAGGGAGCTTAAAGGCATGGTTGACAGCAAAGACCATTGGCCAAGTATCTTTTCACTTGCAAAGCTTGTGAACTCCATAGGATGAGAGCATTTCATGCACAAGATACAAACCAGGTAACCAATATGTTGGCATTGCCTCAGCCAAAACTTGGGGGTTGCTGGACCAGATCCTTTAAGAATCTGATACTCAGTCTGGTTACAGTCCTTCCTGACTTCAAGGAGAATAGGATCAGTCCATAAAAGAAAACTTTTCTTCTCAGAAAGGGCTGCTTTCTGTCTCCTTAGAGGAGACAGAAACTTTTATTTTCTGTTATTTAATTTTATTTTGTCCTGTCTTAGGCACCCCTTTGTTAAGGAACTAGCCCATCATAATACCCCGTAGGCCATCATCATAAGCAATCATGGGGTGATGATGATGCTGGGATATCCTGGTAACAGGGCAAGACAGGTAAGGTGGGTACCACAGGAATTATTTCCTATCCCCAAACCCCACTGTCCATGATCCCCTAAACTTCCTTAACCTCAGTCCCAGCTCCCATACTGCTACCGCAGCTCCAAAGTCTTCTCCCTGAGCCTTTCCTTCCAGGAGCTGCCCTCAGCTTCTCTCCAACCTGATCTAGGTATGGCCCAGTCTTCACTCTCCCCTTGCAGGGCAACTTGCCTTCATAGGAAGTCCCAGCTTCTTGGAGTCCTCATTGCTGATCCAAGCCCTGCTGTGGCCTCAGTAGCTTTGTGTCATACAGCACCCTGTGTGCGTGGGTGCACTCCTGTTTGTTGTGGAGTTTATCAGCATCTGGGTGGATGGATGTATTGTCTTTACATTGTCTTGCTGCCTTGTTATTTCTGGAAGATGCAGTAGCACCAGCAAGCCCTGGGTTTCCTGTGGCCACCTAAGGTTCCTGGAGGACTCCCATATGATGTCAGCAGTGCTGTCAGGGAGGGAGACACAACGCAGCATGTCCCAGGATCTTAACCCTATTGTGCCTAAGAGGGAAAGCTCTGTCTCTTTTTTGTCAATTGCCCTCTGCTCTTCCTCCTTTTGGACGAGGCTGAACATAGCTCTTGGTGCTTTGGGTAAAAGTAGTTGGTTGAACCATAGATTGGGACTATTTGCACTGGAATTTGATGTAAGGGTGATTGTCTCAGGCAACTGCACTCCATGCTCCTTCTTCTCCCCACCACACAAGAGTTGTATATTCCAGCCTGCACACCCATTCATCCTGCCTTCCCCTGTGTCAGCTCCCCTTATTGGACTTTAATCTTATTCCTTATGGGCTCTGTCCTTCCCATTCAATATACCATTGAACATATTTAAACCTTGAGCTGTTTTCCCTTATTAAGCAGTTTATCACTGTTGCAACTTTTCTTTTTTTTTTTTTTTTTTTTTTTACCCAGCAGAGAAGGAAGAAATTTATTCTTTTGGCCATAAATCATTTACAAAGCTGCTGGGCTGTTAATGTATTTTTTATGTCTCGGCAAATAGAAAATAGAAGTGTGTGTCTTAGTAGAGCTTTGCCGACCTGTTTTAATTTCAGCTTCCTAACCCTGACTCTGTTCCCCAGTCTTGGGAGCAGATACATTTCTCTTGCAGAGGCACCAGTGGATACCTTCTCCCGAAGGAGACAACTTTGCTGTGTCAGCAATGTCACGTGCTGTTGCCAGCACTTGGCACTGATCCGCAGCGTGACACATCTCTGCTGACTGGGCTGTGCTGGGAGAATACTAGCAAAGAAATGGGATCAGAGAGAGGGGGAACTTGAACCTATTTTTGCTTTTAGATCCTGGGAAGAGCTCTAATTAGACTCACACTCTGGGGTAAGCAAATTACATGCAGCTCTCAATTCATCCCGTGCATCCTCATCCTGTATTTTTCATGTTTGGGCTCATCTGGCCTCAGGTGTGGTTACAGATACCCAGGGGGATGCTTGAGGATGGTTTCAGAGACAATGACTGGCCACGGTGGTGCTTTCCAAATGTTAAGAGCTGGCTCTTGTGAGGTTTTCCAACCTGTTTCAGGAAAATGAAGCCAATGTATGCCTTTACTGCTCTTAGTCAATTCTGTGCCTTTTTCCTCTTTTAGGAAATGTAGGTAAAAATCTTTGTGTAAAAGGTGCGTTTTCCTTTCTGGTGTGCTGTGACAAGCAGTAAGATAATTAAGAGGAGGGATGTGGGAGGTTTAAGTTGGCATTTGAGCTAGATGAATGGGAAAGTCTGCAGCTCTGAGCTGTTGCTGCAGGCTTTTTGCAAACTCAAGCCGAGCTTCTCACCTTAAATGTGCTTATATGAACATTTGATAAGCTTTCATCTCCAAGTCACTTCAGCTAAAGTAACTGGCTGTGGTCCTCTAAAATGCTTCCATCCCTCGACATTCATTACTGTTGGATGATGCCTCCACTACAGCAGTGAGCAGAACAGGACAGTGTGTCTGCAATGCAGCTTTCCCCTTTCCCAGCAAAGCAAGTTAACCTGTCCCTACACCTTTCTCAGCAGGTTATGCTGCTTCGTGCCTGGCTGTGAGAGGGAGGCACAGCTTCCTTTCTGCTTTTACTGGCTTTGGGGCAAAATAACCTTGTGGTGAGCAACAAGGCAAATAGCAGAGGATGACAACATCTTAAGTTACTGCAGAAGGATTCCTCAGAGCTGAGCTATGACAGGACTAGGGGTGAAGGAAAAGGAACTGCGTTTGCCAGTCTCAGCTTTGTAGAAGACAAAGAATAAGAAGATACCTTTCTGTGCCTGGCTAAACTTTTGCTTTCCCCCTTGTCCGTGCCTGTGATTTGGAAAATGGTGCTTCAGGCATCTCTGGAGGACCTAAGCAGGGAAGGAAATGACTGGCACCCTGTTGCAAGGACACACCACTCTGTACCTTGGGTATGTTGTCTCATTGTAGCCTTTAGCCACCATCTGTAGACAGATTGCATGCTCCTGATTTACCCACCTCAGTCCTGGAGGTATGAGTCACTGATGGCTCCAATTCTGGGCACAGCTAGGAATGGACAAAATTGACACCAAATGGTCCCACAGAATGGGCTGAATTAGGTTTATGTATCCCTCTACTCTGAATTCAGGGAAGCTATGAGCGAGCACTTGAGTTTCTGTTCCCCCTTGAGTCCCCTCTGGCCTTGCTCATCTACTAAAGCAAAAAATTCCCCGTCCTCAGTAGTGCAGCTGCTCCTTGAGTCCTCTGTGAATGCTGTAAATTCAAGGACTGCCAGCTCAGATCGCAGCAGTTTCTGTTTCCAGCCAGTACTGCATGCATCGGAAGGAAGTGTTAAACTTTCCATAATGTACTTAATTGTGCAACACTAAACCATGGAAAGGGGATTAACGCATGCCCAGAGCACAGCGATTGATTAGTTTTATCCTAGCTAATGTCATTGTAGACGCTATTTTTGTTCCTATCAATGTCCCTTTGTATTTTTATAATCTTGCTATAATACAATGCAGTTGTTTTTCTGCCTCTAACTTGCCTGCAGTACTGCATTCGGGGCAGCAAAGATGCAAGGCATCCATCCCAGCTAGCAGGAGCTGTGAAGAAGGCAGCTCCCCTGGCAGCTTCAGCAATGCTTGATAGAAACACATAGGAGAAGCCTGTACTGGGAGCACAGCAGGAATCCAGAATTGGAAAGGACCATTTGGGTCATTGGCCCCCTGACACTGCATCTGTAAACCAGATTTGGGTTCTTGTTCCCACTCAGCACATATTAGCAAGCTGCTCTAACATTATGTTCTTCTCACACTTCAGAAAACTCTTTTGCAGTTCAAGACTGTGACTAATTAAACAGAAGCATTAAGATCTGTTGGAAAAGCACCATTCAGATGCTCGGAGAGCTTAACATCGTGTGATCTCTGCTACCTGGAGAGCACAGCCCCTCTTGATTTCCCTAGCAGGTTTGAGTGCTCAGCAGTTCAGCAAATCAAACTCCTGATGTCTAAAACTGAACACATGAGGATCTCACACTAATGAAGACCCACTGAGGATACCTGAAGCTGACTGGCTTGCTCAGCAGGACCCAGGGAGCCTGGGCCAGAAATGGAAAAGGAATCCAATCCCTCAGTGTGTCATGAGAGCCCTTTTTCTACCCCTGCAATAGCTAGTCCAGCTCCTCTGACAAGGACATGGAAGGGAACAGGAATCATTCTTGAAGTATGTACAGCTGAAAGCTTTCCTACCTTTTTTTTGGTTTCAAGTCCAATTTTCATCCTGCCTATCGCTGCAGGTTAGGGAGGTCAGCACAGGGAGATACGCTTTATGTCATCTCAGTCAGCCAGTTGTTTGAAATCATCCTCCCAACAGACCTGCAGAGAAAGACCTATTTCTAAAAGGGAAGATGGCAGGGGTGGTAGTGACCGCTGCTCACCAGGTCAACAGCTGAGGTCAGAGTGGAGTGATCAGCAGGACGTTTCCCTGCTAGTTTTCTCTCTATTTTGGACAAGATTATAAATGGCAAGGAAGAAGGGTCAGTGTTACCAGTTTTATGTGTAGCCAGTGTCCCTGATCACCTGGTCTGGTTCTTGGCAAGAAATGCTGCAGGGCTCAAGTTCCAGATCTGTGCTCCATTGGAGTGCTTGGTGATGCCAGTTCTACAAGCAGGGTGGAGTCTACTGCAAGCTGCCTTCAGATACTAGACTGGATAAACACTGCATTTGGTTAGATAGATTCTGAACTAGCAACTGTAGCACATCTGGAATGAAGTAGGATGCTCAGTCCCTGGTGAGAATGGGCAAGACCAGTATTCAAGCAGCTTGATAAGCAGCGGGTTTGAATGTGGTCATATCAGGCTGGAGAACTTCAGTGTTATCAGTGCTTGCAACTGCAAGCCAGGCTCCTTCAGGGGCTTTTGAATGGTTGCTGCACAAGCAGGTCCTGTAACCGAAGTATTGCCAACATCTGTCACTGTCTTCTCCGGCTGTGAGTCTCTCCTTTCTGGACTGCAGATTTTGCTGCTGCTCAGTGTGTTGAGTCGGCAATGAACCTCAGCTCATTTGGGGTGGGAGATATTCCTCTTCTTTGGCACAGGAGGTATCTTTGCTCCCAGACTCAAGGATTCTATGTGAGGCAGGCCAAAGGCACAGCTACTTGTGTTTTCTTTTCATCTGAGGAATGAGACTGCTCTGCAGTTTCTCCCTCCATAGCCTGCAGTTGCCAGATGGAACATTGTGTTTCTACCCTTTTCTTGTAACTTTTGTGTGACCTCATCTTTACCTCTCTAATGAGGGACCTAAAATGTCATGCTGCCAAAGGTATCTTCCCCAGCATGTGGCAACAGGATTGCTAATTGCACTGGGACAGGGGGGAGCCATTCCAGCCATTCCCTGGGTTTCAGATGCAAACTGATGGAGCTTGAATCTTTATTCTCATTTTCCCACCAGCCACACACTTTTCTGCATGTTTTCCCTTGAAGTCCGGAGTGAAGAATGGACACAGCTGAGGGTTTTTTTCATCTCTTTCACACCTTCTTCCTTCCTTCTTCCCTTGCCCATTTGCTTCCCTGGCTTGACAGCACAGCAGAGTGAACCTGTACCCCAGTCTCTGCCTTTGAGTATCAGGAGTTTGCTGCTATCAGGTGCCAAAAGCTGCTGACTTACCAACAATTCTAGGGGGTACTTGCAAAGTAGAGAGTGTCCTTCAGAAGGTGAGGCAAGGCAGGAACTTGACTTTCATGATATGAATGATCCTCAAAAAAACCTTCTATTTTTCTGAGGTCCTGGGAGATGAACACTCTGAAGATAAATGTAGTGGGGTAAGACAGTCTCTATTGCACTATACTCCAACCCAGCCAGTGGTGAGCACATTTGCCTCTGAAAACCAGGTGCTGGGTGTGATCCAGTAGTACAGGAGGACTTGCCCTTAGCACAGCTTCAACAGGGTGAAGTAGCCACAGTGATTCCTGAAGGCACAGTCTCGGTTGTGGTTTGTGACCATCTTGCCATCAGGGTGATATGGACTGGTGATTGTGCATTGGCTGTTCATGTTACAATCTGGCCTAGTGATGTGATCACGGTGGAAGTCCTTATTTCATTCATGGGGCTCTCAGCCAAGGTAACTATCTGGTCTTGCTGATGAGAGAGATGTGGCAGTGAGCGGGAGCAGGGAACATTTTCAGCCAAATTAGAAGGACTCAAGTGCTAACATATGCCCTTGCCTTTCAGTTTCACTGTGTCTGGTGTATTCCTAAGGTTCTGAGGCTTGCAATCCTTGTAAGGCAGATAGCAAACATGTGGCAGCATCTGATTCCTTATACCCAACAGGGAGGCAAATGGTCATTGTGGGACTTGTCCTACATGCTTGGGTCATGTTGTATGAACTATATACGTGGATTCCTCCTTGGAGGCAGGGAGGGAGCTGAGTGTGCCACTTGGAAAAGCAGAGGTGAGCCATCAAAAATGAAATCACAGCGATCTGTTGCCAGAATAATACTTGATCCTGGAAATATGAAGAAATTCTAAAAGTGCCTCTGCAGCCAAAACATTGTTCTGCTGACTGCTTCCCTGAGAGGGGACAGAAAAATGGAGCATCTGTTCTAATTAGTGATGGGAGCTTGCTGCCTTGGGATCAAAGGAGAATGTCGTTTGCTGAATCAAGCTAAGATCAAAGTGTCCTACGTACAGGAAGGGCCCATTCCTCTTTCTGCTGACAGTGGTGTGCCCTGCGCTTCCTCCAGGCATGCTGCTTACAGGGGTGCTTAATTACTAAGTAAGAAGGAGACTGCATATACAAGAGAGGGTGTAATGGCCATTGTAATCTAATTCTGAGAGACGATTTGGTGGTGATCGATTCCTTGTCTCTCAAAAGTCATTAAACTTCTGAATGCTTAGAAAATATCTGGATTGTGTAACTATGCAAAAGGAGACCCTTTACAACATCCTTTGCTTGATTTTTCTGACCTCTTATGTGTAATTTGACTCAGTAGACTGGGCTGTATGTGTGTGCATATATCTATATTTGCATTTATATCTACTCAAGGGAATTCAACTTCTCATTCCTTAGACTGCATTGAAAAATCCTTATCCCAATAGATATGCTAAATTTGAAATATCTTCCTCCCTCTCTCCCCTGCCTCCCTCCTCTTGCATTAATGCAAAGCCACATTTTTGCAACTCCTAATTTTGAAATGTTTGAACATGTATCATTTGGCTGAGTTTTTCTACTAGGTGTCTCCCCAGGCATTCAGGTTTATAAGTGTATGTGCCTTTGTGTGCATCCATCTGTGTTTTGGGCCATGAGTATTGGTGTAGAAGGATGCAGTCACGCAGATACTTGCATAGATGGACAAGTGCACGTGTTAGATTTTCTAGTAGTCTTGAGATGCTGTAGCTTTTGAAGAGGATTTGATCTTTGCTCTTTCAGCTGTCTCCCTGGAAGAGAAGTTGTGTCACAGTACTGCCCCCGCAGTGCTTTGTTAACACACCAGCCACCTCCCTGTTTATGCTTGTGGAAGAGGACTTTGCCTGCATTTGGTCTCCTGACTCTCCCATTCCCTTGTCTAAGCTTACTTGTCAGAAGTGGTTTTGTGTGTTTTCCCCAGCCATAGCCCTGCAGGAGCCACTTAGCTTAACAAAACGAGTCCTTGTCTTTAGTGCTGCCTGCCTTGTGTACATCCCAGGCCAAAGAGCAACCCTGGGATGCATGAGGCAAAGGTAAGTCTGAGGAGCTGGCTTGCCCGCTGCTTTAACAAGACAGACAGGACAGCATGGTGTGTGTGTGGGTGTGTCCATCTTGCAAACCAGGTTCAAAGCAGCTCCCCTTGGCAAAAGAAATTAATGGAGACCTCAGCTCTTCCTTAGTGTTCCCTTGCTCCGTGCCATTAAAATTAAAAGGGATGCTGTGGTGCCTTGAAAAGGGGGGGAGGTTATGGGGTATTGCAGGATGAGAGTAAGGGTACTGGCAGAGCAAAAATGTGTATTCTTTCCTTTTTTTTTTTTTTTTTATTTTTTAATTCTTCTTAAGAAGATTGGGAAGTCCTCAAATGTATTGAAAATTATTTTTACAGTGATTAAATAATGTATGTTCTATTTTAGTGTTTTTATTATCCTGCAGGATGTTTACAATCAACTAATAATAAATATTAGAAGTAGCAAGCGGATGATTAGGTATGAAAATCTCATCATCCTGATGATTGAGTGATTGATATAACTAACCCTGCAAAGCCAGCTATAAAGTCTAATGTTTCCAGTAAATTTATTCCTAGTGAATACTCACATTTAAGTATTACTTTCTTTGAATGACAAGAATTTGAATGTGTGGCTTTTTCTTAGAGGGTAAAAAGAGAAAGGAATAAGAAATGGGGCTGAAGAACACATATTGCTGTTCCAAATCAGATGAGAATTTTATTTTCCTCTTGTGGATAGCTTCTCACTAAATCTATGCCAAAAATAGCACAAGAGCTTTCTGCACCATGTTGGTGAGAGAGGTTAATCCAATGAACGTTCAAAACATTGTGAATCCCTGCACACTGTTTAGCACATGGATGATGCCAGACTGGATGAGTAGTTATGGTAATACCTCCTTCAAATTTAGGCCTGCAGAAAACAATTCCTTATCAGGGTCATACTCAGGAAGAAACATCTCCAAAGTTGACATGGATCACTTCTGGGCTTTGGGCTACTGCCACTGCCTGGCCAACCATAATAAAATGAGGAGTCCAAATCCATTCCCAGAATGTTGCCCACAGATGCAACTGGAAGGCAGGGTGCCTTGTAATAAGGGTGATGGTTATTATTGGCCCTTCAAGTTATTTACTACTTCTTGTTGCTGAGCGCCTTGCATAGGAGATTGATGGATTAAGGTTTCACCAGCTGTTCCTCATCCAGCCACCTAATTCTCTGAGATGTTATCAGTGCCGATGAAATGTTTCCCTACAAATTGCCAAAATGAAAGTAAGAAACTTGTGAATTTCACTTGGAGGTATTGAAGTGGAATTTTGTCTGGCTCTATTCTGAAGCATTTTTGAGCCTCCCTGAACTGCCTGGGGCTTTGGAGGTGGGAGACATGGAGGAAGGAATAGAAGTTCAGAGGAGGTGGTTGAGTATTCACAAAGTCCTTGCAGCTCCAGAGCAGTCAGTGAAAACCTGGAACACATCGTAGGCTGTTCAAGTGCTAGAAAATTTTATTTGTAGTGTCTGAAGGTCAGCACCTCCAGCCTCTGAGAACCCCACCTCTTTAAGGTAGTGTGGGAAGGATCTCAGCAGACAAGCATGAGGGAGACAACTCAGCTTTTTCTCAGACATTAGTCTGTTCAAGTTCTTTTAGTTCAGATAGAAGACTATTCTCATGAAAAATTGCACCTTCAGCAAACCGGTGTGTCTTGGCAGAAAATAAAAACTTTGCTGGCAGCTATTCCTGGAGTCAGCAAGAGATTGGGGTGGTCCACAGACTGCACCTGGGTGTTTCCAGTATTCTGATATTATCTTGGAGCTTAAAAACTCCTTGCCTTCTCCTCCAGTAGCCTTTCACATGCTTTGAACAAGAAGATGGTGAGCTATCATATAAAGACGTAGTTTTTGTAGTCTGTATTTTGATTTTGTGGGGAAAAATGTTTTACAGAATTTTAGTGCTACTCAAAATGGTGGTGGAAACTCCTTGGTTCATTTGATACGATTTTGGTGTTAGGAACAGACAGATTTTCCTGTGTGACTTGCAATCTTAAAACTGCAGGCTTGAGCTGCTGTACTGGGTAGATGGGACTATCAGGCTTTGAGCTCTGTCCAGATTGTGTGGAAAGCAAAGGTGTGAATGGTGGAAATGTTGGGAAAATTAATGAGATTTGATGAGTTCCTCCATCAGTAGTCATTTTTCACCAGGTAAATAGAAATGCCTGGACTGGAAAATATTTTGGCCTTTAACCCTTTAAATTAAAAATATCACTAAAATACTTCTGGTCATGCTGGACTTTATGAGGCATAGAAGTCAGGGAAGAACTGTGTTTCTTCTTACACCTTGGTGAAGACTGCAGTTGCCTTTTCTGTTTCACTGATATTAGGTATCATGAAGATTGATGGGCTTGAAAACATATTTCATTATCTCTTAGACACAGCTTAGCTGCTCTTCTGCCTCTTTCCCTGTCACCAAAGCCAAACCAGTTGTTTTCATAGACTCTGAAACCAGAGTGTTCTCACTTTAAAGGACCACCTATCTACATTTGCCTGTGAAAAAGGTCTGTATGAGAGCAGCCTGATCTGTGAGGAAGGAATATAATTATTTTTAGCCTTAAGTAGCTGGTAAGGTACAGTTGTGTAACAACACGATGCTGATGTCACGACCTGCAAGTGTATGGGGCCACCTGCAGTGCTTTGAACTGTGTGTCTGTCTCTTGAAATGCTTGAACTGGGTGTCCTTCTCTTTCCAGGTCTGGTGTGTCCTCTGGAGGTTTCCGTCAGTTCAGGGAGTATCCAGGTTGCCCGAGGCCAGACAGCAGTATTGCCCTGCACCTTCACCACTAACGCTGCTCTCACTAACCTTAATGTCATCTGGATGGTCATTCCTCTTTCTAATGCCAACCAACCTCAACAGGTAGGTCCTTTCTTATTGGAGCATGTATTTCTTTGAGGCTTTCCTGTTCCCTACCCTTTTCTGGATGTATACCCTTTACAATGCTGAGTCTCTGGCTGTCCCAGAATTTCATTATCCCTTCATTGCTGAACATGCCCTCTGGATCTTACATGAATCTGATTTCTTTGATACTTTGTTAATGGATGCACATTGTGTCCTTGGCTGCCTTGCCTGCCTGTATAACTGGGGCATGTATTGCTGCCCTGGATTTCTAGTGGGTTGTATGTTCAAAAGAGCACAGGGGAAGTAAACCAGGTCTTTGGAGGACCTGGGAGCAGATGCAGCCTTCAACCTGTGAAATCAGTGTGAGATGTCTCGTAACACATAACCTCGCATAGACGCATCACCCCTTTAACTTCCCGTCTTATTTTCTCACTGTCTGTTGCTTATGCAAGTCCATTCTTATGAACATGAGCAAATGAGAGTGTATCATGGTATGCTCAAGAATCATAACCTGAGATCTGCTGTCCTGTTTTTTGCCCACATACTCTGAAGAATGCCATTTCTCTGAAATACGTCTGTCTTGGGTCACACTGCCCTCCCTGTATTTTGTATTCAGTGTTAGAACCAGCGCTGAAGAGTGCTTGCTCCTCAGGGATTTGGTCTGAGTACAGTCTGACTGGTGAAGGCTGTGCAGGTTCAAAGGTTGCAATGCCTGTCATTCAGTTCATCCCAAAGATCTTCAGTAAGTAGTGTCAGATCATGGCAGGATGTTACTGACTGAGACTCAAAATGATACTGTCCACTATGCAGATGCTTTTCAGCAAAGTACTCACTGACCTGCAGGGTCTCTGTTTCTTTACATGAACCCTGACCAGATGGGTAGTGACTATTATATGAAGTAGGCTGGTATTACCAATCCAGCTATGTCAGGAGATTTGGGTATCCTTCTGGCCTGTTACTTTTGTGAACATTTTTACTGACATAAAATGGGCTACAGAGTGTGTTCTACTTTTGGAAAAAACACCTCTTCCGGGATGTATATTGAGGTCTGTTTATTCAGAGATCCTTTAGTAACTTGTCCTTTTGGCTTTGGAAGCCCATGTTTTGCTTGCTGTTCTTCCTCCTTGCTCAGCTCCTGCAGAGTGTTGTTTGAGCCTTCCTTTCTTTTCTAGGTTATTCTCTACCAAGGGGGTCAGATCTTTGGTGGTGCACCTCAATTCTATGGGCGAGTGGGGTTTGCTGTGACAATGCCAACCACCAGTGCCTCCATCTTCATCAACAACACTCAGCTATCGGATACTGGCACATACCAGTGTTTGGTCAACAATCTTCCCGACCGAGGCGTCAGGAATATTGGAGTCATTGGACTTACTGTCTTGGGTGTGTTTATTGGTATTATGGGGGAGAGGGGAGGAACAGGGACAAGGGGATCCTCTGTGCATGTCAGTGTATCATAACAGAGCAATATGGTAGTGTATGTACTGGAGCCCACAGACACCCTGTGGTGAGGGATGGGCTGCCTTTTGGGTACTATGTGAGTTTGTAGGGCATGTAGAGTTCATATGCAGGTAGCACATAATGAAGTTTTAAAATAAGGTGGAGAGAGTTTTTGTGGTGGAATTGTGATATGGAGTTGCGAAGAAGCATGAATAAAGTACAAGGGCATCCTGAACAGCTGAAAGGACTGCAAGAGTTTTGTGCATAGCAACAGAAGATGATGACTTAAGATCTTTGCTTCCTTTTCATGAAAACAGTTGGTTCTGGATGCTCCCTTTGATTTTAAATACTCCAGAGTGAGTGCCATTTTAGGGATATGAAGGCAAAACCCTACCACAGTAAATGTTGTCTGAAGCTCTGTTAGCTCTCACCATCCTTATTGTCTCAAAGACAGAAATGTTCACCTTTTTCTCAAGGGAGAGATCTAAGAGAGCTGGGTCCTGTGAAAGTCTGTAACCTTGATGGGCTGGTGGGTCAGGAATCTTTGTGTGAATTGTCACCCCCTAAACCTTAATGGGTTCTTGTCTGCTGCCTCAGTCTTGTCCCCTTGTCAACTCGTGCCAGTGTCCTTGCTTTCCCTAGCAGCACGTGTCCAGAGTGAGCCTGCACTCCACTGTTTGGTTATATTTCCTGATATGCTATCACCTTCCCCTCTTCTCTCGCAGTTCCTCCTTCTGCCCCGCTTTGCAGAATCCAGGGGTCCCTGGACGTGGGCAGCGATATCACACTGACCTGCAGCTCAGAAGAAGGCATTCCCCGGCCAACATACCTCTGGGAGAAACTGGACAATGTTCCCAAGTTGCCCCCAACTGCCACACAAGGTGCTCATTCTGTTGATTATTATCCTCTTATTTCCCAGATGACAGCCTGGGCTTTCCTTTGTCTTCGCTGCCAGAGGTGGCATGGCTCACAGAGCGTCTGCCATCATTTGCATGCTCATTTTATTGGAACGAAGATTCCTAAAGCCCATAGTGGACTAGGTACCCTACAGAGGCCACTTAAATGATCACAGGGGTTTTCTGTACAGAAACATGTTACCCACTGAAGAATGAGGATTGAGTTGGATGGGAGAGAGAGAAAGTGGTTGCTAGATGTTGGCATGTGGCTGGAAATTTCAGCTGCCAACTCACCTGCATTTTAAACCAAATGAAAGGCTCATAGAATGGAAACTGGAAGAAGAGAGGCAAAATCATCTCAGGAAAATATTGACAGCTTCTTCCACCGAGGCCACCATTCTCCAGTAAATTACTGCCAGAGCTGCTTTTCAGATGTGTGTAAAAGCAAGGCTCTGATCAAACTGGTATTTCCCAGCCTCAAGTCCCATCCATAAAATTTCTTAGCCTAAGTGTCCCGATCAAGTGATAGCTGTACTTTTGCCATTTATCTGATTGTACTTTAAGAATATGCAAGCTTTCAGTTTTATGTATATATATATATTTCACATCTCTTTCTTCCCTGTTCTTACACAATACTGAGAATGCCAAGCTTTCATTTGCAGAAATTCATCTGTAAGAAGAAAAAGAAACATCTAGTGTAAGCTCCTTAAGACCTAATCTTGTCTCTGTGTGTGTCTGTGCACGCACAATGCTTCCATGTCAAAGTTATTTCCTAATTTATTTCTCTCTTAAGAGTCTCACACCGAAATTCTCTATTTGCTGGCTTTGCCTTTTCATGGTTTTCCTCAAGGGGGGAGGGATTTAAATCCTTCTTTTCTCTCTGACTAGACCAAGTCCAGGGCACTGTCACTCTCCGAAATATCAGCACTGTGTCCTCAGGTCTTTACCAATGTGTGGCTTCAAATGCCATTGGAACCAGCACTTGCCTTCTGGACCTGCAAGTCATTGCACGTAAGTATTTTGCCAGGGGAGGCTTGGCCACCAGCTTCTGTCTTGAGACAGTAAAGTGTGTAACAATGTTTGCTGTGAGCCACCATGTGCCTCTCTATCAGAAGATAACTGTGCCCTGGAATGGGAACATTGCCTTTCCCCCCTCCCAAGCCACAGTAGCTTCAAATACTCATGGATGGCCACAGCCCATCCCTGATTTCCTCTCCATGCTCTGTTCAATCATTTCCACAGCCCACCCACGGAGTATCGGCCTGATTGCAGGAGCGGTGGCCACAGGTGCTGTTGTGCTTGTTGTTTGCATCGTGTTGGTGGCTGTGGCACTGTTCTACTGGAAAAATAAACACAAAGAAGAAGAAGAGGAGGAAATTCCCAATGAGATAAGGTAAGGGTGGGGGAAAGCTGGTGGCAGAGGACCTCTGATCATGCGGCAAAAGCTATGGCTGAAAGGGAGGAAATTGTAAATCTCATTCTTGCTAATCCTGGGCATGTTGCCCTGGGTCAGGGGAAGATGTCCATATATGTCCAGAAAATTAAGAGAGAAAATGAAGAATAAGTAACAACACATCTTGTTTTCAGTATTGCTTTTAATGAGAGCTTGGCTTCATAGAATCACGTGGGTTGGAAGGAACCTTAAAAATCATCTAATTCCAATCTCTCTGCCAGCAACAGGGAGAGGACTTGATGTTGTGAGCTCCATAGGAGAGTGACATGGTTGGAATCCTGACCCACAACACCAAACAGTGATAGCTGAAAAGCTCTGGAGATACAGCTGTGATATTCTCTCGTGTTACAGTCACGGGGTTTCCCTCTGGTAGCATCCTGCAGCTCCCTTGAGGATCAGCTTCATTGATTGTACAGTCATACTGACTGCCTGTGAAATACCAGTGGCTGTGACAAGCACTGGTTTTGTCCCCCTAGACACATGACCATGGGCCACTTGTCTCAGTGATGGTCATGTGCAGCAATTAATGTGCACGGAGGTGGGTCCTGCACAGAGGGATGAGCAAACAGGTCAAGGAGCAACACTGATTCACACTGGTGCTGTCCTTCACTCCAGCATTGTGGTGGTGGGGGTGGTGTTGGGCAAGTGAGGCAGCATCCTCTGTGTGCTCTCACACCTTCTCTTTCCCAGGGAGGATGACCTGCCGCCCAAATGCTCCTCTGCCGCGAAGACGTTCCATGCTGATGCGTCCTCGTCAGAGAACGACACCCTCACCTCCTCCAACACCTACAACAGCCGCTACTGGAATGACCCCAAAGCCAACCACGCCACAGACTCCTTCACCCGCTTCAGCAACAGCAATGATGCTCACCAGCCCCCCTTCTCCCGCTCAGGGAGCACGAGTGCCCGCCCCGTCTATGCCAATGGCGGCCACCCATCCCCAGCTCCCCCTAAGACACTGGTGGTGATGGCCAGCACAGCGCCGTCCCCTCAGGAGGTGATCCGGAGCAATGGCTCAGTCAGCAGGAAGCCACGGCTGCCGCACACCCGTTCCTATGCAGTCAGTCAGGCCACGCTGGAGCGGATCGGGGCTGTTCCCGTCATGGTGCCCGCCCAGAGCCGGGCTGGCTCCCTTGTGTAGGACCGTGTCAGCTGCTGAGAGCTGAGCAGGGAGCCTCTCATACCTGGTGGGGCGAAGAGACCCTACTCCTTCCTGAAAGGCAGCGAGGCAGCAGGGGGGCACACACCTCTCCACCCTGTCCTCCCCTCTTGAGGCCGCTGCCAGCTGGTGGGACAGCCCTGTCCAAGCTGCTTTCCCCACAGCTGTTGGAGCTCCTTGTGCTGATGGACACACAGATGTGCCAAGGCCAGAGTAGCAGAGAGGTCGGGACATGCTCCCTGGCTGCTGGGCCCCAGCTGGGATGTGTCCCTGAACCTGACCTTGGGGGGAACTTTTGCTTTTATTTCCTGTTGGTTTTGTTGGGGACTGATTCCATCCATTTGGGTCTTTCAGGGAGGTTCGGGGAGATATATATATATATATTAATTTTTTTCTGTTGTTGTTGCTATTTTTGTTCCAAGAGGACGACAGCCTGCGTTTGGGCAGGGAAGGCTGAGCAGCCCCAGTTCCCTCTCCATGGTCCTGGCTCTGCCTGTCAGATTAGGGAGAATAGTGAACTGGGGCTGGATTTGAGGGGGCATGGGAGACAGGCTGGAGGAGCGAGATGAAGGCACAGCCACCAGCCTGGCCAAGCGGATGGTTGGGTAAGGGCGTGGACTGGGGAGAATTGGTCTTTATTTTTTGCAGTTCTTCTCCCACCTCAATGCACACGCAGACAAACACACACACACACACAGATACACACAGGTCCTTCTCAGGCTGGGTTTTTTTCCTGCATAATGTTGGGGTGCCACCAGAGCCCTATTTATAGCTGTGGAGGATGAAGCCATGTGAGCATCTTTCCTTGAGACACTCCGTGTGTCGCTGCTGCTGCTGCTGTAGGGCTTACATCTCTTTTTTTATTTTTCTTGGGGTGTTGCTGGGGTTATTCAGGAGGCAGAGAGGAGCAGGGTGGTGTGGTAGAGCACCAGGCAGGTGCTAAACCAGCTCCCCTGGGCTGCTCTGGTTTAGGTGAAGTGACTTCAAACCCCACAGCTTTGCTGTTTGCCTGGTGCGTTTTGCTCATTGGGGCATCCAGGGCTGGCAAGCATGGAGGGCACACGGCAGGCTTGGGGCCTTCAGAGGCATCAGAGATTTCATTTATGCTCTTCCATGTGCACAGACAGGCTGGCAGGATTTGTATCCAAAAACCTTTCTTTAGAAAGCAGAGACTTAATGGAAGCCCACATGCTATATCTCTGCCTCCCCTTCTTCCCTCAATGTCCCGGGACTTGGTACTGGTGGCATCTGCCAGTGGCTCTGCCATCTCCTTGCAGTCAGGCAGGTGGTTGTGGCTAGCATCTCTACTTTTTTCTATTGCAACTTAATAGCCTTAATCAAAGCCAAGAGTTGAAACCTCTGAAGGAATCTGACGCCATTTGGAGGGCTGGACTAAGGGCTGGGATTTTGCCTCCTAGAGATCACTGGCTCAAAGAGGCCATGTCTGGATGGATGTCTTGGCCCTCCTACATAATACCAACCCTTGCACAGGAAAAAGCAATGATCACCTCCAAAAGCACCAGAGCCCTCACAGGTCTGCTCTTGGAAAAGCAATGTGGGGAGTCACAGGTGACTTTCGATAGTTCTCACATTAGAAAAAGGGTCTGTTTAAACAAACAGATTCTTCCTCATTCTCACTTTCCTTGTCCTGGCACGGCTTTACTTTCCCTAGCAGTGCACAAACCTTGGGCAGGGCCTTCTACCTGAGCAGCACTTTTCAAATGAAAGCACAGACGCTGAGGAAGAGGAGGGAGAGGTGAGGGCTGGGTTCCCATATGGACACACTGGCTTTTTGGGAGGTTGGGAGCTCCCAAGCAGCACTAGGTTTGAAACTTGGCTGAGATTTTGTGCCTTCTTTGCTTAAAAAAAAAAAAAAAAAAGAAAAAAAAAGAAAAAAAAAAAAAAAAAAAAAAAAAAAAAAAAAAAAAAAAAAAAAAAAAAAAAAAAAAAGAAAAAAAAAAAAAGAAAAAGAGAGAGAGAAAAATCCAACTTCCCTTCTTTCCCCCTCTACACAGCTCCATCCAGAATGTGTGCAAACCCCCACAGTGGTGCAGGCAGGCAGTTGTTCTTTGCGTGCACACACATTTCACTGGAGCAGTCCTCTTTCCTGCCTATCTGCTCACTTTGCTGCTAGGTGGTAAGATTAATGGGGAAAGAAGAGTGGCTTTAGAAACCCTAATGTGGGAGGGTTAAAAAAAAAAAAAACAACAAAGAAAAGCTCAGACACATTCTCTCTGCTTTTGTAACAACCCCTGTGTGACATTTACAGGAACACTGCCCTCAGCAGGTGCCCTCCTCTACTGGGAAAGCTCTTCTGGTTCCTACCCTCCATGAGACTGTTTGCTCCTCTTTCTTTGTTCTTTCTAATTGTATAAAATTCAATAAAACTTTATTCATATAAAAAAAGGACTTCTGACTGCCTGCTGCTGCTTTTTTCCTTCCCCTATCTAATTTTGTAACTACAATGAATTCGGCTATTAATACTCATCCTTGATTTGACTGGCAGTAAGCAGTGACCATGCAACTAAGAGCTGCATGTTATTGGGCCAGCCAGTTTGGTGGTGAGCCCAGGTACTACAGACTTGTTTTTCTCATTCGTGATAGTCTGACACACTGCCCTTGAAGGTACAGTTTCCCAGGCGTGGAAGGTCTCTACTCCTCTAGACAAAGGTAAGTTTTATTTTCTGTCATTTGGCAGGGGAGACCCTTCGCTGCTTTGAGTGATGTCAGAAGATTTTTTAAAAAATGCCTAACTTTTGCTTGTATATTGATTTTCCAATCTTAAAAATGGCATGTCCATACCAAGTTCAAAATCTAAGGCAGTTACTGACTTTCTTGGGCTTTTAGATAAGTTTGATGGGGGAAGCATCAGGAATTTAGCAGAAGTGCTGATCCCCATAGACAGAGCACGAGAGGTTTCAGTGTCTAAGCATTCACACTTCCAGGGTATAAGCAAGCACACACTTCTTAGTCTGTATCAACAGCTGCTACCAGAAGGTTATTATTAGTTAGGGCAACCTGATGTTTTGCCAAAGATTTAGCATTTTTCTCTCTTTTCATTTTCCCTGCTTCTTCTCTAAAATCCCCCAGGTATTCAGAGAGTGATTATTAAAACAAGAAACCTACAGATCCAACAGCAATGGTAATTCAGCCCTGCTGCACATGCATCGTGTTCTCATTTTTCAACATCTACTTTAAAATACTCTTGTAAATGTGTTTTCAGCTATGGACCTTACTGTAAATAAGACGACTGCGTTACCATTTTCACAAAGTTGTCATAGGAATCTTAGTGTTTCCATTGTTCATCTTTTGATTGTGCAATCTTGATGTGACATTAAGAGCATCTTTATATTTTATTCCCATCATAGCACTGTCAGTATTCTACTATACTATCCATTCCTTGCCACTGGTTTGCCCCTTACATCATTCTTCTGCATGTCTCTGTTGATCTATAGCAGAATTTCCTAAGATGCAGGATAGTTCACTAGGTTTGTGCAGTACCTGGTATGATGGAATTTTAATCTGTAAGTTGTATCTAGTGAGGCATTGCTGCAATACAAATATCTAGAAAAACAAACAAACACACAAAAAAAAACCAAACAAAAAAACAACTAAAAACCAGTTAGATAACTTGGTAGTGCTCCAGAGTTTTAATTTATCATTAAAAATCAAACAAAGGTTCAAGCTATTAGAACTGTAAGTGGAAGTCACTACTTGAAATGCTTGAGTTTGCTGACAGTCTTCAACCCCAGCTGTGTAGCAGAAATTGTCCACATCAATGGGTGCCATGGATGCTATTTTAAATGTTGGTACCTGTCAGTTATACCAACTTCCACCAAAGAATATCAGTTCTAACACAAGGGTTAACTGTACATTTGAGTGATGAGACAGGAATAACTACGAGAGGATGCTTCACACTTTAGAAGTGGACATCTTTTTAGAGGTTGTTGTAGAGGAGAAATCAATTTAAAATATTTGGGAAATGTAGTCTGTAGACTGCCAGAAGTTTTTTTTAACTTACACAGCTTTTGGACTTGTATCTGCTGATTCATCTGAACTAAAAAAAAAATAAAATTACTCAAATTCATGCACTTCAACACAGCCTTGCTGGAACACAGATGAGTTTCCAGCAGAACCCAGTCTAACAGATGGTGTCCTGTCCAAAACTACCTGGTTTTCCCATGAGGACAGAGAATGCTCAGGAGATAAATCCTCCTTACATCATGGCTTAGGCACTCCTGAAGAGTACCTCAAATCAGGGTACCTCAGAGGACACCCAGGTCCAAGGTAACTGGGTGATCAGTTTTGAACTGGGCAGAGGAAAGAAAATTAATGTTTTTTATATTGAAGGAATGAGCAGGATAATCAGTGTTTTTTCAAGTACAAAGTGAATCCAAAATGGTTTAGCAGATTTTCTTATGAGGGTCTTGAACATTTCCACAACAGGAAAAACTGAGGAAGCCTTTCAGAAGTTCACTTCTGAGCAAACCCAGCAGGCCCTCACATTAACTCATGACTAACATATGGCCCCTGTTAAAGGGAGGCCTGGAGCAGAGCTGTTTTCAGGTATCTTGATCTTCTCCCTGTGCTTTTTCCAAATGCTGCTGGCCATGCTTGCCTGCAGCTTGTTCTCCTGATGCCAGCAAAGCTGGGATTCTCTCATTGTTCCCTTGCTACAGTTCTGCTCTTGCCACAAGAAAGGCAAGATGTGCTGAAGAGGATCAGGAATATGGGTGTTGACATAAAGAACGCAGTGTCACTAGCCTCACTGAGCTGTCTTTCCTCGGTTGGGGAGCAGGTGAACATCAGGGACAAAGCAAGCCTTGAAAGCAAGGAAAGTGAAAGGCTGTGGCTCTTTTTTTCCACGCTGCATTCGTTCACGTCTGCCTCTGTGCAGTGGAAGTGCCTGGAAGGAGTTAGCAAGAACCACGATGTCTATGAACTCCTAAGCAAGGGAGTGCACGTGTAAGGCATTTCCTGAGGTTTAGTACTAGCTCAGAGCTCTTGTCAGCTGGTTGGCAGTGCAGAGAAAGGTTTCCTTAGGTCACCTATGCAGCCATGGAGGGGGACTGGGACATAATATGTGGCAAGAGCTTCGGGCATGAATTGGCGAATGCAGATTTTTTAGGAAGAGAAACTTGGTAGTCTTGGGACTTCCTGACTCTGGGGCTGTGACGTATTTTCTCTTTCTCTATGTGTTACCATAGATGAAGACAGCTAAAAAAGCACTTTCCCTGTGGTAGAGAGTACTGCTGATGTGCGGGAATGGGGCCATGCACATGGCTAAGGATCAGACTCTTCACTAAGCCTTCTAATGCCATTTTCTGCTTGTTGTTTGTTCCTAATTTCCCCTTCCTCCCACTTCCTCTGTAACATGTTTGAATGAGAAAGTGGGTTGGCAGGAAATTTAATCTATCCACATATAAAACACCACCACCCCCCCCCCCCAGAAACAAATAGCAGCAAAGAAGAGAGATTAGGATGCAGCTTGCATGGATGGCTGGCAAGTGATTCTTTAGGACCGGATGCAGTCTGGGTCAGGTCCTGGATTTGGACTCATTAAATCATACCTGGGAAGGGATGATGATTTTAATGATACACTTAATTGTAATGATACACTCAATGATGACTTAATTGATACACTTTAAGGGGAAAACTGATGTGGTGCATGCACAAAGAGAAACATCGACCTGATACAGTAAAGCCCAGAGGCTCTGTGGTTTACCTTGCTTGTATCTAAACTTAGTGTGTTAGGTGCAGGGACTGATCTGTACAGTCTGCTTCCTGGATACTACCAATATTTGCAGAGTTTCTCTCAAGTAAAGCTATTTTTCTTGAAAGATTTCAAGACCCTTTGGCAAGCAATCACCAGGTTGTTGTCTGTGTGGACATCTGAGATGGGGAAAAGGTGTGTGATTTGGGTTGCAGCAGCATTTTCTTTAAGTTGTGGCAGTTTCTAAGGTTGCACAGTAGCCTAGAGACTCTTCTTTAGTGCTCAGCATCCCTGGTGCAGGCTTTCCATTTGGGATTCTCTGCTCTTATTCTTAGACTGAGCCTTATGGCAAAAGCCCACATGGAGGACCAAAGGCGGCAGGGCCTAGAATTAGCTCAGAAGAAAAGCCAGTGTGACTTTAGATTGTCAAAGTTAAAATGTCTCATTAGAAATAGAAACTATTATAGAAATATGCCATGAACATCATCAGTGCTTCTTTATTTTGGCTGTGGTTTGCTGTTGGGACAAATATGTACAAAATCAAAGACTACCTTTTTGTGACACAAACAACAGGAATGGGTGAACAGGGTGATGAAGCACATAGATCTCTCACCAGTGCTTTCCTGGGTGCACTTTCTCAAGGCTGCAGAATGCAGTCTGCTCCTGCTATCTGTGAACATAATCTCCATGTCCATAGTTTTGTTTGCTCACCTTCCTTGTGTGTGAATGCATCCTTCACATGCCCATCCATGCTCAGGGACACCGAAACAGGTTGAAAGGAGGATTGTAAATCATGTTAAAGCCCCATGCCTTTGCTCAGTCAAGTCACATAGAGCGCCGTTCCGTTTGTTTTCCAGGCTAACCTGTTGCATATCTTCCAAATTACTGTCGGTTTCGCCACTCCTGCTGTCCTTCCACCAGTTGCACACTGGCTAGAGGAAATTGGTTACTTCTGGGAAAGTAAGCAGGGAGGTTTGGGGCTATTGTCCGAAAAGCGGCTGCACATTACTCATTTACTCGCTCTCCCGTCAGATTTGGGTCACAAAGATCGCCCTTTTTGGTGGCTCTATGATGACATCCTCTGGAGGGATGAAGAACTACATCGACTCCCGTTCTCTTGCTCAGTTAGGCTGCATCAGGCTGCACCTCCTTACTAGCTCGTAGGTTGTTTTTTTCCCCCTTGTAGTCCTACAAGAACAGAATGCTCTGCCCCCTTGAGTATGAACATCTCTTCCTTTTTATCTCCTATGATTGTTACTTAGGATCTGCCCTCAGTCCTGTGGCATCTGCTATGCCATGGCAAAGAGGCTTGAGTACTTTGTGTCCCAGAAGCAAATGGTTTTCACCACAGTCTGCCTTTATCTTCCCTGCTCCTCCTCTTGTTATGATGGTCTGTGGTTCAAAGGCAGGGGGAGTGGGGAATGGAATGGGACATGGACAACACTAGGGAACTCACAGGACAAAAACTGTGTAAAGAGCTGCTGCCTCCTTATTTAACTGTATCCATCAGTTCAACTGACTTCAACCTAATGACCTAAATTTGTTCTACTGCCCTGCAGAGGCTGAGAGGAGCTGCCTGGATGAGTTTTCTAGTGCCTCCACATCAGGGCAGTGCTTCATATCTTAGAAGAGCACCCAGTGGAAGAGCCACTGCAAACCAACTCTTACGTGCCTTCCAGCCAGCTCTGAGGATTCAAGGCTGCACTGACCTTGTGAAACCAGCAACCATGTCCACGCTCATTAATGGGCCCAGATTAGCTGCAACATCAAGGTCATGCAGAATTTAGGGTCAGACATGAGAGCAAAGTACTTGCTCATGCAAGACTGGCAAGGCTTTGGTTCAAAAGGCAAGGTGATTAAATGCAAACCTCCGAAGTTTGATTTTCTTTTCAGCTACATGTTGATTGGAAATAGGAAACATGACTCTAATAGATTTTGGATATGACTAAGATTCTGAAGCTTTTCATTTTTCAAAGAACCACCTCCAGCCCCAGGAAGTGGACTCCTGGGATATCACAAATCAGAGCTTGGTTCCAGATTTGTGTTTACTAAAGATGGTGTATGAAATGGTCCAAACCATAGTTCAAAGTTCATCTACTCAACAAATACTGTTTTCCTTTGAAATGCAGCTCATAATCAGGATTTCCATGTCATGCCCTCATTTCCATTCTTGTCAATCAAATCAAGAATATACAGCCCACAGGGCTTTTCTGGTAGCCTTTCAGCTGAGTTTTGATATAAACCTTGTGGGTCCATCTCTCCCCAGCTCACACCAGATACACAGTATGTCTAACCTTTCTTTCAAGTGACATGAAGTTCCTTGTCCTCTAGCTGGGAAGGAGCTGCAGTGCCTGACGGCTGTGTCATATTTCTGAGCGTGGAGTTCGAGGTCTGCATTAAAATTGATCAAATCAGTCTCTGCCAGTTTTAAATTATTTTTGTTGGCCACAAAGGATTCTTGGATTGTAGATTTATGTTTTCTTTTCTTTTCCAAAGGATTTTGGAAGTTATCAGTGACTATCTGTCTTGTACATGTAATGGCCATGCACCTTTGCATCATATTTCAGTTCTCATAAACTGAAGTCTCAGCATTAGGCTTTTGTTATTCAGAGCAAATCCATTGCTTGTTAGAGTGAAGTACAGAGGAAAGGGAATAGTCCTCATGCAAATGCAACTGCTGCACAAGGTAGTAGTGTGAGAGAATAGTTGCTAAGTTGTTTAGAAGATGGTCACTATGATTTTTCCCAATGTATTAATTTCTTTCATGGCCTTTTCATTATTCCTTTAAAAATTCTGGTGGTGATTCTGCTGCTAAGCTGTACTTAATAAGCAGGAAGAGTATTCCTTTTCCCGCTAACAGATTACCTTTAACACTTGCTACTGTCAATGCTATTCAAGTCAATGCTATTCCATTGGGAATGGCTCCACTCCTGCATTTCCTCCCCAAGTCTTTATCAGCAATAAGATCAGGGACAAAATGAAATTGTGGTGTGACTCAGAGAAGTAAAAAGAAACTTCTGTTACCTTGTCTGCACCTGAGAGTGGCACACAATGAAATGGAGTTGTTAAACTGATTGAGTTAAGTTGAGGCAAAGCCTGATGTGTGCGTGTGTGAGCATTTGGGGCTGAGAGCAGCGTAGTTTGATTTAGGGGAAATGAATGAAGGCAGTATTAAGTTAACTTGCAGCAAGGGTATTCACCCACAGTAGCACCCCAGTGTATGGAACACTGGTTTGCAGGCCAGCTGGTATTGAAGCCATAAAACATCTTCATGTAGTGAAGCCAAGTTATATTCACCAACCAGTCACATCTCAGCCGCTAGGGAGTTAAATTCAAACTCTTTTCTGAGCTTAAATATAAATGTTCTTTAAATAATTCTTTACTTTGTAGGTATGTGATTTATATCCTTTAAGGGAAGGAAATTACTCAAGAGGATAGAAAAAATAGCACATTAAATGAAGACAAATACACCGGCTGCTCGTGAACCAGCAAACGTGCTGCTGAGGTCCTAGTCAGACCTGGGTTTCACTCTCATCTTGTCATTGACTTGCTGCATTACCTGAGGTAAGTAGACACCTATCCTGGGGGGCCACAGCTGGATCCTTGGAGTGCATGTGAGAGACAGACCTAATGGTTGATCTGAACATAGGAGCCTGAGAGTGAAAATATTAGCTTTAGTTTCACTGAGACTTTTGCTTCCTACCTGGAAAATTGATATAATCATAAAGAGCAGGCTTGAGGATGACTTAAAAAAATCCCCATCTAATCTACACACACATGCACATGTGCATGTGTACACACAACCCCCACCAGGTCTGACCTAAGAAGTCCAACTATATTTAATCCCTTGCTGAAAGATGGTTACCTTGCTCTTAAAGATCTCTGCTCAAAGAGTCCACAGTCTTACTAGGTAGAGGGATAAAAGGGAATGATTCCAACACTAGTTTTGACTGAATGCCTTGTAAGAGTTCTATGTTTTAAGGATAATCTATGTATTTCTCCTTATGCACACTGCCAGCCCCAAGTGTTAACTTTGCCAGATGCTGCAGAGAGGTTATGCAAGGAATATACAGACCCTGTACTTCTCATTAACTTGTGTCCAGAGACTAGGATTTTCCTTAGTCCTAACCTACATTTTCAAGGAACTGAACTAATTTGTTCACCTCCTCTCTGCTGGCATTGCAGCTCTTTAAAGTAGGTGACCAGCCACATTCAAAGTTGCTCTTACAAGATGCAAGAAGGGATCTAATTCAGGTCCAGTAACCCTTGCAAACCTGGTGGCTTCATCCAGGGGACAGAAAGGAGGGCTGGTTTTACCAAGCAAACCCAGTCCCAGGTGAGTTCCCTAAGCACAGGAGAGTGTATTACCTCCACAGGTAGAGCTGTGGTTAGTGTACACCTGGCTAGCAGCCTGATCGCTCCCAGGTATGGCTCCCAGCTAACCCCAGAGCCCTCTTCAAGCCTGAATGGAAAGATAAACCTTTTTTGCTAATTGGAGAAAAAGAGAAGCTTTGGGTTTCATGTTTCTGGTGCTCCCTGTAGAAAATAGAGAGCTTTGGTTGTCATGACCCTGAAATACGCCTCATCCAATCAATGGGTTTGGAGAGCAGCAGGAGGTTTTTAAGACTTGCCCCACTGACTGATGGAGCATTACTGCTCTATGGAATGGCACAAAAACCAGTCTTCTCTGTAAACTGGTGTGAAGACTTTGTCAGTGCTGCACTGGTGGTACAGCTTCCTTTCAGGATACCAGGTAGAAGCATCAGCTCTGTTGGTGGGCTGTTCCCGACATTGTGGCTGCAGATTCCCAGCATGTCGGTTACTTGCAGTTGTGGAGTGTGTTCAGAGGTGAGCTGGTGAAAACAGCTGTTGAGAGCCCTCACAGTGAATAGAGTTCCTTTGCACAGTGACAGCCACAGCACAGACAGGGGCAGCTGCATCTTCCTCTGTGCTGTCTCTCCTCATATGCTTCATTCCCAAGACAGCTGTCTTTTCAAGACAAGTCCCAAAGGCATGGTGTCCTACTCCCTCAGCCTCCTGCTCTCAGGCCTCTCTGGTTTTCTCCATCTCTTTCTCTCTTCCATCTGCTTATCCTCTCTAAGCTATTTCCTCTCTTGGTGTTTGCCTTAGAGAGGACTTTTCTCTTGTCCGCCACCTCTGCTTTGCCTCTCCTACTGCTGACATTTATGTTCCCTCTCTGTGCAGTCTATTCCTTCTTTTCCAAACTTCCCCTTTTTTTAACCTGTTCCCTACCATCTTTAGCCCTGTCCTTACCATTTTTAGCCATGTTCCTTCCTAGTCCATGTGGCTGAAGCCTCTTGTCCAGTTTCCTTTTCCTCACTCTGGCTTTCAACTCTGTGGGCTTTACCTCACCCATCCTTCCTCTGTTCTTCCATCTTTTGTCTCCTACCAATTACTTCCATCTGTCCCCATGTTCTCAGTTTCATGTTGAGGTCCGGTTAGCCCCAGTGTGAGTCCCTGAGGGAACTCAGAGGGATAGCTGTCAGACTGTAAAGATGGTGAGATGCTCAAAGCCCCATCCAGCCTAGCCTTGAACACAGCCAGGGATGGCTCCACATCTTCTATGGGCAATCTATTTTAGTGTCTCACCACCCTCATAGGGAAGAAATCATCCTGATATATAATTTGATTCTACTCTCTTTCAGTTTAAAGCCATTCCCCCTTGCCTTATCATGTCCTTGTGAAAGGACCCTCTCTGTCTTTCCTGTAGACCCCTTTAAGTACTGGAAGGCTGCTATAAGATCTCCCTGGAGCTTCTTCAGGCAGAATGACGCTAATTCTTTCAGCCTGCCTTCATAGGAGAGGTGTTCTTGCCCTCTGATCATCTTTGTGGCCCTCCCCTGGACTTGCTCTAACAGGTCCACATCCTTCTTATGCTGGGGGTCACAAAGCTGGATACAGTAGTCCAGGTGTGATATCACAAGAGCACAGAGACAGAATCACATCCCTTGACCAAATGTTGATAACAAGACCCAAGTGATGAAACCTACACCCAAATTTTTCCCTCTTTAAAGGCATGCACATGAAATATAAATAGCCTTCATGTCAGCTGTAGTTCATCAAGGATAGTAAACAAAATGAGTAATGAAAAGAGCCTGACCTCCCCTACCAGCAGGTTTAGCAAGGAGGCCAGGCAGTAACGGAGACTAGTTGTCCTTGTGAGCTGGTACAGTGTCTTTTTGCTGCACAAAGTGTGAGCTGAGTGGGCAGGGTTTGATACTATGTGGACAGACTGTACTATGTGGATACCTTGTGGACAGAGAGCTTTGGTCTCCCAAGCTGCCAAGGTAGCAGCTTCAACCATCAACACATATCCTTGCTGCAAGGTATCAAAACCAGATCTTGATATTCAGCTGCCAGATGAAGTTTGGGAGTTCGGGAAAAAAAAAAAATAAAATCTTTGGACAGAAAATAAATCTCAGTGACAGGGAATAAATGGAGAGCACCGAGTTGTCATTTTTAATAGACCATGACTGCACTAAAAACGATTGGAAATGACGATTTCTCTCGGGGTCACCTCTGCTGCCCCGCGGTCCCCTGGCCTGGCCGCTGTGCCTCTCAGCCCCCGGCGCTGGGGGCAGAGGAACCGCTCCCAGCCCGGTCTGAGCCGCCGGAGCCGGGACCAGGCGCCGCTTGCGGGGAGGGACCGTCGGGGGGCAGCAGCACCCAGCGCTTCGCAGCCCCGCTCCAGAAACCTTCCGGCGTCCTGACTGACAGAGCGCTGCACCTGATCGTCTCCGGGGCCCCGGCTGCCTTCCAAACTCCGGTCGCATCGGGCTGCGTGGCGGTGACATTTTAACATGCAGCATATGCATCTCATTTCCCTATTCACTGGGCTATTTGTAAACCTAATTTAAGCGAAATCTCTCCCCTGCTCTTATCGTTTCACATAGCTCTGAAGGAAAGGGTTGGAGAGGAAAAATAAAATCAAATAAGAGAGGTGCCAGCAATGCACTTTTTTTCCCTTCGTCTGCCAGTACAATAGCTTTATAATCATTCATTTGCTGCGTAGGAAGAACCAGCACCCTTGGGTGCAACCTTCCTGTCTTACAAGGCCAATGTCAGAGAGGAAAGATGCCCTAGGTTTCCTGGGGAGGGGTGAAGGAGTCTGAGTAGCACGTGCACTTCCAGCTGGGATCCATCACTCTCCTGCTTTGGTAGGGAGAAGGGCTTGCCTTAGTGATGGGCTGTGCTGAGGTGCTCCAAGGCTGGAGTGGCAGCAGGCAGTACACAGAGAGAGAAGCCGTGAGATTTTGCGGGAATGCACAATTTCTTCCAAGTTATTAAAAAATGTCATTTGTTTTGTTTGCAGATTAATTTGTTTTGGTTTTGACAAGACTCACAGCTATGACCTGGGTGAGTATCATGGTGTCCCAGCAAGTAAACTCCATGAATTTGATGAAATTTTACAGTAATAAAGGTAAAATATTTACCTCCATAAATTCCTACCAAAGTATTTTAACCAGCCACAGGCTTTTCCCTCTCATTCTTCCCTGCTGAGATGCAGCTTTGCAGTTCACTGTTTAACAGCTGCTGCTGCAATACAAAGCGGCATCTAATTTTCATCCTAGGTGAAGTACTGCTTATTTTATTTTTTGTTGTTGTTGTTGTTTTATTTTTTTTTTGTTTGTTCCTTATCATGATAAAAGTGGGTAGGAACTTTTAAAGATAGAAAAAGGCCATAGCAGTTGTTCTAAGGAGTTTAGAGTCTGCTCTTCTGAAGGACGCAAGAAGACTGACAGTAAGAAGAGTGAGAGGGCGCATTTCACGTGTACCTTTGTAGTTTCCTGTTCAGTGACATCTGTGTGTTTAGAAGAGCAGAGGAATGCTTGCAGGTGTCTGAGGGCAGACCTTGGAAAGTCAAACCTCGTTGAGGGAGAGACTTGTAGAATAGCAAGAACAGCTTCACAGAAGAGATCAGGGATGCATCTTTGGTCACAGGACCCTTTGGAAGAGGTGAGAGACTGTCTACTCAAAAGGCTGCAGCAAAGGTGTTACTAGAAAGCTGAGTGGAGACACAGGTGCAGGGAAGTGGGTGGAAGATGGGTTGTCGAGGGCAAAATGCTTGAAATGGACTGCAAAGGGGAAAGAGAACTGGTGAAGGATGCGTGTGGAGGCATTTTGAGCAAAAGGTGTTGGAGAGGAATAATGGCAGCAGTGTCTTGGATAGATTGAGGCTCAGTGTGTTTCGTGGTCAAAGCTCAAGGCAATACAGGTCTAGATATGTTTTTTTTATACTGTATGCTTTCAGAGAGGTCTGCACTGGGGCTTTTCTTGTACAATGAATGCAAATATCTTTCAAATGGAAGCTTGAAAATGTTTATAACTTATTCAGCCTCTAGTAGACCTTTGAAACTGTTTGGCAAAAAAAGGAAAGATGGTAAAAAGATCATATGAAATTTTCATGCAATATTTTCACAGCAAAGGTATGCTTTTCATGGGAAAGAACACTAACATTTTTCATCATAAAATGAAAAGCTTTCTGGTTTGGCATTTGTTTACTGGATTTGGCTATTTTTTTTCCTCCTTCTCTCGATCACCTTGTTTTATTTGTTCTGGCTTTGAGTTTCTCAACATAAAGTTAATATTTTCTCCAGCTGGAGACATTTGCTATTCTCTCCTAGATGTCGATGTATTTATCTGAAATCTCAGAAACCTGAAAAGGCTTCTGGATTCTCCATTATGAAAATAGCCACATAGACAAACTCAAACCTCAGAAATAAGAGAAGTCTCACAATGTTATATCAGTCTGCAAAATCTTTTCTGAAGGGTACACCAGTGGTACTGAGAGACACACATAATCCCTGTCATTAACTACCTGAGAATTTTAGGGTGTTGCTACCCTGGCATGCTGATGATGAAGAAACAGGACAAGGCAGGTGCATCTGGGTGGCTGTCTGTCAGTACTGGCATCAGCACTCTGCAACATGGTGATTGGATGAGAAGAATGTCTGCTGGAGACAGATAACAGGACAAGAGAAGCCTGCAGACTTCTTGAATGGTAGCTCAAGCTTCAAGCTACTGTTTGTAACACACTACTGTCTTCTCCAGGGAGATGAAGGATGCTTACAAACACCTTGGAAATATACTGTATGGACTAACCCACTGGAAAGCAGATTGGCAAGAAGAAACTAGGTCTGGATGTAACTCAGAACTTACCTATGTTACTTCATTACGAGAACACTAAGGAGAAAGCATCCATCTTTCTTGAGTAACGGTAGAGCATACATCCTTGTGCATACATTTATGTGCATCACATAAAATGATGCTACACTGTAGATGTGGCCATCATCCTAATTATGTCTGGTGGTCACCCTTGAGGAAAGAGTGAGGACACCAGCTCTGACACTTCACAACTGTTCAGTGAAGTATTCCCATCCTGCCTTTATGCAGAAAAATTTCTACTGGACATCACTCTGCTCCTTTCCCAGTCCATTGTGCTGATGTGAACAGCTTAACCATCCCTGTTATATTGACTAGGCTGATTCTTCCCAGGGCTAAGTGAACAGAGGGAGAAATTCACTGTGAGTACTGGTTCATATATGGAAGTGAATTTTCATTCAGAACAGAGACGCATCCACATGACTGCTGCAGCTAAACTAACCAAGCATTGAATTGAGGCTATTCATAACAAACTGTCCATGAATGGCCTGCAGGGTAAAAACTATCTGCAGGAAAAATTCATGGGCGCTTTTGACTAATGAATGAATTTGGGAATTTGGCTTGCAGTTTGCAGACAATTCACAAATAGATAAAAGAAAAATATGAAATTTATTGAATAAATGATTTATAGTGAAATATTTGTTCAGCTTTAATCTCTGTAACATGTATAGTTTATGGTGTTAGAACACATTTTAAGATTAGCTGTGGGAGCTATATGTCAGTGAATAGTCTGTGGAAAAAAACCCACATTTCTTTCAGAACAAATATATGGAAAAGTGTTAATGTCACCTGCTGCAGAGAGAGCCTGGTAAAGGGCTTGTGCTTGGAAAAAGACTGTTGGATTCTAGCAGTATCCCTGGTCTCCTCAGAGTAGAAGTTAAGGCTTCAAATCAGCCATTCTTGCTGACTGCTGTAACTGAGAACAAAAGGGGTGAAGGGCTTATGCATGGCAGTCATATAAGAAAGTCATTTTGCTTCTGCAAGGATATTCACTGAGAGACTGAGCTGTAATCAATTTTTTTCACAAGGCTTTAAGAAACATAACTCAAACCTTGTTATATAATGAAGGTATTTATATATTCAAGGTACTGAATGTTCATCTTCCTGGAAGTTCCTTGCAGCGAGGTACAGCATGACTTTATGCCTTTATTCCATTGCATTTTACATGGTGCCAACACTAACAAGTCCAGCTGGGAAAACACTAACTACACCTTGAATGAATATGCTTTCAGGTTCATGTGGAGGTATTACTAACTGTCCTCTCCTTGGCGGTCCTCCAGATGCTGTTTTGCTCTGAGACCAGCTTGATCCTACTGTGCATGGCCCCTCCTAATGCAGGGTGCTTTTGGCTGGCTCCTATCCACATATCCAAATGCTTACTAGCAGTCTTGAGTGCCTGGTTTGCCTGGCAAGTAGTATGGATTGGGACCAGCTCAGTGCTTCTACATGACACAGGCAATAGAAACTGTTCCATACCACTCCTTTGCAGCAGCAGGAACTGGCTTCGCTTTGGCAAAGCTGGAAGTGGAGCTGACTTCCGAATCTTGTCTGACAATGAGTCCAAATAACTCAGAAAATGTTGACACAGGATAAAAATTAAAATGTTCCTATTTTGTGTTGGAAAACTGGACAGCACTTCTGCAAGCACTTTCAAGTGGTGCAGTGAACAGCTTTTTGCTAAGCCCATCCTGCTTTTGCTCTTTTCTTCCATATGCACCAAAAGCTTTTAAAACTGACTCCAGCTTGGAGGAGATACATGTTGCACACAGACTTCATGTGAAGGAATGTTATAAGGGCAACAATGTGATTCCGTTGGAGATTAATAGCATATAGGGTGTGGTATTTCATTACAAGTGTCTGCAGGGAACAAACTGCATGGTATGGATCCTAGTTTGTGCTGCTCCTCTGTTTCTCACAGCATTATCAAAGATGGATCTTAACCTTCCTTCCCTTACAATCACTGGCCCTAGTTGCTCCACATCCCAGTTCTGTTACTGCTCCCTCTTCCACCCCTTCATCTACCTGCTGTGGCTCAGTTGCCCTATTTTCTCCCTGGCCTTATCCAGATACTGGGTTCATGCAGGGGTTAACTAATCCAGCATGTTCCATTGCAGACTTGTTTATGATAGCAGTAGAAACAGAAACGGAGACAGTGAGGCCAAATGTACATTGGCTCATACTCTTGTTCTTCTTTGCTTTTAGTAATGTTGATGGTTCAGTAAATAAATGGCCCAGATTTGACTGTGAAGACATTTCCAAATGCATGAAGGTTTTAAAGCATTACAAGGCATTTGACTCTGGTACAATTACTGTTGAAGTCTATTAATTTCATGGCATGATTCAGATGTCAAAAAAGAGAACTTACAGCAATGATAGTACTCTATTTTGGTACAAACAATGCATAGCAAAGCAACTTTCCTGGAAGTGCCCATCTTGCAAACACTTTCTTTCAATTCTGACTCATCTAGAAGGATAGAGTCTGAAGTAAACTATGCTGAAGCCATAACGGAGGATTCTTAAGTTAAGAATGATCTTAATAACATTGTTCTATCTTTTTACAACTCACTTCCATTATTGAAAATCAGTGGTTTTAGGTGATTGTATTCTTTTATCCTTATATCTTACCTGGTGATAAAGCAAATTTCTCAATATCAGGATACACATTCAGACACTGCAGTCTTTTTGGGCTGCTTTGCCTTTATTTAAGCTTGGGCTAACAAAACCCTTGTTTCACCCACTGCCCTGTGTGTGGCACTGTGAAGTCATGAGAAAGTCCACCTTTACTACAAGGAGCAGGACCTTGGCAGGCCCTCACAGTAGAGGCTATAGCATTGTGAAGAGACAAGAATTAGCATGAACCTCTTTGGGAAGGGACAAAAGAGTAATAGAAAAGAAATATAGAGAAAATAGTCCAGTGAAAACATGGTGCTGACTTTGGATCTGTAGAAAAAATTCCATAGGCCCATTCTCAGAGATATGTGAGCATGCCTTTTTCAATTTTTGTTTGTTTGGTTGTTTGGTTTGTTGTTTTTTAACCCCAGCACTACCCCTTAAATAAAGCAGGAGCCTGGAAAGAGAGTCCAGAGAGCAGTAGTGAGAGTAATCAGTGTTCTGACAAGTATGATGTATGAAAAAATGTTGACTGATTTTGGGTAAATTAGCCAACAGAAAAGAAGGCTGGAGAGGGAAGGAGGTAACAGTCTATAAAAGCCTGCTGCATGGAAAAAGGCAATAAACAGTTCTTCTCATTCATGGTGGATAGGACAAGAATTAATGGGCTTAAATCACAGCAATGAAGACTCAGGCTAGAAATAAACTGGCCATGATAGTGAAAAACCAAAATGTGTTGCATGGTGAGAGTGTGAAGATTTCATCACAAGAAAACTTTTAAAGAGCTTTAGGTGGCCATTTGCCACACATGGTTTAGTTCTAGTTCTCATCTTACCTCATAGCAAGGGACAAACTAGACAGCTTCCTGAGGCTCCTCCATGCCTTTTTTCTCTGTGGTTCCAGATTTGCCTGGGGTTCAATCAGCTCCATATGTTGGTTGGAGCACTGGTATCAAAGGCAAGAATAAATATCCACTCACACAGAGTGTGATAAGAAGATTGACTTTGGTGCTCTCTCGGGCTGTGCTAAGTGATATTCTCAAATGCTGACTGAAAATACACTCTAGTGGGTTCTCTTCCCATTGTAGTAGGAGCTAGGTGTTAGGATGAGGGCTGGAATTATGGACAGTTGAAACAAGAGCTGTCCTCTCTGACAGGAGATGTCCTATCACATTTATTTTTCAGGAACAAATGGAGATGGTTCAAGATAGTTTGTCAAACTAAGGTGTTAAAATCATGCTTGGGCTTCAACCTCTTTTTCAGATTTGTTCTTTAAACCTTCTTTATCCTGATATCTGTTATTGTTTTAGCAATTCCTGGAAGTCCTTTTCCCCATGCTGTTTTATGTTGTTCCTGACCTTTCTTCTTTTAACCCCAGGGGAATTAACCAACCGGTCCATCCAGTTCCTCCTTCTCTTTCACCCTCCTTCTGCCCTTTCAGCCTTCCCCACAGAGACCCCACTATTCTTAACGCTGTCAAATCCTGACAAAACCAAACAGAATGAATACTCTTTGGTTACTGTGCATTCATGCCCCAATCGGTGCCTTTCCCCTCAGAGGAGGAGGACTGGGCATCTCTGACTGTTTCTTTGACCATATGGTGACACCATCTCTGTCTTTGTCAATTCATAACATTCAGAAAACATTCACTTTCTGCTCCTTCCCAGCCCCCAAGGTCTCTCCTGTGCTGTCCCAGATGTTATGCAAAATACAGCAGGCATTTATCACACTAGGCATGTTTAGATGATTTATAAGGCAGTACCACCTGCCCTTCAGTCTCCCAGAAACATGTGCTGCTGACATTCTACAAGGAAATGCTTGTTGCTCCAGTCTAAAGGCCTGGTGACAGGCTCTGCAAAACAGGTGGGCTGGCTTTCCTGCACTTGAAGAAAGAATTGTAAAGGAGGGAGGGAAGGAAGGAAGGAAGCAAGTAGTTTGCAGAACCTTGTTGCAGCAGACTAGCCTCTCTTCCCAGTGTTCCTGAAATCATGAGCCTTGATTTTCAGATGTTCTCACACTAAGGCACAATCACTCACGCTTTCCTGGCTGCTGCTGTACCAGGTAAAGGGCTCGCTGACTTCAGGTCTCTGGCATGGCCTGCCTGCCTGGGGTAAGTTTCTTTTGATATATACCTCCTGATGTGTGTTTGTTGTCAGCAAATTGTTTTAACTATCTGAACAAAGTTTGCAATAACCTGTTATTAAAGCAAAGCCAGGAATTCCAACTTCTTGGAATGGAGAAGGAGTTGATTTCAGGAGCATCTTGGTCAGCAGATCTGACCAAGCAATAACACCTTCTTGGCTGCAGCTGGAAGAGGACAAGGCATCCTGCCCTTATATTTGTGACCGTGTAAGCGTCACCAAACCCAGGCAGAAAGAGCTATGAGTCTTTATGTTACTGTAAATAAGTCCAATAATGGTTTTGCCTGATGTGTGAGGGACAGAAAACAAGGATAGAGAATCATTATCCTGTCTCTACACAGTCTGGAAACATCTGTGCTAAGCTATCAACAGCCTTGGTGAGATATGTTGCAGTTCTTCCCACAGGGAGCTCTGAAGGGAAATTTCTACTGGTCTCCTGAAGAAAGGCATCCAGGCCCTGTAGAGGCTGTCTTACTGCTCTAGTCTCAATTATTTTAGCTGAGAAGCAGTGCTCTACCAAGAAAATATGAACCCAGTTAGTGTCTAGCCAAAGTAAATAAATGGTAAGTCCTGCTTCTCACTCATATTGATGTGGTATTGAAAGCCTAAGGGAAACCTAAATCCAAATCTTCTCACTTCATGGTTTCTCATACTTGTATGCCATCACAGCCTTATTTTTTGTCTTCTAATGATAGCACCCATCTGTGTGGCCTCTCTTTTATCACACAATATTTCAAAAATAGTGCTGGAAACATTCATGATGTCATAGGAGATGAAAACTGGAAGTTTATCCGTTCAGTCTCTGCTCCACCTCCATATTTTTTGTGTATCTGATGTGAAACTCAGTATTTATTGGGCCAAGGAGTACAGAGCAGAGCAAAGCAGAATCTTGTACTGTTATCCCCTAAAAATTACTGGAAGTGAATGTGGAGCCCCACACATAGAGTGAAGTCAGCCTCAACAAGCAGTGCACGTGCACTTTGGATCAGGAAACTGTACATAAAGCAAATGAGAAACTCTCCATAAAATGAAAAACATATGTGGCCTTAGGGTAGATTTTCTCTGAGTATGGGAACAAGCACAAAAGGAGAGGAAAGAAGGTGTAGAAAACAGACAGCTCTCTCCCTAAACCATTGTGTCCCTTTGCCTTGGTGCCAAACAGAGGAGACTGAAGGTTAGATATGGGTGGAAAAGTAACTTCTCCAATAGGAGACAGTGAGCATTTCAAAGGAGACAGCCCTTGCCAGTGTTTGTTGAAAATACTCTGGATTTGGGCCACTGTAGTGGTCTGAAACCTGTGCACACCAGCTCTGGGTAGTGAAGCCTCCTTTCTATACTGCAATGCCCTCTTCTCACAGCAGCTATTTTTTCCTGCTTTCAGTCAGCATTATTCTGAGCTCTGCCATCATGATGTTTAACAGCAAAGATCCATCTGCAATATTTCCTTAATGACAAGAAATGCTAGATTTCAGTCCCTCAGTTTTCTGACAAGAATAACAATGCCTGTCCTCTAGAGCAGAGGACTGGAGGCACTGTATATTATTACTGGAGCTTTGTGTTTCTGGAGGTGGCTGTTTGGTTAGACTCTCCAGTGATACAGATTTGCCAGGAATCCCTTAGCTGCCTTCAGAATTTATAAAACAAAAACCCACCTGACCCCTAGTGACAGGCTACTGAGACAGGAAGCCTCTGTTGGTCCACAGAAACCAGGAAAATAGGGCTGGGAAAACCTCCAGAGTCCACTGCTGTGCCAGAGAATGATTGTCTCCCAGACAACTCTGCGTGAGCGAAGCAACAGGCTTTCCTCAGGGAGACAGGTCAGCATCTCCATTATCGAGTGTGCCCATCAGAGGCTAAATCTCCACCCTTTTAATTTCACCCTATTCTTCATAGCTGTAAGACCTTTATTCCTCCCAGGACAATTATTCTTACATCAAATACTTGTAGCAGGTTAAGTATGCTCCTCTGGGTATATCTAGGCAGCTATACATATTTAGCTCTCTTTCCTTCCCCAGGAATCAATTTCCCCAACCCTTTAATCATGTTTACTGCTCTTCTCTGAATCTGTACAGGTGCTGGTATTTTGCATTGGTTGCCATTCATCTCTGGGCTTTTGATGAGCTGTAAGGCTTTATCTTTGCCCTTTTTTCTTCCAAAAGAGAGGCAATCTAGTGAAGCAGGTAACACTGAGCTAATGGCATTCTGTGACTATGATTCTCTGCTGGGTGGTCTTGGAGATTAATTGCTTGTTGCAGCCTTTCTCATTGGGTGAACTGAGAGAACAACAGTTCCCTCTCCTGTGAAGTGCTTGGAGATGTATGTGTGCGAACATGATAGAAGCACTAAACTGTTATTGCTGCCTAGAGGCGTGCCTGGCACTGGGAAAGAAGGTCAAGTTCTCAGGGAGAGCCCTGCCCAACCTCCCTCACACACCCATTCACCAGCAGAGACACCTTTGTGTTCACTGGCATTTGTCTCTGCTGCGTGGTTCATGTCTCTCTGAGCTGTGCAAGTCTCAAAGGAAAGGACAGCTTAAGCTCAGGTTGGGGGCATTACGTTGCTTAATAATTTCATCTTCCTCTAGTTCTTCCTTGTCAATGAGGGACCAGGACAATAACTCTCAATAAATCAAGTAATTATATTGTGTTTTAATCTCTCTATAATATTTCACTGTTGACTTTTCTAACAGAATACGACACTTCTTGGAAGCTTTTTCTCCTTACTCACCCTGGTAATTGACCCCTACAGGAGCAGTTTGGTTTCTCCCAAGATATTGGATGCCAGCAAAGAACTCTGCTCAACTTTCTTCCCTGCCATCTGCCATCCTGGCGTTTTTTGGCTTCAGAATAGCAGATCAGATTTCACCTTAATCAAGCTGCAAAGCACTAAGGTAAAAGCCTTGTTCTCCAGGTATTGTTACTTGGACTGAAGTGGGATACCACAGCGGGCACAAGGTAGCAGATTCCTGCCAATGAGCTGGTTCCTAGTGCTAGTGCATAGAGCATGGATAGCTCCTGGATGGGACCTGATGGAAAAGACAAAGAAGCTGAGAGCTGGGTGACTCTGCTTTGCCAGACATGTTGAGCAAACACTGCTGGCTGCCCAGCTGTAGGGAACTGACTCCAAGCCTACTTACTACAGACATCCTATCAAGGCTGATATGTCTGTTTGGCTGGAGAGGCATCATCAGCCAGTGGCAGAGACAGGGCAAATATGTGCCAACGAATGTGAGGCTGGGAATGTGTCAGGCTGTAGCCTACAAGCATCTTTCTGTATCAGGGGAGACGAACTGTAGGGAAGGGGTTTGGCTCCTTTTAGAGTCGGGGAGGGAGCTTTGTTCAGTGAGATGTTCAGAGACATGTTACGGTCCACATTGCCCGATGCCCAGCACAGGACTAAGGTGAAACATCTAGGATGTAGTCACTTTCCCACATAGTCAACAGCTGCTGTCCAGCTCTTGCAGCTGCTAAGACCTATACATAAGTGAAATTTTATTTATTCTGAAGCTATCCAGATGCCACTAAGTACCCTGGGATGTATGCAAATACCCACAGGCTGGTGGCTCAGGCAACAGCAGTGCCTGAACAGCAGTGTCACCTGAATAGGAGGGGCATCCTCACTGCTTCCCCTCTGTAGGTGCTCACGGAGCATGACCTATATCTGATGTTCACTATTCTCTACAGCAGGATGAAAGTAGGTTGGTGAGAGGTGAAGTGTCTGCACAGTGCACCTGCATGAGACACATAAGCAGTGGGGAACAGGAGGGTGAGCAGAAAAGCATGGGTGATTAAGAGCCAGGTGTGAGAGAAGGCTTAGTTAAGGGTAACGTCAAGAAAATAAGTCAGGGAAAAAGAAAGTTTGGAATAGAGCTAAGGACTAGGAAGGTCACTGGGGAGCAGTCTGGCCATGACACACAGCATGTACTGCTAGAACTTTTAGTCAAACAGAAAAAAGTAGAGCAAATGCTTTAAGATCTAGTTCCAGCCCCAGCCATCCGCTCTCCCTTGGGCCTGGCCATAACTTCATGTATGTTTTGGCAGGAATTGCAATTAAGTAGCATTGCAGAGTGGACTACTTTTCTCTATGCAGAGATGGAGGTGGGTACAAGGAGGAGGCAGAGCCAGTAAAAAATTAAATAAAAAAAAGAGGCATCTTGAGTGAGCATTGAAGAGGCTCACTGTTTCTTCAGCTACTTCCCAGCCCTGGAGAACCTCTGAGGGAGTTTCAGGTGATGAAGAACACACCCTGTTGTATGTGTTTATGGCTGCACTTGTCACAAAACTGATTTGAGGAAGCAGCAGGGGAAAAGAGAGATTGGAAACAAGGTGGCAATGAGAACAACAGCTTCCACTGAGAAAGGTGACCACATAAAGAGAGACTGCCCAAACACAGGCAAGCTTCAGTTTTAAGTCAAAACTGATGTGCAATATTATTAACAAATATGTTTTACACAGGAGCTTTTAGTACATGATCCTCACTGTAATGTCACTGTCAGGATCCTGTGCTGTTGAAAATGTGGCAGTTACACAGGATTCAGTGTCTGGGAAGTATGATCACCTTGATTTTGAGAGATATAAACTCTGCTGAGAGAAGCTATAGTTTGGAAGGCAGAGAGGGGGCAAGGGACAACCATAGTAAAAGGCAGGTATAGTGTTTCTACAGGGTAAGGAGGGGTGACCTCAATGACATGTACACCAGGGATGCTCTCAACGTTCGCACCTCTGTGTCTTCTCCCTCTTGAACGTCTGAAAAAGGGATATGACAAGTGTGTCCCTTTCCCCTGTTATGTGCTGTCCCCCTTCCCACTGCATGAGCTCACACTCCTCTCTCTGTGGTGTCCTCGTGGCTCCTCGACTAAGCAGACAGGTGATGTTTAGATCTCCAGTGACACGGTGTGTCCAGGCTACTGGAGACGCTTAAATGACACAGAGATATGTGAAAGGAGAAGCTTTAGACCATATACCCTTGTTCTGCCTTTTAGTACATAGACTATGGGCTGTGTCTTCAGGATGATTTTGTTTCAGGGATGGTCCTCTGTCCTTCAAGTTTACTATGTACAATGTTCATTTTTTCTCTTCTTTGTGTGGTGGCTATCTTAGATCCCATTTTAGATGCCACATTTTCCATTTATGCTGCCAAGGGCAGATCTAGGCACTTGCATGAACATTTTGGATTGTAACTTGGCAAGGGAAGGAAAGGTGAGGTGTTGCAATGATTAAATCCTCGATTGGCAGTAGTTACATGTGACAGAGGTGGTAGTGAGAGTATAGGCAAGTGTCTTTGGCAGACCTGACTGGAACATTACAAAAGGCTACGACGCTTTAGGCAGGCTTAGATGACTGTTTTTAGGTCTCAACTGTTAGGGCAGTCCTCTCCTATGAAGGGCTGTAACAAACAGCAGGAACTGCTATCTTCTTAAATTATATTGGCTCAACCTGTAAAGAGCTGCTAGTGTGGCAGTAAAAGAGAAAGTGTCTGCAGATGTACCATAAATCTGAATTTGTGATCACTTGGCTTCTGTGTTATGGCAATGTTAAGAATCTCTGTTCCTGGGCACCGTTTGAGGGAACAGGCTGCCCACACAGTCAGTTTGCAGTTGACCACTCAAGACAAATTGTGAGAAAGGTAGGAATGGGGCTATCATTCTGATTAACAGAAGAAGGCACAATTTTCAGTTGTCACAGACTCTAAAATCCCCAATGAGGGAAACGTACCACAGCTACATGGCTGTTGAATGTCAACATTCTGGGAGCTGCCAGTTGGTGTGGCAATGATGATGATGCTTAATGCAGGTGAGGTCCTCACTCTGTTCATTCACAAGAAAGATATTTGCCCTTCCTTAAATGTTTCCTCAAGACAAGAGTAACAAAGCCTGAAAGGTGTGAGCAGCTACTACTTGAGCAGAGAGACTACTCTGAAGTAAGAAGCTGCTCAGAAAACCATTAGGAATAGAAAGTCCGAAGAAACCCATCAGGCTGTAGTGTCTTGTATCGTAGGTGAGAATGAACTAGACTATGGGAGATACTGTTCCCTCAAGGATACTGACCTACAGGAAAACTGAAGCACATTCCCTTTTCAAACTGCTCCTAGGAGGCAGTGGATCCCTGTTTTGTAAAGGTATTTGGCTTATTGGCTATCTGCTGTAAACTTATGTAAGAAGCTGTGCTTTCCCTCAGTACCTCTCATTTGAAATGTATCCAAAATTACTGACTTGAAATATGAGGCCATAATATGTTCATAGGTGGAATTTAGGCACGAGAGAGGCAAAGAACACAATGTGTTAGCATAGATTACAGCCCAAAAAATACCAGTCACACAATCTATCGAATCTCATCTGAGAGAACGGAGACAGATGTTTGACAACAGGTTTTATCTGAAATCACGAGGTGATGCTTACAAAGGAGTGCTTTTTAAAATGGGGGCTCCTAGTATTTTCTGCTGTTCAGCACAGTCCATGTTGCTTTGCCAGGGAGTGCAGAAACTGCTTAGCTAGAGAGATGAGCAACTTGGGGAAAAATCACCACTTGTTTTCCTATTTATCCAAAGATGCTTTCATGTAATGATAACCAAAGCAGAAATCAGCATCTCTTGGCAAACAAAATGACATTAAAAGCATTTGCTGGAAATGCTTTCCACTTTCTTCCTGAAAAATGTTCAAAGAGTAACAGAGGACTCAGTTCTGCAGCAGGGGCCCAGCTACTGTAATTTGAAGTTTGGGAGGGGAAGGACCATAAGGGTGGTGAAGAACCTTTAGTGAGATCTAGGAGTTTCTTCCCCTGGGAAGCTTCTTATATTAAACTCACTAATCAGTTGATGCCATCTGGCGTAATCCAAAGACAGAAAATACGCTCTTTCAGAGCATGTTTAGAAGCTATTGGGATACGTCATCTCTGTTGGGGAAATGATTCACCGGCACGGGAGAAGAAAACCACTGGGGAAATCATCCCTAGCATACAGATGAATCCAGGAATAGAGCCCAGCAATGTTGCTTTGAACACATCATTTCTATGTCTCATGGGATAAAGGCAGCAGCTAGGACTGACAACAGGCTATGCCTGTTCCTCAGTGAAAGCAAGTTGTGCAAAGAAGCAGAAATGCTTTGCACCTTCCCTGGCTTTGGGCTCTGTGGTTCCTTCACAGTCAGTGGAGAGACTGCTTTGAAGGCTGTACCTGGCAGCAAGGTGTGTTGAGTACATGGGGCTCCTGTGCTCCTGCATGTGATGGGAATCATGGCTGCACGATGCCTGAGGCTACACTTGCAGTTTGCATCATGGAAACTAGGCAAGGCTAATCTCAAGGTTGTCCTCTAAGGCTGAAAGTGCAGACAGTGCCACATTGCATACTGCTGGACAAGACTCCAAGGCCTAAGTTTCTGGAAAGAAGAGTTTACATGAGCTAGTCTGAGATGAACTGAACTCCTACAGTAACGCTCGTCTGTCATCTCACTGACCTCTTCCCAAAGTGCAGGTTCCTCATCACTATAAGAAGTTCAGTAGACCTTAATATACAAGGCCCAAACCCTGTTGAAACAGGAGGTGTAGAGAAGAAAAGAATAAACCAGAAGCATACACCTTGAAAAGCTGTCAACTCTGATGGTAACTAGGGCAACAAAACAAAAAAAAAGAGTATAAGAGTCAAGGCAATGAACTCTGCCCACTGTCTAACAGTCACCTCAACTTGCTTGCATCCATTGAGCCTTACAACAATTTATAAAACTGGAAAACCTTCCTTTGCCTGTAGATATCTTACAGATCCTCAGCACAGTGAGGGAAAAGTCTTGCCTTCTGCCACAGAGGCTTACATGCAGATGGAACTCTGTGCTAATCAAGACTCTGAGCGTACCTGTGTGGCTTAACAACCCTGACCAGCCTCACCTGAACCCTTCACTCATGCACCCTCTACCATTGGTCAGGAATTGTTTTTAGGCTCCAACTCAGACTCCCAATCTTCCCTTGAGCTTTGTTGCAGGCAGTCTTATCTCCAGGTGCCTCCATGGACTGGACTTTTTGCATGAGCCTAAGACCTGGATCATTTCATTGCTATTCACCATTGTGCTGTCAGCAGAACTTGACCTGGCCCTGTTTGGATACCATGGGACTGTGCCTCTGATTTGAGACAACATTCTGGATATCCTCAGCTTTTGAGTCAGCTTCCCTTATGGAATAGTTGTGCTTTTGTTGCCTCCTGATATCAGGTGAGTGACCTCAGCCTGAAGGAAAAGGGTGAAAAAAGTGGAGTGTTTTGCTGACTTCCTCAGCAGCTGCTGACTTCCCCCTACCAAAAAAAAGAAAAAAAAGTTATCTATGCGTTATTGCTTCTGTTATGGAAATGAAGGGATTCAGAGTAAGTGATCACTAAAAAGAAATGACAGATAGATTTCCAGTTTTTCCCACATGGAAAAGAAATGTCAGGCTTTCCTCTTTATTCGCTTGTTTCTACCGTTTTTAGTGCCAGTAGCTTAAACAAGTCTGCCTTACAAATCAGGAGCCAGCATATGACCTCTCAAAGAAAAAAGCTGAAATGAAGCATATATGTGAGCATTAAAATGTGCTGGAAATCTGCATTGCCTAATCTACATTCATTCCTAAGAATGAGAAGTAGGTCCATTTTTACAGTGCCACTACCCAATGGAAGTTTGCCACTGAGAACTTTGGGGTTGGAAGCTCAGTAGAGTTAAGGAGGGGAAAGGGTGTTAAATTAGCCAATGAGAGCATACATATTTACATTAGACAGTTTACAAATGCAGAAGGGATGCAAACCTTTGTGCTTGAGGGTATCTTCTTGCTAATAACTGATGGCTTCAAGGAAGAAATTTCCCCTGCTGGTGGGTTGTTAATTGCAGGAGAGCACATGCACTTCTGCAGCTTCTCATGCAGATCACTGTGGGAGTTGGACACCTGCGCTCCATGGCCTTACGTGATTCAGTCTAGCACTTGTTTTTCTTGTTTCCTCATTTTGTGAAACACCAGAAAGTAATGGTGGGGATGCACTGAGAACATAGTAAGGGAGGTGGCAGCAGTTTAGTAGGAGGTGAAATTATTTGTACAGTGATGTGTTGACAGATGTGTGAATTGTACACAAACACAATATACAAAGTTGAGCAGCAGAGAAATAAGTGATGTGTGCTTCTAAACAGGATCTTCCTTGCTGTGGAGTTCTCACTCCTGCTGCTTCTTTCCCACCTTCAGTCTTAACAGTAAAATCTGGCAGTCTGTAGAGTGCTGTGAAACCTGTCTCCAGTTGCAAACCTGCTCTTCTGTTGGCTCTTCAGGGTTGCTCTGGGGGCAGGGTGGTGCTGTAGAAGAGAATGGGGGACCAATGAAGCTAGACAGTGCTCAGAGCTGTGTGAGGAAGGTGTTGTATGAGACTGAAGATGATAAATCGAAGTGAGAACTCAAGGAACAAGTATTTAGTCACTTGTTAGAGCCAGGACAAGAAACTGAGTTCTTGATCTCTTTGCAAGTGCTCCAGCCATTTGTCAAGGCTGCTGGACTTGTATAAGAGACTAGAAGACTGTAAATGAGAGAAGCAGAAGGATTACCTCTGTGGAGACAAAGAAACCAGCTTGATGGCATCTTTCCTTTCTTGGTTAAAACAATGTTAGGGGCTTTCTAGATTTTTCCTTGAGACAATAGCAATTCCTAAAAGGAATATTACTATAATTCTTCTGCTCCTGTCTTCTGCTGCAGTAGCAGGCTGTCCCTATAGTGCCCCGTCTTGTCTCTTTTTGTATTGTACTCACATTTCCTGGCCATGTCTCAAATGGGATACAAGGAAGAATAGTAGAATTTGCCCTGAAAGTGTCACCCCTAATTAATATCCTCCAAGGCAACTCCCTAATTAGTATGCAGATCTGTTTTCAGTGCAGCTTGTTAATGGGCTCACTCCTCAGAGAATGGTAATTAGGTATGACGCTGATATACTATGGTACTCTAGGAACCTGCCGCAAGGCCAAATCCACTGGACAGGTAAGTGGCAGCCACCATACCAGGAGAACAGGTTCTGCTTGGGCAGTTCCATTTCTGGCTGGGAACAGAGTCGAACAAGAAGGAGCAATCTGATATGGCAGTAGAAAAGAAGCCCAAGGTGACCAAAGATCTGGTTGGCAAACAGGGTGAACAAAAGAACCTCACTAGCTTGTGTCTATATTCTCCACATCCATGTCTGCTCACACTCATCATTCATGTGCTAAAGGCACTTTCCACAGTACTGTTTTGAAGTTTCTCTGCTCAGGTCTGAAAGAGCATATCAGTTCTGTCCTTTAGTGGTACTTCTATATTCTCCTGTTTCATATCTTTTCATGACCAAAGAGTGTGTAAGATGAAATAAACTTGGTGTTTTGTGACAGTAAGGGGCAGAATCATTCTGCAGAAGCACAATCTGATTTTTATGGAAACCTTCCTCCCAAAACCTTTATTGTCTCTCACTGACCTCTTCTGTTTGGCCATAATTTGACATGTTGGAAATATCAGGAGGGGCAAAAATAAAGCAAAATTCCTCCAAGGCCTCCCACAGTACTAGGAGGGAGGAAGGACAAACTGAAAAAAGTACCACTTTATCCAAGAAGTCAGGCCAAAGTGCTGGTTTCCAACATTCTGGGCCATCAAGTGTGTGAAATCCAGAGTCTCTTTGAATCTGTGGTTCAGCCTTGACTTGAAGTTATATGTTCATTTGAGCACCTCTTCAGCTTCCTGGAGTTGCCTGTTTATGCAGCTTCTGTATTGGTGGCACCAAGCAGGCTTCCAGGCTCGTCTCTTGCAGCAATCTACCATGACTGTGACCTCAGCTGTACAGTATTATGTCCTCCGTGATTACCTATGTGAGAAATACCACTGGGAGTGTACAGGCACTCCTACCTTCTCAACATATTCTTATAAATCTCTTTCTCTCTGCCACACATAGACAGAAAGACTTAACGGGCAGAAGGCTCCCGCTCTGTCTTAGGGCCACCACCTTGAGCCCAGGGAAATCCTTAGTGCACGCTGTCAGTCGGTTCCCACAGACAAGTCTTAAAGTTTGTTGGATGCAATTTTTCTGTGATGCTGTATACTTGTGCGTGAAGTGATGGTGATTCACCAAGGCAGCTGATTGACAAAAAGGCTCTTATCAAAGGTATATGAGGGAGGGAGAGAGCCAGTGTGTCTCATGAATGCCATTGACCTCCATCTGACAAAGACCAGGATTTTTTTTCCCTGATACCATTTTCTACGTAGCCATGAACTGAACATGTTTTTTTTCCTACATTAGTCAAACATCTAAGTAGTAAATGGGAGGAGCTTCTGGAAACTGAAAGCCTTCTAAGCAGAAATAATACATTATTACAAACCTAAGGCTTAGAATTTTTAGCAGATCTTTAGAAAACAGTTCATATAAGGTCAGAGACCAAGAAAGATAGGAATTTAAAAGAAGCTGTATCAACAGGTGAGCTTTACAAAGTATATATTCTCTTTAAAGCTGAGGTGAATTAAGGCTAAGCAACGTGGAGTTTAGTACGTAAACCTTCTGTGCCACTGGGCATTTTTTAGCAATGAAAGTTGCATCTTTCATTAAGGGTACCTGTAAAAGCTGTTTGGTTTACTTATATATGGATTCCTTTTGTCTCCTGAATGATATACAATAGAACTCTAATTTTTTTTTTTTTATTTCTCTTCAAAAAAATATCAGGACTGTTGAGGCTGAGCTTTCCTAGACTTGCTGAAGGATTCACTGTTGAACTAATTAAAAGTTCCTTTTCCACACTGAAGTCTTAGCGAAGGTTTCCTACTCCTCTTACCAAACAAGGCACTAGAGTATGGTAAGTTTCTGAAGTGCTACGATGTTCAACTCTGCTACAGCAAATGAGATAGATTTGTGTTCAGGTGCTAAACAATTTTAACATCCCAAGCTGATTACCATTCTTGATACTCAGTGAAGCACTGAGCACAATCATAGCTCTCTATTGTCTGAATCCTATTCTTGTCAATATGCTTTGGAGCAAATGAGTGCAGAGCAGTCAAGAGTCCAATCCCTCACTGATATCTCTGAAATAAGAAACATGAAAATATTTTTTTTTCTAAGTGCCTAGAATTTGCTTTTTCTCTGAGGAATGGATAGTTACCACAGCGCTTTTCAAGCTGGGTGCTTTGTAGCCATAAGGAGTCCTGAGCTTGCTCAACTTGGATGGGACACAATCAGATATCTGTGTGTCCCCCCTCGTGTCCTCTATGTCATTGAACTGTGTCAGCTCTGAAACATTTTCCCATGTCTCTTGTACAGATCATTGGAGGAATTTGAAATGCTAACCTGCCCTTTTGTCCCCTTAACACATTGTCCCAAGACTATTTGGTGGAAGAGACATTTCAGTTGCCCTCGGATATTTCATAACTTTAAATATTTTATAACAAATTAAATGTTAATTGTGTGCTGTCCAGGGGAGAAAATCATTGTAGTATTCAATTAACATTTAATATATTAGCCATCAAATATTTAAATAGCCTCTATCCAATGGATGTATTTCTTCTACATTGTCTGTGTGGATCCCTGATTTAGCTTTCTGCAGAAGTTCACCAGGATGCTACAGCAGAATAACTTTAAAAGGATAGAAAAAAATCACAAATCTGCCCATGTTTTCTTGCTTTTGAAGTTTTCCAGAACAATATAGGAGCTCTGGAGACTAGTGCAAGGAAACAAGCTGGTAGCCCCTGCAGTATTGCTTTGCTGTTCTGCTATCTCACCCTGACTACCAGTCATGACATCTTTGAGAAGGTGCCTAGAGATCTCCTAATTATACAGCTGCCTCCTTAAGTAACTTCAGTGCCTCTTCATTGCGCTGTGCATCAAAATCAGCTTCTGTTCTCAGGGCCCTATATCTCATGGCTCCTGCTTATGTTTCCAATTTGGTTTGCTTTTAGGTCTTCTCCCCTTGATCTATCCTCAGTGATCACATCTTTTAACTTCTTCTCTCACTGACGAGTTTGTCTTCTTTCCTGTCACTCTCATGTTCTTTCAGTACCTTGCTGTAAGGTCTGCTCATCAAGCAGCTATGTCATGCTAAAACTAGAAGGCTGCCTCCCCATCTCCTAAAAAGAAGTGGAAAAGTTTACTGGTTACAATAACAAAACAGATGTGTCTGGGGGGAAGAGATAAAATCATTGCTTGTAAAGCTTTCACATAACAGAGGTTGCATGTTAACTAGCGTCAGGGTGAGGCCGGTTCCAGGGAGCAATATGTAAGCAAGACGTGATGCCCAGCTTTTCAGGGTTAATACACAAAATATGGTGTGGGGCAGGCATTGGCTGGGAGAACTGTCTCTTGTGCTGACCTGTTCAGGTAAACAGCTTTGGGGGTCTGGTATTAATGAGTTGAATACAAGATTTTGGGATATTGTTCAGACACATCAGAGTAGGAAACAAGTAGAAGATTTGCCCAGTGCCTTTTATTTTGAGAGGTGTTTCATCTCAGTGTGTGTATAGCCATGTTTTAAAAAGTTGGCCTTGGTACTCTGGCAGTACAGCAGTCCCCTTGTGAATAGAATTATAGAATTATAGAATTAACTGGCTTGCAAGAGACCTCTGAGCTCATCGAGTCCAACCCTTGATCCAAGCCCACTGTGATTACTAGATCATGGCACATCCAGCCTCATCTTGAAAACCTCCAGGGAAGGTGAATCCACCACCTCTCTGGGCAGGTCATTCCAATGCCTGATCACTCTCTCTGTAAAGAACTGCTTTCTAATATCCAACCTAAACCTCCCCTGGCAGAGCTTAAGCCCATACCCTCTTGTCCTGAAGTGGTGCTCCTGATTGTAGGAAGGTGCTGAGAACAGTTATAGAATCCTTCAAATAGAAAATCCTGTCTGGCCCATGACTACAAGCCAATTGTGTGGTCCTCACCCAGATCCCAAATATAGTTCCCACATTCTTTGGAGAAAACTGTATCCTATCTGGTTTTCAGTCTCTCACTCGGTTTCAGGTGTGATGCTTGCATATGTTTCTTGGCTGGCTTGGGAGAGCTGAAGTTGGTATATTGTGCCTTGCTGCAGAGCCCTTAGCAAAATAGATTAAGGAGATGTATACTGGTGTAGTTATTCCAGGTCTTGCTTCAGTTTTGTGGCCCACATATCAAAAGCTGAAAATGGCAGAGTCAACTACAAGAAAGATGCAGAGTTGGGAATATTCTCATCTGCAGAGAAGGCATTGACATTTCTATCTATTTAGCTTATTAAAGTGAAGGGTCTTGATCGTGGAATAAAGTCAATAGGGAAAGAATTTGTCTGATCTAAGACAGCTCTTTAGTACTCAGATATGTGAAGAGAACGAAGAACTGGAAATGGAAGCTAGACAAACCAGGAGTGCAAATAAGGCACAGCTGAATAATGAGCTGTTGGAAGAGATCTGTCAAAGGCAGGGGAATTTACCAGCACTCACGTCTTCAGTCCAACCCTGTCAGCCTTCTACATGGGCTGCGTGGTGTGAGGAGAAATTATAAGTGCGGTGCAGGAACTACTGGTGGGGGCCATAACCTGTGCTCTGAAGGAGGTCAGAGTAACCCTGGTTGCTTCTATTGTCTGTATTTCGATAAAAAATGATAGTCATAGTTCTGTGGCCTGCCTCTTTCGTTCCTGGCATGGTATGTTACCTTCAGGGCACAGAGATTTCTGAGGCCGTGAACCTTGGCGTTTTGAGATGCTCTGTATACTTGCCACCAGCATTTGCCAGCTCGCTTGCTGGTCAGGTGTGCCAAGTGGCAGTAGCCAAATGGTTCCTAATGTAGGCCATATCCAGGTGTTCCTGTCTTTAGTCAGCTGTACTTGAGCTTTGTGTCATCCAGCACTAGAGACCTATGCTCAAATAGTGGCAGCCACGCTATGGGGCAGAGATTTTTCTGTGTTTATCTTAGCCTTGCCATGACTGTGAGGTTGACCCTCCTAGCTTTTTCTGCTGTGACTGCCTTCACTTCCAGGGGAAAGCAGGGTGCTGAGGAGGCAGAGGAGAACAATGTGGACTCTGGTCTCATTCCAAGAGGCCACAGTATAAAACACTCTTGTGTAAACACATCTAATCTGAGGTTAACTCCCTTTGCCTCTCCTTCTCTTACCTCTACAATAAATTGCCCACATATCTTCCTGATGGCCTCTTTAAAGCAGAACAGATCAATTATATGGAAATATATATGTAGTACTCTGAAATAACAAGCCCTTGGAAACACCACACTGAGTCTGCAATGCAGTTTGCAGAACATGGAGCTAATTGGTGTGAAACCAGTATTTACAAACAGTTTATCTCCTTGCCTGTAGGTTCCTGGGAGGGAAGGAATAGGAATATCTGAAAGGAGGGAGTGAGAAATAGAATAGCAGTGGCTATTTCTCTGGCCTTCATTCAGTCAGGGATGCGTCTGCTCTGGACTCAAGTCCTAAGTCTTTTACCTTTGCAGTACTATATGTATTATTCAGTTTTCTTTGTGGTCTGCTATTTTAGTACCTGCTTGTCTGAAGAACCCTTAAGGTGGCTTTTAGGAGCTCAAGAACTTCTTAAAGCTGTGCATAAATCTAATTTCAGTGTTTCATGTCTCCCTCCTCTGATGGAACTTGCTTGGCACTATCTCTGTCTCATCCTTTTCAGGGTGAAGTGGGAGAAGATGTAGTAGGGAGGCTGGAAGATTAGGGTATGTGCTCAGTATTCTTTCCCACTAGGAATGGTGGAGCAAGATATGAGATTTAGTTGGTAATCACAGAATTGAAGAGCCTGAAGAGTTACTGAGAAGCTTTGTTTGGAGAAGGTGCATGTGGGGAGGGATACTTAAATGAAGTGCTGTCTGCCAGTTCAATCTCATCGCTAAAGCTGGAGAAAACATTTTACATTGTTTTGGGGCAGAGATTCAGGGGGCAGGATTAGCTTGTCTAAGGAGGAGCCATGAGAACTGCTGTAACAAACAATAAGTGCCTGTTACTTCTGTGTGTGTCTGCATGTTGGAAACAATGCAGGCCACTTCTGGTAAAATCTTTGATGCTTTTAGGAGTCTTCGACAGAATGTGGCTTCATTGAGGGTAAATGCGATTGGTCCCTAGATTTCCTTTTGGCTGTTCCTTCTCAGACTGTGGAAAGCAGGCTAGGAGAGCCTCTAGTCTGTTCTCAGGGGTGAAACTTCCAGTTCCTTTTAGTGTGCTTTCTTGCCTTGTGGTTAAAGAGCCAACAACTCCTTTAATGTTCTTGGCCTAGGAAGAAGAGTCATGCTGTAAAACATCATCTGCTTTTCTGAGATTTGAGGGAAATGAGAAGGGTAGACTATAGATCTATGCACTGGGGAGAAAAAGTATATTCACTCCTCCAAAGTGACCTATAGCTAGAAGAAAAACTAAATAGCACATTCTCGTTTCCTGTGTGGATATTAGTAAGACAGGAAGAACTGCAACCAGGGTTGCATTTAGGGTCAGGATAGTAAAGGTGCCATCCCAGTTGTTGGCAGCTTTGAGGGCTGCATTTTCCTCCCAATCTCATCTGTGATTCTCTGAGGCTGTTCTTGTATTTGCTTTTTCTCCTATAATGTTTTCAGGCCAGCTGTCTGCTTGATCATCCCTTCTCTTTCTCTTGGTTTTGTGGTGGTGGTTCCAAACACTTATTTCAGTGCCTTCGCTCCCAAGGAAGGGATCTAGGGTACTTTTCTCAGTGAAGCCACCACACCCTTTGCTGGGGTGACTGCACAGTTTTGACTCCTGCAGTGGTCTTTGTTCTGGATCCTATCCTGCTCCCTAAATACATTCTTTCAGCCTCAGGCCATCGCTTTCCCTCAAAATTCCCACAAAACTTGTACAACCTTTCCATCTGATGATGTCAGGGAAACCCACTCTTTTTTTTTTTTTTTTTTTTAATACCAGGACTGTAGAAGAGACCTGCCTATTTTTATCCCTCAACCTAGTTTCACAGGTTCACCCACATTCTAAGCCTAACCATATGCTCTGAGCTGTGAGAGTACTTTGTCCCATCTTTGCTTTCTCTTTTAGACTGCCTGGTCCACAGGGGGAGAACTGTGCCTTTCCACTCTGCAGTGTCTGGCAAACTGAAGGCACCTGGCATACCGTCAGTACTTAACAGAAATTAAGTAGTAATAATACAAAATACCTAGAGAGATTAGAGACTTAGTATGAAAATAAATGAAGATTCAACTTGGTAAAAATGAAAGTAAATGCATCTGGCAGTGATGGGAATGTGGAGTAACTGAGCCCTCTATGAATATTTGAAGTGTGTAAACAACAAGTGGAGAAGGAATTACTTAATGTGTTGGGCAGAGCTAGCAGTGATGGGAAGAAATGCAAATGAGGAAACTCTTATGGTGATGCTCATTGAGCTATTAAATAGTTTCCAAAAGGAAGGCTAGACATTACTTTGCCTGAGATGCAATAAAAATACTATAACACACTGACTGAAATTCTGGGACCACTGGAGTCAGGGATGAAATTTGCTCTGATGCCACCAGAGCCAAGACTCCCTCCCCAGATAAACATGAAACTGAATTGGCAGAAAAATTGACCTGTGATTGAGTGTTTGTTGTTTTCAAAGCTGTTTTGATGGTTTCCCACCAAAGCAATATATAAAGGTGGCTTATGAGAAAAGATAAACATAAAATACCAAGTATGGCATTGTATATAAATAAGACCAGTGTTTTACAGTTCAAGGCATTATTATTCTACATAATC
>NW_020955239.1:2592268-2596884 GCF_003031625.1 Empidonax traillii | reverse complement strand
CAGAAAAATTGACCTGTGATTGAGTGTTTGTTGTTTTCAAAGCTGTTTTGATGGTTTCCCACCAAAGCAATATATAAAGGTGGCTTATGAGAAAAGATAAACATAAAATACCAAGTATGGCATTGTATATAAATAAGACCAGTGTTTTACAGTTCAAGGCATTATTATTCTACATAATCACAGCATGAAGACATCTGCAGAGTATGCAAATAATATATGAAGATATTTAGTATGAGCACCATATACATTCTTGGGGAGTTGATAGGCAACAGTGGTTTTCAATCTCTTTTAGTTTGCAAATCCCTACAAAATTTCCTGAGACTGAGAGCCCCTCTATGGTGAATTAACATAACAGTCTCTCTTGTTTGTTCTTAATGGAAGCTGTAAATATATCTCATGGATCTCCAAGGGACCAGAATCAGAAGATTTCGTGGTAGGAAGATATCTATGTTGTATTCAGATGTGATAGATAGTTTGTAAGGCAATTATACTTGGCCATATTTTGATATAATTACTAGTTTGTGGATTCTCAAGTGTAACTTTTCCATCACTGGAAAGCCTTGGTTTGTATAAAGAACTCAATGCATATTGAGCACAACCTGCATTTCTTTACATACTCTAGACCAAGTGTCAGCCTAGACTTTACCTTCAACAGAAGAGTTAGATCATAGCAGCAGTCAGTCTTGGATGAAGGTTAGTGATCTCAGCTGCTCATCACCAGAAAATATCCCCCTTTGTTGGCATAGCTACAGTTCTTGACAAAACTCGGGAGTGATTATTTATGTGTCTGTGTCAGGACATCAGAGACGACAATTGTGGCAGTGGAAGAGTTGTTGGTAACTTTTTACTCCCTGACTGCAGCCCACATAAGATATGTGGGCACAGTAACAGTTGAACACAGTTTTGTTTGGCTTTTTGTTTGTTTCTTTCTTTCCTTGCTTTTGATTTTTATTTTCTCTGCCTGTTAATTGTCTGACATGTAGTGGTCTCGAATGAGTTCTTCATTCCCATGTGAAAGTGGGAATAGCAAACAGGAAGTAGCAATTGAAGCTCCTGACCTGGAGAGATCAGAGCAGTGTGGTCTGCACCTTTTGAGGGACATCATGACAGATGGCAACAGAAATGGAAATTTTGTCCTGAAGGCGGTTTTGATATTTCAAAATTTTATGTTGTCAAACTGGGATGAAAGCCCCAGTTGGGTTACTGGCTTAATTTGTGAAACATACATTCAGTATTTTTAGTTTAATTGCAACATAAATATTTTAAAGATATCTGAAATACTTTGTGAAATATGTATTTACACTCAAAGGTATTTTGATAACACTGAGCGACTCTTTTTATAGTCAGTATGTTCATGCAGACACTGCACAGCTCAGTTCCATCAGATCACCTTTTCTGATAGAAGACTATACTGTTTTTAAGATTTCAACTAAGGAGTATAAAGCTCCTGCTCCCCTGAGAAGAATAATACTAAACACAGTTACAAAAGGAGAGGACTTAGCATTCCAACGTCACACTTACCAGCTCAAAATGAGGGTATTTTAGATTTCTCTCTAATATGACACCTATTCTTACTTTTCATGTCATTCTGCTTTCTCAAAGTGTCCCAACCTCTAATTTAAGGGATAGAGTCCTAATAAATGCTAAAAACTGCATATTGAAATTAAAAAAAAAAAAAAAAAACCACAAGAAATGAGAAGCAACTTTTTACAGTGGCAATGCATCGGTCATGGAAGTTTACTGAAGAGAGTGTTTAATTCATTTTCCTCTGAGGTTCTTCTGTTAAGCCCAGGTATCTTTCCAAGACATATTTTCTAGTGTGTCCTCACATATTGAACTTGATGGTATTTGCTTGCATGTGGTGGTAGAAGAAAGCGAAGTCCCCTCACCATCGATATTATTGTCTGAAATTCAGATGTCTGTTCAATGTAGGAAGCTCACGCTTACCTGGCTTAGTGGCCCAGTGTACAGTTCTGCCAGCAAAATGGTGATAACCAGGTTATAACTGCTCTAAAGCATCATCATGGAGACATGGAGTAGAGGTGAGGTTACCAGGAGAGCTTTTATGGTAAAAATGTCTTACTGCTGTGGAATTAATCTTAAGCTTGAAGTCATGATATGGCTGTTTCCCGTGTGGAGCACAAAATAAGGTGGGGGTTTTCCTGGGCTGGCTGCCCAAATTTCTTTGCAGCTAATGACGTGCACGGAGGTTTTCTCTTGGGGTGGGAATGATCACAGCTTGGCTGTTTGAACTCCGTGATTTCTTAATCATTACAGCTTAAGAACACATAAGTCTTTCAATTTTACCAAGGTTACAGAATATATTCTCTTTCTTCTGGAGAAGGTCAGATAGCTACTTGGCCTTCTCTCCTTGGGGTGACCTCCAAGATTAAACTGTATTACGTATTTCCACTGTTATATCTTTTCAACAATTCAAAATTACGTTATTCTCACAAATTAACTGAGTCCCTGCCCCTGTCCTTGCCCCTGGCTCCTGATGGATTTTATCATTTAATGAAGCCCAATTCATTTTTTTTTCCTCCCAAGTTTTATCGTTTATTATTAATTTTAAACTTTTTCTGGGTTCAGAGAGATTGTGAGGTTGCAGAGTAAGGCCATGCTGTATTTATAAACCTGATAAAAATTTACAAACAGAAGACAATGTGCATATCCCTGTGGTACTAAGTCATTACATTAGGGAATCAGGAAACATAAATGGCACTACTAAATCATTGTATTGTGGATTATGAAGACACAATGTTAGCTATTAAGCTGGGAATGGAAAGACAGTTCCCTTTGTACTAATCATTACTGTTAGTTTCATTGTAGTTGAGGCCAAAACATGAGCTGGGCTCAGAGCCCCATTAGGTGAGGTGTTGGGTAAATTTTGCAGAGAGAGATGGAGAGGACTGCTGATGTGTTTTACTCTGTGGAAGTGCTGATGAATTGCAATCATGGAGACTAATTAAAGCATCTGGATGGATAGATAAAATGGACATAAACCAGATTTAATTGATGGGAGAGCAGGAGAGGGTTTGACAGTTAATTAATGTTTTTAATCAGCTGTGGATTTACAGGAGGAAAGGGAAAGGAGGAGGCTGATGGGGTCTTAGCCCTTGCTGATAGCAATACCTTGTGTGTGGGAGTGCCTGGTGTCACACAGAGCTAGAGCGTTCAGACACCCATCTTTTCCTCTTCACTCTCATCATGGATGCATTTGGCCTCAATGCTTTTTACGTCCAAATTTTTACCACCTCTTACTTTGTTGATCCCTCATACTTCTGAAAGATGTCCAGTCACCTTTAGGGAATTCCCATGTGCAGATCCTTGCAATGCACATCAGATACAGAAATGGACCAAGGCCCTTGGGGTTTGCACACCACGGTTTGAAAACCACTCATCTGGAAAATGGGAAGTATTATACATACACTGGATATATCTCTTAATGTTTTTCTGTCATTTGTGTGTTTTAAGTTCTAAGGATATATCCCTAGACCAAGGTCTGTTAAGGTGAAGGATACAGTGAGTAAGAATATATGTGGTCTTCAGGCTTTCAGTGAAAATGTTATTAATACTTGGCATAAGTGTGAATGGGGAGATCTGTATTTTTAATGGGTTTTTCCCAGTCTCCAATAGGAGGAAAGGGGAAACTATTGAAGCAGGTATTAATGCAAGAGGGTTTAATCTTATCCCTCCAGATCTCAGAAACTGAGATGTGTCTTACATATGCTAACATACTGCTGCCAATGCCAGCCTGGGTTTTTTTTTTTTTTTTGGAGGTTTTCATGCATGCTTGAGAGCTTTTTCCATTGTTTGCCATATCTAGAAGAATGCTAATTTTCAGTGATAAAAGTATTGATGCCAAAAGATAATAGACAACCAATATCAAGTGCAATGTGGCAAGTACATGCATGGCTCCAAGTCCTGGTACTGACACGGCCCCAGAGTGCTTGCCTTCATGAGGTTCTACAATACTACCATGCTATGGGGACCAGCAGAGGGATAAAATGGGAAGTGACTTGCACAAAGCCGCTCCTGAATGCAGACTGGGAGGAGGGACAAGATCCAAACAATGGCAACTCGAATGCACTATGCATTGTAGAAAATCCTTGCAGTTCAAACCTAATATAGCCTGATCTTTCAGGGCTCCTCTGTGGCAGGCAAAAGAGCAGTGCAGAGATGTTTGACTGGGTACTGATCAAGCTATCCCTGGGCTGGAAAACTATGCATCTCATTAACACAGGCTTTGTTTTTCTTGGGGTCCTGTTGTAACCTCTGCACAACACTGTACCAAGCTGAAGTACTACATCAGCTGGAGATGGCTTGGGGAGGCCTAAGATGTCTGTGCAGAGACTAAGGGTAAGAGATACCATTAGATGTTTAGAGCCAAACAGCCTTTATCACTAAGGGCAAGCTGTATGTGGGTAGCACTTTACCCAGAAATTGTGCTTTCAATTTCTGCAGCTTTGTAGAAAGACTTAATTTTGTGCCTGCTCTCGCTGCAGAAGTTGCTTTGATTGTGTGTTTGGGACTGAACCAATGACTCCAGCATCTTGCTCTGTAATTGGGCAGTGCTATAGGTGATATAAATGATGCTGTATGTTACCTGGCAGCAA
>NW_020955239.1:2588671-2592247 GCF_003031625.1 Empidonax traillii | reverse complement strand
CCTGAGGTTCATCTGCCGGGGCCAAGCACGCTTGGACGGTGGCAGCGAGGTCCTCAGGACGTAGATGGATTGCCTTATGGGCTAACGAGCTCCATCTGCCCGGGGAGGGGCCCCGACCGGGAATCGAACCCGGGTCTCTGCAGTGACAGTGCAGTGAATTTTCCCCTGGACCACCGGGGGCTCCCTAAAGATATCTGAAATACATATTTCACAAAGTATAAAGATATCTGAAATACTTTGTGAAATATGTATTTACACTCAAAGGTATTTTGATAACACTGAGCGACTCTTTTTATACTGTCAGTATGTTCATGCAGACACTGCACAGCTCAGTTCCATCAGATCACCTTTTCTGATAGAAGACTATACTGTTTTTAAGATTTCAGCTAAGGAGTATAAAGCTCTTGCTCCCCTGAGAAGAATAATACTAAACACAGTTACAAAAGGAGAGGACTTAGCATTCCAACGTCACACTTACAAGCTCAAAATGAGGGTATTTTAATTTTTCTCTCTAATATGACACCTATTCTTACTTTTCACGTCATTCTGCTTTCTCAAAGTGTCACAACTTCTAATTTAAGGGATAGAGTCCTAATAAATGCTAAAAACTGCATATTGAAATTAAAAAAAAAAATACACAAGAAATGAGAAGCAGCTTTTTACAGTGTCAATGCATCGGTCATGGAAGTTTACTGAAGAGATTGCTTAATTCATTTTCCTCTGAGGTTCTTCTGTTAAGCTCGGGTACCTTTCCAAGACATATTTTCTAGTGTGTCCTCACATATTGAACTTGATGGTATTTGCTTGCATGTGGTGGTAGAAGAAAGCGAAGTCCCCTCACCATCGATATTATTGTCTGAAATTCAGATGTCTGTTCAATGTAGGAAGCTCACGCTTACCTGGCTTAGTGGCCCAGTGTACAGTTCTGCCAGCAAAATGGTGATAACCAGGTTATAACTGCTCTAAAGCATCATCATGGAGACATGGAGTAGAGGTGAGGTTACCAGGAGAGCTTTTATGGTAAAAATGTCTTACTGCTGTGGAATTAATCTTAAACTTGAAGTCATGATATGGCTGTTTCCCGTGTGGAGCACAAAATAAGATGGGGGTTTTCCTGGGCTGGCTGCCCAAATTTCTTTGCAGCTAATGACGTGCACGGAGGTTTTCTCTTGGGGTGGGAATGATCACAGCTTGGCTGTTTGAACTCCGTGATTTCTTAATCATTACAGCTTAAGAACACATAAGTCTTTCAATTTTACCAAGGTTACAGAATATATTCTCTTTCTTCTGGAGAAGGTCAGATAGCTACTTGGCCTTCTCTCCTTGGGGTGACCTCCAAGATTAAACTGTATTACGTATTTCCACTGTTATATCTTTTCAACAATTCAAAATTACGTTACTCTCACAAATTAACTGAGTCCCTGCCCCTGTCCTTGCCCCTGGCTCCTGATGGATTTTATCATTTAATGAAGCCCAATTCATTTTTTTTTTCCTCCCAAGTTTTATCGTTTATTATTAATTTTAAACTTTTTCTGGGTTCAGAGAGATTGTGAGGTTGCAGAGTAAGGCCATGCTGTATTTATAAACCTGATAAAAATTTACAAACAGAAGACAATGTGCATATCCCTGTGGTACTAAGTCATTACATTAGGGAATCAGGAAACACAAATGGCACTACTAAATCATTGTATTGTGGATTATGAAGACACAATGTTAGCTATTAAGCTGGGAATGGAAAGACAGTTCCCTTTGTACTAATCATTACTGTTAGTTTCATTGTAGTTGAGGCCAAAACATGAGCTGGGCTCAGAGCCCAATTAGGTGAGGTGTTGGGTAAATTTTGCAGAGAGAGATGGAGAGGACTGCTGATGTGTTTTACTCTGTGGAAGTGCTGATGAATTGCAATCATGGAGACTAATTAAAGCATCTGGATGGATAGATAAAATGGACATAAACCAGATTTAATTGATGGGAGAGCAGGAGAGGGTTTGACAGTTAATTAATGTTTTTAATCAGCTGTGGATTTACAGGAGGAAAGGGAAAGGAGGAGGCTGATGGGGTCTTAGCCCTTGCTGATAGCAATACCCTGTGTGTGGGAGTGCCTGGTGTCACACAGAGCTAGAGCGTTCAGACACCCATCTTTTCCTCTTCACTCTCATCATGGATGCATTTGGCCTCAATGCTTTTTATGTCCAAATTTTTACCACCTCTTACTTTGTTGATCCCTCATACTTCTGAAAGATGTCCAGTCACCTTTAGGGAATTCCCATGTGCAGATCCTTGCAATGCACATCAGATACAGAAATGGACCAAGGCCCTTGGGGTTTGCACACCACGGTTTGAAAACCACTCATCTGGAAAATGGGAAGTATTATACATACACTGGATATATCTCTTAGTGTTTTTCTGTCATTTGTGTGTTTTAAGTTCTAAGGATATATCCCTAGACCAAGGTCTGTTAAGGTGAAGGATACAGTGAGTAAGAATATATGTGGTCTTCAGGCTTTCAGTGAAAATGTTATTAATACTTGGCATAAGTGTGAATGGGGAGATCTGTATTTTTAATGGGTTTTTCCCAGTCTCCAATAGGAGGAAAGGGGAAACTATTGAAGCAGGTATTAATGCAAGAGGGTTTAATCTTATCCCTCCAGATCTCAGAAACTGAAATGTGTCTTACATATGCTAACATACTGCTGCCAATGCCAGCCTGTTTTTTTTTTTTTTTTTTTTTTTTTGGAGGTTTTCATGCATGCTTGAGAGCTTTTTCCATTGTTTGCCATATCTAGAAGAATGCTAATTTTCAGTGATAAAAGTATTGATGCCAAAAGATAATAGACAACCAATATCAAGTGCAGTGTGGCAAGTACATGCATGGCTCCAAGTCCTGGTACCGACATGGCCCCAGAGTGCTTGCCTTCATGAGGTTCTACAATACTACCATGCTATGGGGACCAGCAGAGGGATAAAATGGGAAGTGACTTGCACAAAGCCGCTCCTAAATGCAGACTGGGAGGAGGGACAAGATCCAAACAATGGCAACTCGAATGCACTATGCATTGTAGAAAATCCTTGCAGTTCAAACCTAATATAGCCTGATCTTTCAGGGCTCCTCTGTGGCAGGCAAAAGAGCAGTGCAGAGATGTTTGACTGGGTACTGATCAAGCTATCCCTGGGCTGGAAAACTATGCATCTCATTAACACAGGCTTTGTTTTTCTTGGGGTCCTGTTGTAACCTCTGCACAACACTGTACCAAGCTGAAGTACTACATCAGCTGGAGATGGCTTGGGGAGGCCTAAGATGTCTGTGCAGAGAATAAGGGTAAGAGATACCATTAGATGTTTAGAGCCAAACAGCCTTTATCACTAAGGGCAAGCTGTATGTGGGTGGCACTTTACCCAGAAATTGTGCTTTCAATTTCTGCAGCTTTGTAGAAAGACTTAATTTTGTGCCTGCTCTCGCTGCAGAAGTTGCTTTGATTGTGTGTTTGGGACTGAACCAATGACTCCAGCATCTTGCTCTGTAATTGGGCAGTGCTATAGGTGATATAAATGATGCTGTATGTTACCTGGCAGCAA
>NW_020955239.1:2577151-2588315 GCF_003031625.1 Empidonax traillii | reverse complement strand
TAAGGGTAAGAGATACCATTAGATGTTTAGAGCCAAACAGCCTTTATCACTAAGGGCAAGCTGTATGTGGGTGGCACTTTACCCAGAAATTGTGCTTTCAATTTCTGCAGCTTTGTAGAAAGACTTAATTTTGTGCCTGCTCTCGCTGCAGAAGTTGCTTTGATTGTGTGTTTGGGACTGAACCAATGACTCCAGCATCTTGCTCTGTAATTGGGCAGTGCTATAGGTGATATAAATGATGCTGTATGTTACCTGGCAGCAACTTAGTGTAACTTACAAGAGCGTACAGTCAGGAAATAAATGATGCCTGAGCAAAGGCAGCTCAGTGAAAGGTGTAAGACAAAGTGAGAGTGGGAGGTTCTTTATCTTAATTCTACTTGGTAGTTGCTTTTCTATCTACCCCGTTCTATTGCCCTGTAAATTACAACTACTTATCAACCAGAGGTAAAATGCAATATCATTTCAGTCACTTTGAGTTTGACCCAAAGTGTTTATATCCATGAAAAAAAAAAAATGAATGATTGCCACTTATTTATTTTTTTAAAAATGATAGGCTATTGTGCAGGAGAAATCAGCCTCAGCTGACATTCACAGATGTTCTTTTATGTGGGAGGCAAGCAAAGTGAACAGTATGCCACTCATGTTTCTGTTGGACAGTATTTTGGAATCTAGAGTTAATCTGCTCAGGGGGGAAAAAACATGGGGAGAATGCACTGCTTAGCAATAAAATACATCAATACACCCAACATCACCACATCAATATACAGTGATTAAATTTATAGCTCTAGCTTCACAGTTGTTCTGCCTGAAAACCCCCAGGGTGGCCTCAAAGTCCTCTGCTTCTAATTCAAACTGGTGATGCCATGGTGCCTCTGTCATTCAACACCCCCCCCCCCCCCATTTTGCTTTGTATAATGAAGATTTCTTACATACCCGGTTTAAATACAGAAACATTGGAATTCTCCCCAGGAAATGCTCAATTAGGGAGGGTCTCCCATCATTTAGTGATCATCTAAGCAAAAAAGGATTGAATTGGTTACAGTGAGCAGCCTCAAAGCTGGAGAGAGGCAGGAAGCAGCTATTCTCTGCCTGTTGAGGATTCTTCTTTTCATCTGTTGGGGCCTTAATACCTGCTTCAGAGACTACAACCAGTGCCAACACTCTCAGCCAAGGCTCCTGATTTTTTAGAGATTTCAGCTTCTGGCTGCACTGGCTGAGGTACACGATAGCTACATTTAGGCCAGCTGGTAAAATCCTTAAAAGGAAGAAATGTTTGCCTGATTTTGTGAGAACTAAATTAAAAAATAATGCTGGGTAGTGAATCAACAAATGGACTAAGTCTTTTCCATGGCTACCAAAGTCTGTGGAAGTATCACACGCCTCAGTGCTCCAAATTTTAATTCTAGGATAACTTTCTCTCCCTTGACTGTAGATGGAGCCTGGGTCTGACAGCTGCGTATCCTTGGCAGTCCAAGATTCACATCAGCCTTTTGAATTTAGATGCCATAATCAGTGAAGTCACTATAGCCTCTGGAACGTAGCTGGGCACTCAAAATCAGGTTATTATAAAAACCAAAAGAAAAAACTAGCCTGAGATTTCACAAGGAAAAACGTGTCAATGTCGCAGTTCAAAATCATTTTGGCTCCATCTGAAATTTCAAGGGATTTTAAGGATGTGAGTGAATTATCTACACGGACTCTGAGTGGGATGATATATCTACCCTAAAATGGGAAAGCTCTAAGACTTTGTACATCACCCATTAGGTCTATGCTAGAACAACAGTTTAGAGGGAATGTGCTAGTTGCCTTATCCGTGTCATGGCTCTCTTTGTGGTCTCAAGGTCAGGGTTGCTTCAAGTGTTCTTGAAGGGTCAAAACAGAAACTTGTCCAGGTGTTCTTCACTTAAAATAAAAATTAAGCTTTCAAAACAATGCACTGAAAAAAGAGGTTTGTGCCAGTCAAATATGAAAAAGAACAGTTGCTATATCTTCTGATCAAAGATGAGTTTGCCATAAATGGATTACAGCTGATTCTATCTATATTGACTTTTATAAAGTACCCACCACTGTACAATCTAAGCAAGGAAAGATCTGATCTATAGATATGCATTCATGCATTGTTTAAAAAATTAAATACAAGCCAAAAGAGATGTTCTGTGAGGCACAGACAAATTTTCTGCTTGAAAGCAGCAATAAGCTTCTTATTGTTTACTAAATATTTGTACTGGATTTTCAGCATACAGAGAGATCATAAGCGAGAGATACAAGCACAAAGCAAACAAGAAAGTGAGAGAGTACAACAGAAAGCTAAGCAAATCATTGCATTACAGGATTTTCCAAAGCATAAATGATTTTCATGTAAAAAGCAAGTCCTATGCTGTATGAGATAAAGAAATGTTTAGCATAAATGTGCATCAGTGATACTGATAGCAGGAATGGATATTAGAATAAGCTGACCAAATTTTCCTGTCTTTTTATACTCCTGGAACTTTTCCAACTTGTTAGCTTGTGGTTCCATAATTCTAAAGAAGCTTTTGTTGGGTGATGACTTATTAACCTTTTTGATGATGCTGAGCCAGGGTATCAGGTAGTTGGAAAGGTCTGAGGAGGAGGGGGCTGAAGTCACCCTTCCCTCCCTGCCCTAGGCAGGTTTGTAGCTGTGCCATTTCAAGTGCATTCTATAGTGCTGATTGCTTGTCTTACTATGCTTGATAGTCATTGCTCAGGCTGTGCATCAGTGGGTTTGCAGATTACCAGGCTTTAGGAAAATAGACTTGAAAACAGTGTCTTCATCAGAGTACTGGGCATATATACCTATATAGATATATATGTATGTATGTATGTGACTACCTGTACCCAGGACACATGACTTTAATACTCTCAGCTCTCCTTTCTGCTCTTTTGTTGGAGATGACTGGAGAGTTGGCAGAATGAGACATATGCCTGTGCTCCAGTGGTTGCAGCTCTCATCTGATATATTAGCACAAACCCACCCTTCATTGGCAATTTATGCTAATATACCAGCCTTAGCCGGAGCATTCAAGGTGCAGACACATGTTTCTCCTGCTCTAACCTGCTGCTGAGGAAGTAACTTCTGGCAGAGGAACAGGGTGGACAGCTGGGGAGAGGTAACATCTTAAATCACATCAGCTAGTCTCTTTGGAGCTCATCTGTCAAACACATTTAAACACTCAGAATGGGTGTAAATTGACTCTATCTTGCCTGGGAGCATCAGTCATACTAAGGAGGACAGCTTGGGATAAGGGCATGAAGCTTCATCATAGAGTATGTCTGCTTCCATGTTGTATGTCTGAGTTATCCCTTACTATCTTTCCTGTTCTTAAGAGAAACTGAAGTACCTAGGCTTGGAGACTTGCTGAATCCCTGCTAACCAGTGAGCAAAGGCTGGGATGTAGACTCAAGCACTGGCCCACACCAGTCCCTGCTGTTTAACTGTTGGCATATTCCCTGCCATCATCTTAGGGTATGTCAAGTAGCATTTCCACTGCCAATGCTTGGACACGATCCAGGAGATGGCAAACTCAAAACACAGAATCATAGAATCACAGAATCAACCAGGTTGGAAAAGATCTCTGAGATCATCAAGTCCAACCCTTGATCCACGACCACCATGGTTACTAGACCATGGCACTAAGTGCCACATCCAGTCTCATCTTAAAAACCTCCAGGGACGGAGAATCCATCACTTCCCTGAGCAGCCCATTCCAATATCTAATTACCCTCTCTGTAAAGAATTTCTTCTTAATATCTAACCTAAACCTCCCCTGGCAGAACTTCAGACTATGCCCTCTTGTCTTACTGACAGATGCCTGGGAGAAGAGAACAACCCTCACCTGGCTACAACCTCCTTTCAAGGAGTTGTAGATAGTGATGAGGTCTTCCCCGAGTCTTCTCTTCTTCAGGCTAAACAACCCCAGCTCCCTCAGCCTCTCCTCACAGGATTTCTGTTCCAGTCCCTTCACCAACCTTGTTCCTCTTCTCTGGATCTGCTCCAGCACCTCAATATCCTTCCTGAACTGAGGGGCCCCGACCTGGACACAGCAGTCCAGGTGTGGCCTCACCAGCGCTGAGTACAGGGGAAGAATCACTTCCCTCCTCCTGCTGTCCACACTGTTCCTGATACAGGCCAGGAATATGCTTCTTGAGGACTTGTTTCAGCCTAGAGGTTGAGCAAAGGGGCAACAGTGGGAGCTGCCTCTGGAGAGTGGGTATGTCTATCCCATCACCTCTCATACTAAAAATATGGGAACAGGGAGTCTGGGGTTTGGATGGATGTGGCCAGTAAGATCACTTCTCTTGTCTTCAATTTTCGCAAGGTTTTCCTGATGGCGTCTCTCACCAACTTGTGCTGTAGTTTCCTAGATAAATTCATGCTCAATTCTATCTCTGCAATTTCCATATCATGTTTATTCAGAATAAGTTGTTTTTGCTTCTCTCAGCCCTGCGGGGTTAACCTGTCTTATGAAATTCAAATGTCCTCCTCTTGCTTTCTATCTTGTAACACTTCTTTCTTTTCCTCCCACATCTTTGTTGGCTTCATGGACTGTGCTAAGCTTGCAGGAGATACCAGGGGGCTGAGAGGGAGATGTCTGCCCTAGACAGCTCCAGAGACAACTCCAACCTCTTCCATATGGGCTGCATTCTGGTGTATTGTGCAGCACTTTTGCCATGAACATTGCACAGCTGAACACTTACTACTGAGGAACCTTCCTTCAGATTCCGCTCTGAGGAATAATACACCAGTGGGCCAAAGATCTAATACAGAAAACATTAAGAAGATAGGAATTTCTCCATCAGCTCAGCAGTTTTCAGTCGTACTAAAGGAAGATTCCCATTTAAGGGAGTATTTTATCTCTCTGTTAATGCCTAATGTGTTGAACTGTTACACAGGGTTTTGCTATCACAAAATAAGATAATGACAATTTCTGTGTAGCCAATGATTCTTTGCACTACTTATAGCTTCTTTCATTCAAGGATCTCAAAGCTCTTTATGGCTTAGCTCTTTAAAGGACCCTATTTGCTTAGACATCCAAATCCCACTGAACTGAGTGCTTAACTCACAGAAGATATTGTAAAATATTAAATATTTGAAAAATTCTAGCCAATGTTTATTAACAAATAAGTTTGAAATTGCATTATTCCCTCTCATACCAGTGTGCTTGACTAATAACACATGGAGAATTTGGGTTCCAGAACGTATTAGTTCAAAATTGCAAAGGGAAAGATGCTGGATTTGGATTATTTCTGTTACTTTGTAATGCATTGCATGTTAGAAGAGCATGAAGTGTCCTGCAGAGGCAGTAAGATGCTAGGTGTGGTCACACAAGCCACTGTGCATCATGGCAGAGGTAGGCCAGCCAAGGAGTACGACCAGTGGGAAGAAACAGTGGCCTTGAACCCCAGATGTGCAACACTTGACACAATTGTTGTGTTTGCTCCAGGCTTGGCTTCAAAACTAATGTTTTGGTTTTGTTCTTTTCTGTTAAACAATCTCTTTTCCCCTCTCTCTTGGAATTTCTTATCGCTAGAACATTAGGGCTTTGGCTTTTACTGGGCTGAAGGCAGGAAAAACAGTTTTCTTCACAGTAGTAGACATGCCATCTCTAGCTCAGCTCCTATTGTAGGCTGTGTGATTTAAGCACGTAGCATGCACGTGTTTTAAAAACAAGTAAAGCTAGTGATAGGAAAATGAATAGACAAGATTGAGTGTCTTAGCAAAATCACTCCAGTTCCTTGACTTTTTTCCACGGTGGAGAGGCCCTGGCACAAGGCAAAACACAGCTAAACATAGTTGCAAGTGGTTTTAGTCTGTCATGTGACTATAACGAACGGGAATATTCCAAATGTAAGCAAGGGGCTTTACTGCTTTATTTACAGTCATACATAGCACACAAATCCTCATTTACACAAAGAACATGCTGAAGGCAATCTTTCCCCGTGCAGCATAGGACTGTGACCTTGCCAGGTGCTGAGGTCACACAGCTGCTCTAGAAGGTATTTAGCAGCCTACAAGGTTAAGTTTGACAATTCCACCTTGTGCCCTGCTGTCTGAGTGCTCCTGAATGCTGCACTTGCCTGGCTCCACAGATAAACCTCATCTTCCCTCATTGCGGGATTTAAGTTTTTACCTGAAAAAGACCAAAGGTTAATGTGGTAACAAAGCAGCATGGTTGTTATTTGGAGTAGAAAGCAAATAGTTCTGTGCCCTCTGCTGCATTGCTTTAAAACTCTTTAATGAACGGGAAACAGTGAAATGGTATTCTGTAGAAAAGCGGTTCAAGTTTGAGTGGTTCATCTGAATGGGAATTTTTGTGTTTCCAGTGTTTTTTCTATATCCTGGCTTCTTGAAGAAGCAAGAGATAGGCAATCATTCTGTCTGCCTGCATGTCAACCTGTCAGTCCTGATCTCTTCTGGTATCAGCTGACTAATTTCAGCCAAAATTCCTAGCAGGATAGATGATTCAAAAACCGTGAACTTCCTACAAATATCAAGGAAGTTGTTGACTAGGCTAGGGAAGCAGAATTAAATGAGTGCCCTCACTGGGAAACAAGACGATGGTGAGATCTGAAGTGTAACTTGCCCAGTGTGTCCTGTCAGATGGCTGATGAGCATGTGCATGGCTTAGAGCAAACACAGCATGTGCTGCCTCTTGTCCAAGCTTTGGTTAGGTGACCATGGGGATGCTGCATAGATGTACGTGCAGGGAGAGGGGGCTGCTGCCATTTAGGACCAAATGATATTGCAGAGACTAAATGGATTTAGATACCAGAACATTTTAATCACAGATATATGCATATTTATGAATTACACAACTTTTCAGTGGGAGAGATGACGTAGCCCAAGAGAAAAGTGGGATGGGTCAGCATAGAAGCTCCAACTGTTTCATGCATAATCCCAGCACTGAGTGGTGGGGCCCCTTGGGCACTGTCCACAGGTGATTCCAGATGTAAGTTTCAGTAGAGATTAACCAATGCTTGATTAATCCATATAAATTCCCTAAGTGCACTACATCTGTCTATTGCTAGCTGCAGGTGCTATCAATCTGCTCATTTGGCCAATCTATTCTTGACATGTTCCTAAGTTGCTCTTCTTACACTGAAGTTATTCCCTTATCCCATAAGGTTAACTAAAATTCATATGCTAACATTGTCAACTAGGCCTAACTTGTGCAAACTGCTACAAGGAAACACAGGGAGACAGTACAAGTAAAGTATGTCCATAGGAGATAGAAGAGAATAGCTGGAGAACCCTATGACTTCAGCTTATGTGGGACGTAGAACTGGAAACATAAATGAGAATTACTTTTGCTGTCACCTGCAAGCAACTTGTTAACTCCAATGTTCTTGAGAGGCAATATGCACTCAAACCACTGATATGTGCCCGCAACCTTAAATTCACCTTAGCAAAGTTTTTCTGTGTGCACTGGTTATTTATTACAGCTAGAGCACTGTGGATGCCCAAGGGATTTCAGTAGCATGGGGATATGATTACACTCAATAATAAAAATAATGTGCTGTAATAAATCTGTCATTTAGGGTAGAAAGTATTGACTGTTAATAAAATTACCTGTAGTATGGACTAAATTATTTTAGTACTATTAAAAATTCCAATTGCCAGTTTCATGGAGATGTAATTCCTTTTACTGTGGGTGCAAGAGCTGATGTGTGGATGGAAGAGGTGGAGAAAGGTGGGTGACTGCAAGGCAGGGCCTGAAATTATCACAAGGGAATCACAAGAAATGGCAATGGCTATGTAGGAGAAGGTTATATTCATGGTGAGGAAAATAATAACTAATTAATTTTTGGAGGACAGCAGCCCAGACTGGGCAAAGTGCCAGGCATGAAGCATCCCTGAATCAGGAACACTGTTATAGTGTGGTTGGGGAAGAAGCTGGGGGGAGAAGGGGGTGCCCTCTGGAAGGTTTGGTGTAAGGGTTTATCCTTTTGAGCCATCTCCCGTCTCCTCTGGGTTCCTTTACTGACTCTAAAGGGAAGAGGTGAATGGAGCATTTAAAGTCTTGGTTGCTATAACCTATTATAGTCAAGCCTTGTGGGGAGAGGTCATGCAGGAGAGTAAAGCAAATGTGCAAACCAGAGGCGTGGTGTGGGACCAGGTGGGGAAAAGAGGGCATGAAGGTACTTATGGTTGGACTCAATGATCTTAAAGGTCTTTTCCACCCTGAATTATTCTATTATTACACTTGTAGGGCTGCATGCTGCTTTCTGTTTCTGAGGGGTGATGTTGCCAGAGAAGGAGAGGGGTTGTGAAAGTCCTGTTGCCATCCCTACTGAGAACACTGGGGTGGCTGACAGAGGAGGAGATATTGGAAAGCTATCTAGGAAGAGAACTGAGTGGGAGCAGGAGGTCACTGGTGATTTCTCAGCAGAGAAGACTGAACTGTGTGGTTCACAGGGACTGAACTAAGCTGCAGTCAGGCATAAAGCATAGTAATTGCTCCTGAAGAAGCACCCAAAGGTGAGCAGGAGGTATGGTCTGACTATGTCTCTAGGTTTGACCAGAACTAAGAAAAAGGGAATTCAACCAAAAAAGAAAGTGAGGCTAAAGGGTGTAAAAGAAAACAGACAAAACTCTTTCGTCATTGTCTCAACACAAGAAATATGGGAAATGACTAAGCAGGAAGATCTCATGCATGAAAACAATGATGATTTAGTTGGCATTACAGAAACTGGGTAGGATAATGCATGTGACTAGAATACCAATAAAGGAAGATACCATCAACAGCAGGGGAAAGAAAAAACTAGGGCAGAAGAAAATGAGGTTGTACAATGACGGATCAAAAAAGTAATTCAACATTTTTTCTGAGCCAATTTTATTCCCTTTTGTAGAACTTCTGACCTGACATTCCCATGTGAATCGGGCCCGCTATATTTTAAGATAAGAAGTTGGTCCATAAAAAGAAGGCTTTATGGTTTTTAATAAATGAGATACTCATTAGAAACGTGTTTCCTTTTTAAGTGATCCTGTAAGCATGATCTCATTGTTTCAGCTTGATTAACAGGGTCAGTGTGATTCCAGCAGGTACAGGGCAAAAAATTTGTGTTGTCCTCTGAAACAGTGAGCTGGGGTTCCCTCTAAGCTCTTGAAACAAACAGAACAGGGTAAACTACACAGCTTATCCCTTTCTGTGCAGACTGACCTGGGAGTGGGTAGGAACTGAGATACTTCTACCTGTTCTACACTTCGACTGTGTGAGCCTGGTCAAATCACTGCTGCTTTTTTCATGATTGGGTAGTTCAGATGGTGGTAATAAGCTTCACTGTGGGCTTTGAGGATTCATTAGCAAATGTTTTGAAAATTATTTGACATTCCACAATTATCATGGTTTTATAGACATTTTAAATTTTAACCCGATCTCTTCTAAGAGGGTGTGCGTTATGGGGTCAATTCCCATGTCCAGAGAGCTTGGACATTAAATTATTGTGGGATTAAAGATCCAAGCATTGCTACAGACTTTAATTCAGAATGGTCTCTGTATTAAGCAGAAACAAAACAGAGAGTCAAAATGTTAGAGAACTTTGTGAATGTATGGCAAGACAAATTTTTTTTCTGTTGTTTTCTTTTGGGGAAAAAAAAAAAGAAAACAATTCAGAGGAATAAAACAAATGCTGTGTTCCTCCATTGAACTGGCTTCTCCCTGGGCATCACCACAGTGAGACTGGCTGACCCAGAGTAAGGCACATAGAACCTTCTGTTTTCATTAGCACCCTGAGAGCCAAAAATAGCTGTGGAGGCACAAGCTGGACTTTTCTTACTTCTGTGTGAAATCATCAAAATGAAAGGCACTGAGCTGCCCTGGCAGGTCCCAACATATATTTCCACACTTGATGGTCAAAGAAAATCTCTTTGGACATACCCCCACAATGAGTTTGGTTTGGATTTATTGAGAAACTAGAGTGTTATTTTTGGGATAATGACATTACATACTCTGGTTTACCCCAACTGGAGTATGCTGGAGTTAAATGAGGCAAAGAAACAGGCCATTGTGGCATGAATATAACAATTGCACTTGTAAAAAACCAATGAACTTTCAGTACTGAAGTGTGGCAAAAATAAATAAGGAGATATTTTATATCATGGTCATACACTGTAAAAAAAAAAAAAAGTTCAAAAGTAAGAAAAGCCAGATCAAACCATATGAAAATAATGGAAAAGCTTTCAGGTATTTTAGAATCAAAGCACAAGGCAGTTTTATTATTATTACTGAAACATCTATTGGGGGAAAAAAGCCCACTGTTGGCAAAGAAATATCTCGTCAGACATGCTTATACACAGACTGTCCAATAATTTTCTTTTGCAAGAGATTAAAAGAAAATAATACTGTAAGCAATGGGCTTCAGAGCTGGATGTAAGAAAGGCTGTGGAAGGGCAGTGTCTGCGGTGGGCTGCAAATAAGGGTTGAAATTTACTTAATCAGGTGAGCACTGTCCATATCACCCAGGAGTCCACTTTGCAGGAGTGTGAGAGCTTCTGGAGGTATCGCCATATTCAGATTAATATCCCAATCTACTTAATATAGCTCGGACCTGGAATATGGATCTGGAAGCATTTCTGCTGTGTGGACTTTTGGTTCAGTTCATTATAGAGGGAGGCCAATCCCACAATTTCAAACAGTTTTTTGCATGTAGTGACTTCAATCTGCCCTTGCAGGTGATAAATGGTTCTCATTGCCTTGGTAGTTCTTCACTTTCTATTGCTGGGGAATCAGGCCTTTCGTATTGGTTCTGACATATCTCTAATAAGGATGCTAGAACTTTCTGCAAACCAATTATGGAGTTGATAGAAAGGAATGCAAAGCTGTCCCCTAGTATGAGCTGGAGATGGGGCATAGGGAGGATGGGAAAGTATTAAAAACACAGTCTCGTAAGCCCAAAGGCTAACAATATCAAGACAACTTAAAATACATGGTAGATTAAAAAAATCCATTTGGCTGAAGGGAGGGTGTGTAAAGGAATTGTATAGAAAATGAACAAGCAGGGAGATGGAATTGAACAGATAGCCACCAGTGCACACCTCAAACCAGGGAGGGGAGGAAAGAGAAGCCAAATCAAATCACATTTGCTTGGGGCGGGAAAGAAACAAGAAAAGGCCTTATCAAAACATCCGGAGAGAGCAAGGCATCTG
>NW_020955239.1:2575194-2576358 GCF_003031625.1 Empidonax traillii | reverse complement strand
GTAAAGGAATTGTATAGAAAATGAACAAGCAGGGAGATGGAATTGAACAGATAGCCACCAGTGCACACCTCAAACCAGGGAGGGGAGGAAAGAGAAGCCAAATCAAATCACATTTGCTTGGGGCGGGAAAGAAACAAGAAAAGGCCTTATCAAAACATCCGGAGAGAGCAAGGCATCTGAGAGTTTTCAAATGAGAAAGTGAGGTGGGGGGGAGGACAGAAGAGTGGTGGAGGTTTTCAAACGCTTTTTGCTCAATTTTCTTTGCTTCAGATCACATAATTAATCCTCCTGAAGGGCTATTTTTCAATATCATTGACTGCTTGAGACATATGCACCCCATCAACCCCCTCTTTCCCTACCACCAATGGAAAGCATATTGTGGATTAGCACCTCCTGAGAGGGTGCCCTGTATGACCCACAGAGTATTTGTTGGGTTTTGGGAGCAGCAGTCAAAGAGGAATGCCAGAAGGATGAAGCTGACAAGTGCAAGTAGCCCTTGTGCCAGTTCTCTGTAGTTTATTCCATTCCTCTGGGACAGATGACCTTAAAGGATCAGCAGGAATTCTGGGCAGAATCCTTATTTCTTCTGTAAGCAGGGGGATGGAGTGGGTGACAGGCACACTATTGATTAGGAATAGAGAGGAAACTCTCATTTGGAGCACTTTCCTCTATCCTCATTATATATAAATACATACTATATATCGGTATATATCCCCTCGATGTATATATTACTTTTTCCACAGAATATCAGCAAGTGAGCTTTTACCATTGCTGAATAAGGGCCTTAAGATTATCCTTCTAACTTTCAGTGCCTAACCTCAGTGACAAAATTCAGGTGAGCCTCATGGCATTACCTTACTGAATCAGAGCCTTAGATGATGAAAGTCAGTGCAGGAGACCTCTTATGCTTCGATTTCAGTGAGGCACTGAGATAATGTTGCATAATAGAAAGAAACTAAATGAATTCCTAGCCAATAAAACATGCCATCTGAGGGCTTGACAGATGAGAAACAGAATTAAATCAATGGGTTAAAGTAGAATAAGAAAGGCTTTTACAAACAGATCAGAGGAAAAAGTAGCAGCAGGGAGAAAGTAGGTCTATTAGTAAATGAGGATGTGAAAGAAATTAATGATGGCTTAAAAATGGCTGAGATTGTGAATTTA
>NW_020955239.1:2509993-2574065 GCF_003031625.1 Empidonax traillii | reverse complement strand
CCCCCCCCCCAATAAAAAGAACAGTTTGAAAATGTAAAGGACAAGCTGTAAAATAGCTGTTAAAGAGTAGGTATGGGATGCTTATAACAAGATATATTGTAGGTCAGCTCCTCTGGGTGAGATACTGTACCAGAATGCTTTGGCTCTACAGGACCCCCCAAGTCCCGGTCAGACGCAGCTGTGACCATCACACAGTCTCTATAAAAGGCTCAGAACAGAGCTGGGAGATGCCTACAGAAGATGATCCATTTTTGCAGGAATCCCAGACCCTAAAAGATTTGAAAGGAGCAGGAAAGCAGGCATGAGCCATAACAGCATCATTTTGATTAGAATGGAAAAAAGATGAGTGTGCTGTGACAGAGTGGAGTTTGTTGGCAGGTCCTCTCAGGACTGGAGGAACTGACCCAGCTGCCTTACACACAGGCAAACAACTGCACAATGTGTGTGTTAGGACACTTAGTTGTTAACTTTGCTGAAATACTGGTAATTATTTTTGAAAAAGAAGAGAGATTTGAGGAGATAATGAAAGCTTTAAGAAAAGTGAGTGACCTTCAGAAAATAAGTGATCCTGTAAGTAACCATCTTTTCAGTCTAATTTCTGTTTTCAGCAAAATAATAGATATTTGGAAAATCACCAAAAAGTTAATAGATAATAAAACCATAAGCAATAGCAAGTATACAGAGAAACTCCATGGCCAAATGCTTTTTGTATTGGAAGAATATAAATTTGGAAGACAAAAGGCAGTTATAACACATGTGGATTGTTGCAAAATATCAGAGAGCTTTAAATTCTGTATTAACTTATGTGAATTTTGAGAGGAAAATTGGAGAGTGAAAACTGTCCTTGGGAGTTTGAAAACTAGGCTTTTTTAAACTAACAGCTCATGCAGCTGTATCCTTTTCCAGGCCTGGCAATATCTTTTGGGAATTCCCCTATCTCTGCCCAAGACACAAATGAAAACTTGGGGCTTTACTCTTTGGAAGATTGCCAGTGTTACCTGGCAACTTCTCTCCTCCACTCCTGGAAAAGTAATACTGGAAGATCACTGAAGAGATGCCAAAATCTGTCTCATTTAACATGAGCCCTAGAGCAGGCTCACCTAACAAACACTGTGATCTGAAGGCTGCTCCTGTGTGGGGATTTTGAATGTGCATGTGGGACTTTGGAAACCATTTTGGCTTTCTGTCATAATGTTGACCTGCAAGCCATAGAGGTTCCATGCAAAGCATGGTTGGCTGTGGCCACAGTCTTTGGGTGGTTTGCAGACTGTGCCTCTGGCACTTAGATTGAGATGATAGCACTAATTAACATGGTGAACGAAAAAGAGTTATTTTCTTTCTTCCTGGCTGGACAGGAATGTTTTTCAGTTGAACTTTTCTTTATAAATAATGCACTATTGCACACAACTTCTATCTGTCATTTTAATTTGTTTCCTTTCACCTCTCCTCCCCACACACATGTTCCTCTCCCTGTGGACATTTCTGTTCACTTTCTCTTTCCCCTCTAGAGTCTCCTGTGTAAAAAAAAAAATGAACAGGAGGAAAAAACCTCCAGCTAAAACCTGCTATTTTGTTGATCTCCAAGCTGTCTGCCTGCCGTCCACATACATTGCTATTTTGTCCCAAAGGGGTAAATTAATCTTTGTGGTGAAAGCCCAAAACATTTGGAGCTGGGCAATGCCACAAGTCCCTTGTCACAAATGTGGAGCTTGGCAAAATCTGTGTCTCTTGGAGAAGTCTCTCAGAGGCCCAAGCTCACATAAACACCCTGATGGGCAACTGCAAGAGACTGCTGAAGGAAAGGCTTGCTGAGATATGTTTCTCTTCCTCAAGGCTCAAGCTACAAGAAAAAAAAAGACAGAAGAGGGTTTGCCCTTCCCTTGGATTCTGGTGCTTAGAGATGTTCCTGACTTTGTCTTTGGCCCACTGGAATATGAAACAAAAGGCCAGATAACTTTCTAATGAATAAAACCTCATTGATAACATACCTGGAGCTTCATAGAAACTCACTTTAGGAAGAATAATCTTACCTGCACAGGCAAAAAAATGCTGCTCTGCCATTCAGGCAATGTGGGAAATGTGTCCAGTTCCTCCATGAGCATCCCAAAAGACCTTAAGTATCTGATTAATGATCCCAGAACCTGAGCTGCTCATCTACAGAAATAAATCAATAATACCAAATAACTGTATCTCTGTTTTTGATGGCCTGGGGCTGTTTCTCAGTGTGTGCTTATCCCATGCCTGGTACAATGGACCTGTGAGCGCTGGTGAATAATTACAGAGAAATGTTTTAGTAAAAGTAGTTTGGGGTGGTGTGAAAGAATTTATGGTGGTTACAGAGCACTAGATAAAACTTGCTCTATAGAAGTATAAATACCTTTCAGACAAGACAGCTCAGTTCTGCCAGGGTGGAGGGAATGAATGCTAATATTTGCAGCTTGCATGGGCAGTCACCTCTTTTTCCTCTCCCTTAAAGAGCCCAGTTACTGCTGTCAGTGCTGTCAGAAAACTGGACACTTGTGTCTTATTTGCTCCCCGAAGTGAAAAGGTACTTTTAATTACCTCAAGATGTACTGGGTTAGCCCAAAGATGTAGCCAGAGGAAACCTTCCCTGACTAAAGCTGGAACATCACTAAAAACTTACACCTATGGTAAAGCTAGTTTTGAAAAGTTTTTTGAAAGAAAATTCTTGTCCATTCAGGCACCAGTGTCTCACTGGAACAGATAAATTCTGCAGTGGGGTATGAGCTTTGCTGAAGCTTGCAGCAGAAAAAAAGGCACAGATATGCTGCCTGTCCAGTCTGGCTCAAGGCATTATATATTCTTCTGCTGAGCTGGGTGATTCTGGTTTTCCAGGCCTGGTTTTTGTAGGTAGATTTTTCTCTCAGATTTCACCTTTGAGAGTTCACCAGCCCTTCAAACTTCCCAGCTGTTCAAAAACTGTTCTCTGCAAGCTACCCATCTTCTCTTAGCTTCCTGGGCAGATAGATAGCCCCAGAAGCCAAATACTTGGGAGAGAAGTGAAATGTCCTAAAATATTTGTTTTCTTCAAAATATTGATCTTCTGGTTTTATTGTTTCATCTTAAGGAAGGTAAAAAATAAACTTACAGTTCTTTTGGGGAGTGAATAGGGAGGAGAACTATTTTTTCTGACTGTGTCTAACCATGCCCTCTATTTATTTCTGAACTTCTTTTTGTTGGGCACACATGTAAAACAATGCCAGGCTAAAACACCTCTGCACCAGTGGGTGCAGCAGACAATCTGCTTCATCCTGATGACAACATCTATGCCATGAGCAAGTGGTCCAGTCAAATACCACTTCCAGCTACAGAAGGCCAGTTATGTTTTCGGAAGGGGACTATTGGTCCTTGGCATTGCTTGAAGAGAGCGTTGGAAAACAATCCCCTTATTAGCTGCTGCCTCACTGAAACGCCAGTGCAAAATATCCTTTATATGCCCAGCATTGTTGGGGTTGGGGGTGTGTGTGACATCCAACCCAAGGAAGAGTTGCTTAGCAACTGTGTCCTGCCCTCAGGCTGCCTGCAGCTGCCTGTGATGTTCTGCTTTGATGATGGAAATTCTTCCATCTTGTGTTCTGGGGGCTCTCTGTGTGCATCCCGCTGGGTGTATGTTGTGTGCATAGATTTTTCTATTGAGCTTGTCTGATCTTACCAGCTTAGGTGCCAAACTCACCTGCTCCAGCAGTCTGAATTCATCTTTGCTAATTAAGAACAAGAGTTGTTTTTCTAGCACCTAGTTGAAACAAGAAGCTTGTACCAGTTGAGTACAAGTGCTTTACAGACTGGTTGGATAAACTGGTTCTTTTCCCTCTATTGTGGAAATGGCTTTTTCATGTGCCCTTGAGGTGACCTTCCCATTAGAGGGCTAAATGAGACAGTCTACATAGGATGCGTAGGGATTTGCACAAGTTAACTTGGAGACAGCTATAGCAAGTTTTTTTAAAATAATTTAAATGAGTCTTGCTAACAGGCACTCAATGTGAAGTGATCAAGTTATTGCTGAGAGACATTTGCTTCAACGAACACATTTTACTTGGTGGCTGGGCTGAGGGCACAGAGCAATGGATGGTTCTGCCAACAGCTGAGTCAGTGGAAAATAAGGTAGTTGCTGATAATTGCCCCATGGTGCTGGTAATGCCATCCTTCAAAGAGTTACCAGCTGAACTGCTTGTTTCATTGCTCCTTTCTGTTTGAGTCTAAATGGGTGACTTTGTCTTAAAGAATAAAAGTAGCAGGTCTCTAAGCTGGCAGAGTTGACTAGACAGTAACCTCTGGTGGAGGGCAGTTCACAGCAGGCTTCTCTTTCCTTGACTTGTTTGATATAGCAGAAGGTCCTGGATGCAGTCTAAATCTTGTATTTGAGCAGCTGCCATGTTAATGTTTGGTTACTCACTGAGCTCCAGTAACTTAAATGCTTTGGAGGACAGTACCATATTCCTCTGGCCTAAATAACCTTGGAGTTGTTCAGAATGAAATGACTCTGTAAAAGTGCTGAGTTGGCCAAGTCTGTGAACAAACTTAGTTTAAAAAAAAGTCTCCTTTGTGAGCTACCTCTGCTGACAGCTCTTTTGAGAGGTAGCAAGCAAAGGTGCTGAATATGAGAGCAGAAGATGGAAACAGACAACTCTAGCTGTGTTTAGGTGAGGACTTGTTTGCTTCCTGTGGTGCCTTCTCAACATCACTGTCAGAGTCTCCACAGGAAGAATTTTTCCCCTGCTTCTGCTGTCTCTGGGGAACTGTTTGATAGGCACAATGGATTTGCTTGCAAGCACTTTAAATAATTTCCAGGGCTTTAAGTCCCAGAGGGGGTCTAATTCTCACCTGAAGCTGCTCAGTGGTTCAGGTCGGACCCCTGGAGACAGCCTATCTGATGAATAGGTTCACCCTACAGGGCAAGGGATGTCTCAAGTACCTTAAAGGAGAGCGTTGTTATTTGTAAACACATGTTAAGATATTTTGCCTGTGTTGTGTTATTACCATAATCATTACTTTTACTACTACTCTGCGGGTTTTGCCTAACAGTTCTCATTTATACATGTTGAGGCCATTTCTGCTTCAAGAAATCATGAGATAAGATTAAAACAGAGATAGATAGTGGAGAGTGAAGTGACTTGTCCTGGTGCATCCAGTGGGCCCTGTGGTAGTACCCACAGCTGCTCTCATCCAGAATCATCAAACCCACTCCCTGGGTCTGTGCCCCTCTTCTAATGAGACTTTTTCCTAAAGAGATACAAATAGCTGAGCTCACAGCACTTTTGAACCGTGGCTCTTTTCCTTACAGTAAGTTTAAGTATGACTTAATATGTAGTATGACTTAAGTATGACTGTGTTTTCTTGTTTTATGTACAGCGTCTGATTTACCTCCAGAACCCTTCTTGTTCCCTTTGCCTTCAGTGGGAAAGGTAATGGTATGGATAACAAAAGCAGTGTGCAAAGAGCTTGCACTGCAAGAAACCTGAGAGATTGGTGTGGTAAGAAAGAAGAGTTAGGAAGCAGCTGGGTGAGAGGGGCATTGTGGAAAGCATTCTGTTGCTTCTTTTGCTCCCTTCCAGCAATACTAAAAATCCATATTTCCCTCACAGAGGAAGTGCCATCATAGCGAGAGGCCAAGTCCAGTTCTGCCCACACTGTGAAGGAACTCTGTGTGATACACCTTATTGCTGTGTTTAAGGGCAAACAGTCATATGTCAAAAAAACCTGACCAATCCCAATTTGAAACATCACTACTTCTAGGTCACACAAATAGACAGGGGTCTTCAGTCTTGACAATGCAAATTAGTGAAAGGACGAAATAGAATGGGTGAAGCATGAAAGATGAGGGAAAAGAATGGCAGGATGGGACTGGAGTTGAAAGAGAAGAAAGGATGCTTTGTAAAGTAAGAAAAATAGTTTATAGGAAGATGCAAATTCTTTTGTTAGACCAAATGATAGAGATGGGAAAAAAACCCTGTAGATTTTTCAGTGTGACAGCCAAAAACCTGATGGCTGGAGACCACAGAAAGTGGCTACCTTGACCTCCTGAGCAGCTATCTGCTGTTATCTTGACTCTCCAAACTTCAGGATCTTTTCAGGCTTCTCTAGTGTTGATTCCAGTTGGTGACTGTTATGGGCTTAGAAGAGGGCATATTCCCATTTGCCATAGGGAAATGACTATCAGATGCTGTTGAGAGTCCCTGGCTGTCAGAAACTGCTCTGTGCAGATCTAAGGTGGTGAAAAGCCTAGAATGTACCCAGCTGTAGGGCAGGAGCAGGGGTAGGTCTTCTGCTGGAGGGATCTAAGCCATTCTGATTCATTGGTTTGTTATAGTGAAATCTCTCGTGGGATAGGGTTGTGAAACATTAGCAAACATACTCCTTATCCACCCACTTTTCCTCAGCTTTAAATACTTCCAGGTGCTAGGCCAACCATACAGATGATGCTACCGCATTGGGAACTGGAAAGCCAAGGGACTTGATAGCTATGCAGCAGACAAGGAAAAAAGTTTGGCATAAGCATGAATAAGTATCTCTAGCAGGGAGTTCGTTTTTATTCCTTACAGCAGGCTCCATGTTCACCACAGCTACTCAGCTGTCTGAATGTGTATGTAAAGCAGTATTATAAATCTGTGGTGCTACATGTGCGTTTTTATTCCTATTACACTGTATACATATTTTATTATGCTTATCATTAATATTCAGCATAGGGTATTAGCAGAAGTCAGAAACAGTCAGTTCTGCTATGGTTCCTCCAATGAGCTCTCAAAAGGGCTTTCCAAAAACTTAGACCTCTTCATTTCTGCCTTGCCTCATATGAGCTCCCTCTAATGCTCATGAGAATCTGCTGCATTTCCTCATCCCTCCCCATCCCATTAGCTTTAGATACAGTCAGAAGCAAATGCACAGCCTTCTGTGCCAGATTTTGCCTGGCTTGATGAAAAGTGACTAGGATTATAATTAGTGTCGGTTTAGGTCTTTTGGTTGCAAAACTGGAAGCTTATCCCCTCAGCCTTTTTCTTTTAATAATAATTAATTATTAATCACTCCAACAGAAGAAAAAGGAAAGAAGAATTACTGATGATGTGTGGAATAGACATGATGGGAAGAGGTAGAAAATTGTCTGATAGGAAGTTGAGACTCTGGAGTCTTATTTGAGGAAATTTTTGACTCATTAATGATTGCATTTTAAATAGACTCTAAGGCCCACTGGAGAAAGTATTTCTCCCTTTCCTTTGCCTGCCACGTGCAACCACATGATGGAAATCTCTGTTTGCTCACCTTCCTGACCTCAGCACTGCTCCAAGGCAGCAGGAAGCTACAAAGGCATTCTGGTAAATGAGACAAGCAAAAAGACCTCTCTGTGTCCCTCACTGCCTCAGAGAAGTCTGCGTTGTCCTGCAAGTCACCACAGCAGAATTCCTCTGTGGCTGAGATGGCAAAGCTCCCCGGGGCTTTGATTCTTCCTTGCTAAAGTAAAGGATAGGCCCAAACGCAGACTCTAGGGAGAGACGTTCTAAATGGGAGCCAATTGAAAAAAGGAATTAAAACCCAATCGACTCCACACAAACACAAAAAAACCCCCAAACCAACCGACCCTAACAAGGAAACCCACAGTGAGTTTAAGGGCCCCACAAAGTTACACAAAGTGTCAGGGTCCTTCTTTAAGTTCAGACTTGACTGAGACAGCTGTGCTTGGTGTTGATACAAGATAGGTCTGGCTCAGTGGAAATCAGTCTCTTGTAATGATCATACTGGTACTTCAGCAGCAAGCTGTCCGTTTCCTTTTTTTTTTAAATTTTCTTGTAAGAGAAAACCCTCCTTTTTTCCACCTTATTTTCTGTGACCTCCCCATGCTTCTCAGGGCTGTTGATCAAAGCAGTCTTCCTTGGGAGTTATCTCTCTTTCACCTCCTGGTGTGAATTGTGCCTCATCAGCTCATGCTCTTTCACTGTTGAGTGAAAGTTTGAGCCGTGCTGTTTGAGCTCTCTTTCCTCTTCTCTCTGCCTTTCAGACAAGTTCTGTCTTTAGCACTGCTCCCATTTCTTCTGCTGGTGCTAGCTGTAAGGCTGGTGGTGTCACTCCTGTGTGGGCCACACTCAACTCGCGCATCTCCTTCAGCTTACCCTTTCATCTCTTGTTTGTCTGCCTGGACTCTACCACATCTCACCTCCACTGTAACTTCCTACCTCTGAAGGCTTCCTGCCGGGAACTGTCTGTGCCTGGGTGAAATTCTCTGCTTCCTCATTGTATGGGGGCAGCATGGACTGTTTTGCAGGGTACTCATCACAGAACCCAAGATACTGAAATTATGCTCTTGGTTGTGCTTCTCGGGCAAACAACTTGTTTCTCTATGTCTCTGTTTTTCAAGGTGTAAAATAAAGATGATGCTTATCTGCCCTTTTTTCCCCCTAATATTTTGAGATCTGTGAGTGAAAACTAGCAGACGAGGGACAATTGTCAGTGTGCTTCTTCTAGAATCCACTTTTACTGAGATCTCACATTTATATTAGTCACGATTTCCTTATTGATGTCTTTGTCAGGCTCATGCTCCAGCATCCCAGACACACACACAAGCTGCTTTTGCCACATGCACTCCTTTGTTAAAATCCATCATCATTGACTTGTCACACTCTGACCTATTCAGAATTATCCCTTATGTGATTCTTCCCAAAACCATGCTGGGCACAGCACCTGCAGTCATGAAGGCAGGCTGATTAGTGCTGTGGAGAGGTAATTCCCCAGTAAGGTGCCCAGATCAGAATTGTTTTTCTGATTTTCCTGAGCCCTGTGCAAATACCTGTGACGTGTGTGATCGCACTGGTTTCAGTCAGTGACCGCTGGGATTGCTGCTCCCTCCTCATTGCTGTCACACTTGACCCCAGGCACCTTCTGAGTTGTCCTTTCCTCTCCATTCTCTACTGCCACTGCTCCCCTGCTCTGTCAACTGATCCTTCTCTCTGGGCCATTCCCACCTTGTTTCCCCCACCTCTCCACCTGCAATCAGAAGCCCCCTTAATATACTGTACGTGCAATGCCACAGCTTGCTGTGTAAACTTTTATGTCTTCTTTTTATCTCCTCTGTAGTGAGACGTAGGTCTCTCTGTGTGAAAGATGCTACACAGAAATGAATTGTTCTGTGTAGTTTTCCGTTACGCAAACTTACTGCACCAAAAAGAGCCTTTTGACTGCATTAATGTCGTTTCCCCTTCACCACTTGATGGTGCTCTTGGACACAGCAATTCTTCATTGTGCTGCAAGAAGGGTCAGTGCAGCCAGTTTCTTAAAAACTGACCACTAGCTCTGAGGAGCTTGATAATTCCGGGGCTCAGTTCTATCAAACCCATTTCAAAACAAGGTGATGCTTGCCGCCTTTTTTTTTTTTTTTATAGTTATGGGCAGCAGCATCCTAAATTTTTACATGTTAGGATAAAAGCCTGCTTGCTTCTTTTCCTACTCCCTGTTCTCTTTTCTCGTTTATTTTCTCCCTATTTTGTCCATCTCTTTTTTTCCAGTTCCTTCTTTTTTTTTTTCTTTTTCCCCACCTTTTAGGTTCTGTTTCCATCATGTTGCTTTTGCCTATCCTTTTCTCCCAGTTTTCTCTCAAAGCCTCTCCCACACCTCCTAAATGTATCTCTCTGCTTTTATTTGCTTGTCCTTCCTCCTCTTTTCTCCTGTAGTGCTCTCTCTAGAGTTCACAATCTTAGGTGTAGAGTCAAGTCACAGTATGTCATAAGAGACCCTCAATATAATTTTCTTCCTCTTGCTTCTGAAATTTTCAGATCTTGCCTCTCTCTGCTTCTGTTGCACTCTGCCACCTTGCATTAAAGAAACCTAAGCAACTCCAAACTCATCCTCTTTTCTGCATCCTTCTTACTCCCATGACTGACTTACTAGTTGTATTGTTAGGAGGAAAAGCATGCCCTGCAAGTTAGCAGAGAAAACTCAGTACAGATCACCTCAGAAAAATTCCCTGGGTATTTGGCAGAGCCAGATACAAACATTTGAACTGCTGTGAAGAAATTCTCCTAGGAAGGCTTGTAGCAATTTAAGTGCAGAATTCATGTTGTTGGGTATAGTCTCTGAGAAGCAGAGTACCGGGTGGCTTTGGCCACTGCTTTTAAGGCTTGAGAATCACCAATGGCATTGTAGCTTGAGTTAAATTTCATTTTTCACTCTAGAGTAAAGGTTAAACTCTCTCATGAAATGATAGCAGACTTCTATTCAAGCCAGAGGTCATACAAGCACTTTGGCCACTCAGGAAAGACAACTTCAAATGGGCTCTGAAAAAATATGGAGGGTGTGTATGCATGTGAAAGAGAGAGAGAATGAAACTTCAATGCAAGTATGGAGAAAGAAGGGAGTTGAAGCACAGCCTGTTCAAGCAGCTGGTAGCCTGACCCTAAGGAAAAGCCTAGAGTTTGATGCTGTAAGCAAAGAAACCCTCTGGCTTGTTTGATTTCTCCTGCATGGAAGAAAATACGAGTCCATGCTTTCTTTGCAAATAAATAAGATGTCATAAAATAAAGACTTCTTTCCAGCTCCTGGTTCCCCTGCAACAACCCACAAACCCCTGAATTTTGGTTAGTGGAATGGAGGGCAGAAGGTAAAATGATGTTGTGAATTTTTTAACAAAGCATCAGAGCTCTATAAAATGCGTTTTATCTGTGAATCTCAAAGCAACATATAAAGCAAGATTGTTTTCTTCTTGCATTTTTATGGAGACGAATACTTAGGTTATTCACTGAGGTGAAAATTTTGACAAGGGATCTCTCATAACTCTCAGAAATCAAATTCTTAACTCCCTATCCCTGCCTACAACTATGTACTTGTCTAATGCACTGTCAGCAGTCCAAAAGCACAGAGAGGGAAGGGTTATCTTTGGTCAAAGGTGAGGACCCAGCTTTCACTCTGAGCAATTTACTGATACCACTGTGCAATCTTGAACAAGCTGTTTAGGTTTTGTTGTCATGCACAGTGATGTAAATAGGAAGTTCTGTTTTAAGGTGTCAGCCCCTGGGTCAGGTTCCTAGTCTACTTCTGAGAGAACCCCAGAACTATGCCCAGAATTGCCAAAGTACTCCTGTGAGACAGGACCTATGCTGTAAAGTGTCATAAAGGCAATGGAACTGGTGGACCAGACTTGCCATGTACGTGGTGCAATGTTACAGTTCTCTAGTCTGGTCCTTTGTCATCAAAGTTAGTTTATTTTCTGTATAAGTTTCTAATGCACAGTGTTGCCATAACTCTGAAATGCAAGAGACAACCTTCTGTCTGGGATATGATGTCGTGACTGAATCCACAGGAGTGAGATCAGAATCAGTCTCTCAGCACTTACAAAATTATTATAATAATATTGACTTAGGGGGGCATTGTGACAATTAGTGAAGGACTGTAATATATTTTGAAACCTGCAGATGACAGTGGGAGAACATAATAATCATTTTCCTCCTTTAGTTCTTCTCTATATGGATCTCAAAGTACCCCATTAGCATTATTAAACTCCAGAGTTCTGTGTGAGGGCATTAAGTAATTTAATGAATCCATGGTCATAGGAATAATTTTTAGTTGTCTCTATACTGTACATCATGTTGACTTCCATCTTCATTGCGGAACCAGTGATATAACTCAGGTCCTCTTGTGCCAAAAGAACAGGCACTTGCCACTTAAAAACCCCATAGCGTCTTCATTAATTTTGATCAGCATGGGGACTATGCATTCCATTTAGCAAATATTGAGCCTAACCAACAGGCAGGATGTGACAGTTTGCAATTGAAGCCAGGGTGTCTTAGCAGCCTCCAGTGTCCACTGACATCATCTCCCTTGCAGCTCTGTGAGGAAACTGGACTTGGGTTACCTTTGGAGGCAGCCCTGTGTGAGAGAGAGAAGAGACTTCTTGTTCCCTGGAATAGGGTCAAGGCCTCTTTGAGTTTAGCTGCTCTTAAGGAAGAAAAGCAAAGATACCTCTGTATCTTTCAAACATGACCTTTCAGGTTGTGCCTGCTATTGGTGAGTTAGAAAACATTTATTCAATTACCTCAGGAGCCCTGAACTCCTTTCTGGGGGCACCCGCTTCTCCCCTATATAACAAAATAAAGCAAATGCTAGTTTTGGTCCTCTGAGTCACATCTATGTTAGAAACTCTATTAGGACTGTGTGACTATCTCCCTAATGTTCTACTTGACAACCCACTTCAGTCAGAGACTCTCCCTACCCCAAACCTTCTGCTTCCCCTCAGCGTAGATCCAGTTTCCCCAGAGCTCTTCTGCTGGAGCTGCCCAGTCTCTACATGGGGATTGTCTTCAAAAGGACACCGTCAAATCGTATCAACCCCCACATTGTGAGCACGGCATAGGCTCTGCTGTCTGTTCTTATCAGCCTAAATATATTATAACACTTGAAAGCAATGAGGAGAGGAATGGAATAAAGGTAAATTGAGGGGACGTTCCTTCCACTCCCTTTTTCCCATGAACACGCACGTCTGCGTTCAAGTGCAATCAGAAAAAACTCTCTGAACTGCTTGGATCTGAACTAGCAACCATCATTTCTGTACAAGCAGGGCACCAAGCATAAGGAAATATGTTTTAACATGCCCAGAGTACTGCTGACTCCTGCCAGTGCTACCTCAGAAAGCAAGGAAAATATGTGGACTTCAATATACTGATCTTACCACAGCTTGCAAAGCTGATATTTAAATAACCATGTAAGGGTGCTGAGCAGAAGACCTTGCTTCAGTAACAGTGGTAATTCTCTCAGGGCTTCCCCTTTCTATTTTCTGGAGAGTCACATAAACATAACAAACTTTTATTTCTGTGTCATTATGCATGTCTATATATGTATGTCGAAAAATAGCACATATAGCTTTAAAAAACAGGTGTGACTCTGGGATGAGAAAGAAGTTCTGTATAGGTGTACAGTGAATGCCAAGAGCTTCCAGTACAACTACAGTTTCCTGTCTTTTGGGCCTTGGAAATGTTGCTGGAAATGTTGGAAACAGCAGTTGCTCATCAGTGCTAGAGTAACAGGGGAGGAAGGAGGAGGTTTTGCTTTCGTTCTGCCTTTTTTTTTTTTTTTTTTTTTATACCTTTGCAAATTATGACTAGTAACCTAGGAATGGGGCTGTTTGAGCTATCAGGTCTTGACTGGACCAGTGAGATTTATCTATACATGCTCAGAACTGCTCTGAATGAGCAGGCAGGGTTGCTGCTTGTTTTGCTGTGATCATTGCCTGGCTCAGCACACCCCTCAGATCCCCTAGGGCTCCTGAAAACTCAGCACTAGGGGGAACTGCAATTGAAGAGGCAAGCAGAAGCAGGGCAGGAAAAAATGACTAGGGACACCTAAACCATCCAGAGAGCTTGTTTCCAATCCAAACTCTTCCACCAGTGTGGTGCAAAGACCCAAGCAAATAACTTGCTTTTGCTATGCCTCAGTTTCCCTGTTAATTAAATTGAGATAATAATACACCTCTCTCAGGAGTCATGAGGTGAGAGCTCAGTCAATATCTTTAAAGTGCAGTAAGATCCACAGATAAAAGGTGCTGTGGAAGAGCATTGTTAAAAGTCCACAGCAGAACCCCACAAAACCTCCTGAACTGAGCCCTCTTGTCAACCTGGATATTTTCACTGCACCTTTGAAGATGAAACTCTGCCGCTTACACTACTTTGCTTCAATTCAGTAGGTTTTAAGAGGCCACAGGGGGACCTGTTAGAGTTAAAATGGATTGAAATTGTCTTTGAGCCTCTAGAATAATGAGTATTTCCTTTTCTTTACATTTTTGGATCCAGATGAGATGCTGCTCAGTTGCTGTCATTCTGCCAAAGTACGCCTTTCCATCACACTGAAACCTGCACTCCTAGGGTCAGGCATTTGCAAGCAGATAAATGTTTTTTTGGAAGTACATTAAGCAAAAGAAACTTAGGTAGGAAATTTTAATTACTTTTAAACTCAAAGATACATCTTGTTCTCCCCATTATACAACATTCTGATTCTCTATTACTCAGATGCTGGCTATTCCTATTAGTTGAATTACGGTGATGGTCTTCCTAGTGTCTGGGCACATTTCACGATTATTTTTATTTTATATCTCAGCAGTGCGAAAAGGAGAGGAGACAACATTAAGATGCTCAACTAAGGTGCCATTCCCAGGCCTGGCACGGACTTCCTGTGTGAACTTTGGCATGCTGCTATGCTGCCTGTCTTTCTGTTTCATTTCCTCATCTCTGAAATGACACTTCCCTGCGTTACAGGGTCAGTGGATTCATTGGTGCAGGTTGTGTCTTACAAATAAGATACAAAGGGAAAGGCTCTGATTCCTGCCCAGTTGAGTTAGATGCTGTACAGGTATCAATAAGGCTGTGTCCCTGCCTTGCAGGACTGGCAGATGAATGTGATGGTAACCTACCAAAGATGTGTGAAAAAGAGAGAAAGATGCCATTTCTTTTTATCATGGGAAGTGAGACTAAGTTAAAAACACAGGGAAACATTAGATAGGAAGGAGAATGAAGCACTCAAAAGAGCCTGCTTGGAGGTACTATGGGGCCTGTGTCTCTCCACAGTGCTTCAAGGAAAATTTCTATCTGAACTGCCACAGCTGCAAGGCATTCTACTCCTGGATGGCAGGAGAGACTTGATGTCTTCTCACATGCCTTTCGTCTGCTTTTAATGCCCGATTACCCTGGAGGTTTCCTCTAGAAATGAAGCTAATAAGTAAATGATATTTCAATCTCTCTTTTGATTTTCAGAATACTAAAATATTTTAGGGGTAGATGTGAGATACTTTAGGAATTACATGTTTGGCAGGCTTCCCTGCAGCATAAGTAAACCTTCTGAATAAAGGTGACCTTTGCTGGGCCTTTGGAAATAACCCGTGATCTCTCCTCCCTCTGTTGGACTGTACTTGATCTAAGCTGACCCTGTTTTAGCAGTGTGTTGGACCAAACGACCTGCAATGATCTTGCCCATCCCAAGTTATCCTATGAGCCTATGATTCACTTTGTTACTGGGAATTCTGAGGAATGATGCAGACTCAGTCCTGCCTCTTTTATTTATACAGAGAACCAAATTGAGGAGGCTATATCTGTGCTACAAAATCCTAGAAAGTCTGATGGGAAAGACCCTCTGGATATCATGTCATCCAGCTTCCCTGGGACCATCACCAGCATAAGATCAGATCAGCCACAGCTTGAAAACCTCCAAGATGAGAGATCCCACTATCTGATCTGCTATGCAACTTCGTAGCTGAAAGAAGGCTTGCCAAAAATAAGTAGGCATGCTCTCTTTCTGTCACTTAACAAGAACAAAGTCCACCACTGGGACCTGTCCCTTAGCCAAACATTCTCCTCCCTGCAACTTCCCTGTGACCTTCCAGTTCAAATTTAAGACTAGCTTTGATAATCCAAAAGGAATTATTACCTACTGGTAATACCTGCTGGTGAACCAAGAGAAGCCCATTTAAAACAGGATCTTGTTCCCTTTTGGCCTCGAAAAGCTTGGCCAGAATGAGAAAACCCATGTGCTACAGTTTTTTGTGATGGTCTTGATTTTTTCCTACTCATCCCAATGTCCACTTTCTGTATAAGCAAGCTGGTGCTTGTTGCCTCTGGAGAATGCAGACATTGACACTTTCTGCTGGCCAAGTCTTCCCACTGCACTCTCATGAAACATGCCCTCGTTGGCAGCAGGTTACAGGCTTCCACCTGTGAGCCAAGGGCTTGTGGCAGATGGGGCTCAACTGCAAAGTTTGGTTTTGGATTCAGTTCTGGAACTGAACACTTTGAGCTGGAGTCAAAAGCAGGCCTCTTTTATTGGATCTTTCTTTTTCTCTTCTGCTACACTTTCAAATGAACTTGGGCTAATTCAGAGCTGAGCTCCCTCTTGGCCGGATCTTTGGCTGAAATTTTGCAGGAAGCGACACAAATCTGGGGAAAAATCATTTCCAAACCAAACCAAAGTGCAGTGTAACTGAGTAGCTCCCAGGTGAAGCTGCTGAGAACCTAAAGGAGATTCAGTTCAGACAGGCATGAACAGGTGAAATACTAAGCTTGCTTTTCTCATGCAGGTATCTTGAGTCTGTGCCCAAATGTACAAGGGACTGAAAAATCTCACTGTATTGAAAACTCAAGACTTCTGTATGCATCTTTATACTGTGAAATATGCCATGGTTTGTTCAGCTCCTCTTCAGTCTTTCCAGTATCTAAGCACGTATTCCTTTTCCCCTGTACCCCACCCCCGCCGCCCACTGCCTCCCCTCCTTTTTGCAAGGCACAGGAGAAAACAACACAGGCAAATTTTGCAAAATCTATTTCAAGTCAGTAATTTGCTAAGTGCTCAGAACTTGTCGCTTTTTTTTCTATGTTGAGTAATTTATAAATAAAAATAAATTCACACTCACTCTAATATTTGCTTGTTCTTGAATTCTATTGGCGAGATGTGTGAAAATTGCCTGATGGTTGCGATCACCAGCAAAAGCAAAGTTACAGGGAGTAATTACGGATGGTATTATAGAACAGAAGGATAATTTGATCTAAAAATTCGATCTAATGCTCTCGCACAGGGACATATTTCTCTAGGAGAGGAGTTTGTAAAACAAAAGAGAAAAAAAATAGCATGGATGTGAGCTGTGGAAAAGCAATTATTCTCTCATAATATGGGAACACAGTGTGCTTGGCTCAGGAGAGGTATGAAATACAGGAGAAAGAAGGGGCTGCAAGGAGGAGCCTTTATGCATCCCTGCAGGGTTACTCAGGAAGGTTATTCAAAATGTACAAGGAAGACACAAGCTCCTGAGCACAGTGGGGCAAAACAGATGTGAAAGGAAGGATATACAGCACTGTGTGGGAGGAAGGCATGTTGACATTTTAACAGGGAACATGAAGGAGGTTCAGGATGCATTAGGCCTGCTTGAGGTCTGTCTTGCCCATGACGCAGATCAGAGGGGGCAAAAAATTTCCAGGGATGTGAGGCAGGGGCCAAGAACATCTGGCTTTCTGCAACCCTCAAAGCTCCCTGAAAGCCTTTAAGGAAAATGCAAAGCATATACTGTTAGTGATTTTTATTACCAGTAAATATGTACCACTCCCCTGCCTGACCTCCAGCACTGAGGTCCCAGAGGGCAGCAGCTGCCCTGATGCACATCCATGCTTTCTACAGCCAGAGAAGTACCAGTTCCCCACAGGCACTCACCAGGTTAATGGCAGCACACAGCTCTGCTTGCAGCTAACAAGATTTATACACAGGCTAATGACTGCATGTTTTCATTTTAATCAACGCACAAATCGCCCTTTTATTATTATGGTTGGGTTTTTTTAACTCCAATTTAATTTATAATTTAATTATGCTCCAGATTGTAATTGTTGATACAAACCACAACTCTGATTCTGTGTTCGCTTTTTGCTTCACCCTAACCTTTCAGTGAGGGGCCTGAGAAGTGCAGTGAGAGACTCAATACGCAGGGCTAGGATCAACTCTTGATCTGAGCACAAAGAAAGTAATTTGATGGCCTCAGGCTCCTCTGCCTGTGGAGCCCTCTGTCATTTCCACATGCTCCTTTCTCCACACCCACACTAGAAATCACATGCCAGAAGGGGAGAAGATCACAGAATCAATTTAAGTTGAAAAAAGACTTTAAAGATCATGAGCTCCCAATAGTCCAGTCTGGTAGCTGACCATGCTAACCATCTTCTCTTTCCCACCTTAATTTTGTTCCTCTTATTAAATGTCCCCATTCCGACATCAGAGTTTGGTGGGAAATTGTGAGAGCTCTCCTGACCCTGTTCACTGCCAAAGAAGTTAGCTAAGCTTTAATTACTTTTCAGCATATAGGACAATAATGCAGGGATGAGTGGACTCTTAGGAGCTACCCATGCTCTGAAATTCAGTTTGCTGTGGATTCAGAGGCCTGTGGATGTCTACGTCTTCCTGAAGTCCATGGAAGTTGGACTTTGGTTGTAACTAACATGATCTCAAAGGCAATGTTCCTTTTGCCGTTTTTGTCAAGGCACCTTAGTTTTAGCCATGAGTAGCTAAAGTGTCAGAATATCATTTTCCTATATGAGGCATTGAATGATACTTGAACATCACATTAGTGAAAATGTGTTAAGTAATGAGCCTTTGAGGATATTTTTTACCGGTGAAGGTATATCTGAGGCCAGCTCTCAGTGTGGCAGTGATTTAGTGTTCTTAGCAAGAAATGCAGAGCTGGTGCAGGGAGTCCTGGGCTGGGAGAGCAGGGAGGCTGCAAGACGAGGGCAATGGCAGGGCGGGTTCTGATCACACCAGCTCTCAGGTAAAGAAATATGGACGTCTTGAATTTTCAGGTTTCCCACATGGCAGGACATATTAGCCTTGAACCATGAGTAAATTTTATCCAGATGTTGTCAAGGGCCTCAGTGCCATCCTTGGGAGCACCCCAAATTTCTTACTGTACTCAGACCCATCCTTTCTCATCAGTGGGGACAACAGGCAGTAGCTCCCTGGCAGAGCTGAGATTGGCACATACATCACTGCCGAGTATACCTTAATATAATTGTCTAGCACATCATGGGAGAAAATAGTTGAAGAGCATTTATAGCATATTTCTATTCTTTAGGTAAAACTAGAAAATGTGAATGCTGTTTAACTCTCTTAGTCTGTAAATTCACACAAAGAAAAATATAAAGCAGAATCAAAGAGAATGACAGATTCCCTGGGAAGCCTCCTAGCCAGGAGATCACTTCCCTTGCTCCCTGCAAACGGTTGCTTTATGGGGTACATTGAAGTCTGATCAAGAGCTCTTGACTGATACAAACTGATGTTGGGTACAAATGCTGTATTAATGTCTAACAAGAGAAGTGAACAGAAACTGCCCTCAGTATAGCCCCTGGCTGTATATGTGTGATGTTGGCTGCTCGATCCTTCTGGGGTACCAGCACAGATACAAAGCCCTGTCTTCACTGAGTTGGCTGGTCAGCTGCTTGAAGGGATCTGAAATGTATTCTACATCCTAATGCAAGAGTAAAAGGGATACTTTTGGCAGTGCACATTTCCTGGTGGCATATCCCCATTCCTAAAACCAGGACAGCTTCAAATTCCTCTCTTGTCAAGTTCCCACAGCTTGTTTCAAGACCCAGATCACAAGGACCAATGGGCTTGGAAAAATCTACCACAGGAAAATGTGAAGAATTATTCCACTAGAGTTGTCCTAGCCTGGATCTGCCTGGACTTTCCTGGGCGTGCCACTATGGGAGAAGTTAGTGCTGGATTTTCACCTCACTAGTTACTTCCCTACACTCCTTTATGAATACTCCTAGTGCACATTAATGCACAATAGTTTATGCCACTTTCAAACCTGACTCACCTAAAGGCACTCGTTTCTGGCAGGGTATCCATTAGGGAATGAATGAAGGGTAGTTAGTGTGCCATAAAAAATCACACCCTTGCTTATTGCACACTAACTTCACTTTATACGTGGAATATTCCAGAATGAAGAGTGTTTTCACTTTAATCAATGCACAAACTGCCATTTTATTATTATGGTTTATTTTTTTCTGATGTAATTTATGATTGAATTATGCTCCAGACTGGTGCATAAAAAATACTTTTATTCCAGTATAACTACTCCCCTTTGGAAGCAGAGTCATTATAATGGAATAAAGTCCATTTTATTCCAGAACAATGTAGTGCTCTCTACTGCCAGCAAAGGCCTGAATGTTGTAATTTATAAAGAGGGAAAAGTAAGGGTAAGAACAGGGGGGAAATTAAAGGAAGGATAGTTAACTGATAAAGGTCTTGAGAATATCATACACGTGAGGACTGAATACAGCCCATAGTGAGGAACACTAAACATCCACAAACTAAATAAAAATAATAAAAATGCCTCCTGCCTTCCCCTCATATATCTTATGAGGTGGTAGAAGGGGTTGTGGAGAAAGGATTGATGTCTTTTGCTGGGAAGTGAATTATTCAAACTCCTGGCTGCAGGGAGCTCCTACAGTTATGAATCCCGTTTGTCTTTGTGGTATTGCCAAGGCAAAGGTAGTCTCTCTGGTTCTCTGCAGGAAAAGGGCACCCTTGGTGCTGTGTTCCCCCTTGATGCTGAAGGCCAGCTCCCTGTGTGCCAGCTCCTTGTTCCCTTGGTCTCAATACCACCCTGGGCGGCTGCAGCAGAGGTTTCCTGAGGCCAAGAGTGAGCTGTGCTGCTGCTCAGGGTGGGGCAGCACAGGCATATGGGCTGTGTATCCTTGCAGTGCAAACATTCTTTTGTGTCTCTCTCCATAGGATCCGCTTTGACCAACGTGTTTAGTACTTGTAATGGCAACTCAAAATCCCTCCTCCAGGACTATCAAGATGCAATCAGGTCTGAGTAGCCTGCTGAAGTCACTAAGTAACTCCAAATCCCAGGTTAACAAGACCTAAACACACGCTTTTTACCCCATAAAACAGTGAAGCATTATTTTAAGAAGAGGGCAGTTATACTTCACTAAATTCAGCTACAAAAGTAAATGCAATCACTCTCAGTGTGCTTCTTTGTAAGTAATGGGCCAAACTGTCACGTCACATCACGTGCACTTCTTGGATAGAGACTTGGTGAGCTTTTAGGATGCAGCTATAGGAAAGTGGTGTTCTTTGTCCTCTCCTATCAATAATTCCCCATATGGTAATCAATTTGATCTTGCTGAGGGTCAGGACCTACCCCTCTTTCAGAAATTTTATGTTACAATGAGTAGGAGTGAAAAAAAGCTTTTCCCCCTTATACTGTGGGGGTTGGTATCCTTATCTCATACCCCTCACCTATAGTCCCTACAGGATCAGAGTGCACAAGACCACACTGACCCTCAGACACACAGCTCTGTTGTTCTGCTGGACTTGCCCAGAGTGAGGACAGAGAGCTACTGGCTGGGGAAATATGGGGAAAACACAGCCTGCCTTTCTGCTGTCCCATTTTGAAACAGAGTTGGCCCTGGAGTGCGCTGGGACAGGGGAGCAGGTGGAGAGTCTGGGCTGTGCATGAGATTAATATCATAATTCTGTATCAAGAGAGTACTCGACATTTTTTGCAAACACTGATGCATGTTTCAAGTGGATGTGCTGGTGGAGTGGGAGCATAACTCCTGCCACTGCATATACAGCTTGAAGAACAGCCCAGTCAGACTGCAGTGCCAAGACCTCCCATCTCACTGCACCAGGGCCATCTGCCCTCAAGGTGACCATGTGGCTCCCTTGCTGACCCCACAAACCTTCCAGAGGCATGGAAATGTCTGTCAGGATCATGCATATCCTTTCCTGGTGGTACCATTACTGCTGACACCAAAACAGCAAGATCATCTGATGACAACCTGACTCGCTTCAGCTCAGCTTTTATTTCCAGGCGTGGGCATCCTCTTCAGGCAACATATGGGCAGAGTGATAAGGGCCTTTAGAGGAGCTCCAGAGAGATATGGACTAGTGTTCATTCCACAGTGGTTGTAAAACTAAAGGTGGGCACCAGGGTGACAAAGGGAATTTATATGATATGTCAGCTAGATACAATATCCTTCAAAATATATTGTCTGTTTCTTGCGCAGGGGTTAGTATGTCTCATAAAACTTTTGGCTACACATAAGGAAAATAAGTATTAAAAGATTTAGGTATAAATTCTGTCAAGATCAAATCAATCCATCTGCTTCTGACAGGTAGACTCTGCTGTGTTCAGGAAAGAGAAATCTGTGGGATGAAGCCTTAGTGGACCTTTCTCTGCACTGCAAGTATATTAACAATAGTGACTCCAGCAGTGACCTGCTCCTCATTCTGGGGAAGGCTGACCTCCTGTTTACCAGCTCTGCTCCACTTCAGAGTTGGCAGTATCTGGCAGAGACCTTTAGAAGCTGCTTGGAGATCCTTCATACAACCTTGCAGGTGAGGCAGACACTGTTACTCTTGGATGAAGTCTCCTTCCCGAGAATGTGTGACAGGTTTGGAAAGCCAGCAAAGCTCCTGCCTGGCTTCAGGCACTGTTTCAGCTGCTTGAGTCCAAGTGGGAAAGGCCTTGCCAGTTTTGAATGTTTTAGAGCACTGCTCTTTGGCTATTGTTGCTCATATTTTCTTTACAAATCTATTAACTTTACCAGGCCCATTAAATGGCTATTAGGCTGCCCATTAGCAGATGCTGTTGATGGCTTCACACAGAGGTCTCAGCATGGGCTCTTTGTAAAAGACAAGGAGAGATAGGTGGGTTCAGGGAGTGGGACCTGAGCTGCAGTGTGAAAGAAAAGGGGGAAGGAGAAAAGCTACTACCACTACCAACTGCCCTTCACAAAAGAGGGAGAGGGCAAAGTAATTGGAAATAGGGCTGAACTAAACTGGTCCCCCCTAAGTTGGGACTGGTTGCTCACACAGAAGTGGAAGGATCAGAGTCCCTCATGTAATGACTGCCATCAGGTTCTTCACCTAGTTTTGACACCGACATCACTTCAGAAATGCAACTGAAAAAGAAGTAAACCAGAATAACTTGTTAACTTCTTGTTTGTGGTATAGGAAGCTCCTGGAGTGACCAGGAGAAGCATCTAAAATCTGGTACTCCAGATCACAGGCTCTGTCCACCTGCCAGGCAAGTGACTTGGCAGCTGCAGGGCCATGCTGGGCTCTGCAGCACTGGGACTAGTCCAAGCACACATGTCCCAGGCTGGCATCAGAACAGCTTTCATCATGAGCACAAATCATGCAATTATCCCAGCCTCTGTCTGCTATGCCCTGCCACCTCTTTGCATTTCACATCACCTGAAATCAGCTGGGCCCTCCCTGCAGGCAACCTGGGAAGCAGAGGAAGTTCTCCTTCCTTACAGCCCAATAGCAAAGGAAGGCCCTCCACTGCTTGCAGGTGGAGATGCAGGCTTGGATGGGCTTATGAGGGGACAGCAGCAGTGTCTACAAGAGGGAATTAACAATTACACTTCAAAAAGTGGTGAAAATTGGGCAAAATACGACCACGTTGTAAAAGTGATACTCCTGCACAGATATGCATGTGTGACTGGGAAAGTACCAAGTGGATTTATATCATAAAGCTCTGCCAATACCCCTGATCCTACCCTGCAGCATCCTCTCCAATTCCAGTTCTTCTTATCTTTCCCTAATATGCATATATGCACACACACAGAGTTTTGCCAAAGCACCCTCTGTCCTGACCCTCTTCTCTGGCAGCTTTAGTGGTTCTGGGTATCCCCAGTGTCTGAGCAGTCAGGCAATCACGCTGAATTGTGTTTAGTGGAGCCAGGTTATTGTGATGCTGAAAAATGAGGACAAGATTGAGGCCATCAAGCTCATTTTTATTGTTCGTTGGAACTCCAGATGTGAAAGCTAATGGATTTGGATTGGTTGCTAGCAGCAAAGCCTCATCAAAGATCTTTTTTTCCTAAGGGTGTTCAGTGCAATTCACTGATTGATTGGAGGCTTCAGACAGTTTGAATGAGGATCTGTGTTTGGGCTGGCTCAGGCGCTCAAGAGGAAATCCAGCCTGCAGCCTTCAGGCTTCCACAGGAATACTGCAGCCTCAGCTCTAGCAGGCTGGGAAGCTCTCAGTGAAGAGGAATAGTTTCACAGAAACATGCTTTGTTACCTTGTTGGGCTTAGGCAATGGAGGCGGAAAGAGGAAGACAGAAAAATCACAGGAATATTCAAAAGGGCTTCCCTATATAGAAGTTGTTCTTACAGGACAAAGGTACAAAACTGGTCTTATACAGAGGGACAGCATAGTCTTTGAGGAGAGTAATATGGAATGGTATAGAGAATCCCCCTCCTCAGAAGGTGGAGGTGTCTCTGAGGAGGAGATGGTGAGGTGTCTGGAAGATGCTGAGGGCTATGCTGAGCCAAATGCACCAGGGAAGGTATCAAGATGGATTTTCTCTGTGAGATGACAAGGGTTTGTGGGAGTCACAAAGGATCTAACTGTGACTCAGACAAACATATGCTATCAAAGTTTCTGATTATAGTTTTATAACTTTTCCTAAAAATCCTTCACTCTGCGTCAGGAAGCCAGATGAGTTACATATCTGCCTATGCCTGTCAGGTGCCTGCTGCTGCCATGCCAGCTTGTCTTCTGTTGGCATTCATTTGGGTAGTTTGCTTCTTTGTCTGCAGCACAAGTAGTTAATCACATGGAGAACCTAATTAGGTGGTAACGAACCCAGGTGTCTTACTTCTCTCAGTGTAATAGGACATCTGCCACTGCTCTAAGAGCACTTTACAATGACTGACTAACAATGGCTGTAATGTATGGTCTTGAAGAGAAAACAGCTTCCTTTAGTGCCTCAGTTAGGATGCGGTTTGTTGGGAAAGCCTGAATTTGCGGTCGCCTCGGCCAATGCCAAAAACCATGGGTGCCTGACTGACGGTCAAGGGGAGCTCAGTCATGACTGGTGTGGGTGAGAGAGACACGAGGAGACTGGGAAGCACAGGGTCTCTTATGGGACAGGACTGGTGAGCACAGGCTGAGTTCAAACTTACCTTGTCAAAATGACAAATTTGTTCTAACAGAGTGAACTTACACCAGCTCAGCAGTTGCCTGACATGGCTGCAGATCCTTTGATCCAATTGCCTCATGATCAGATTAACTGCATAGTCCAACCATACCCTATGATTCCCATGGCTGCAAAATAGTCTGTTTTTTCTGCCTAGCACCCAGCTGGCCTGGTGTGGCTGCCATCAAATTCCACCCTGCTAGATGCATAGGATTGTTGGATGCTGGTTGGTCCCATGTTGGAACCAAATCTTGCTATATGTACTGTGTTCTCAGTAAGATTGAGCAAGTCGTTCACAGCTAATAATCTGGCAGATGCATTTCACTTTTCCCTCTGTATGAGGAAGGAAATTATAATTTTCTCAAAGCAGTGCCTTCAGCCTTTATCTGCAAATGTATTAGTTCTCCTGCTGTTTAAATCAAGCCGTGTCAATGTGTTGTGGCTGGGTGACAGTCACATTAGGTTGCCTCTGCTCTCATTTTCTGTCTCCCTTCCCACTCAAATACAGGAGTGCAAGTCTGGCTTCCAGGGCAGGTGCTCACAGGAAGAAAATCAACAATCTTTCCATACAATTAAGGTAGCCTTTGTATTAAGGGCAGTTCTGGGAGCTGAACCTTTCCTTATGTGGTCACAAGGTGCCCTGTGTCCTACCCAGTCAAATAGTCAAAGCTAGTTGGCGAGGTGTTGTGGTTTAATCCCAGCTGGCAACTAAGCCCCACACAGTTGCTTGTTCATTCTCCCCTGGTGGGATGGGGAAGAGAACTGAAAAGGTAAAAGTGAGAAAAATTGTGGGTTGAGATAAAAACAATTTAATAGGTAAAGCAAAGCTAAACAAGGAATTCATTCACCACTTCCCACGGGCAAGCAGGTGTTCAGTCATCCCCAGAAAGGCAGGGCTCCATCATATGCAATGATTACCTAGAAAGAGAACATCACTCTGAACATTCCTCCTTTCTCCTTCTTCCCCAGCTTTGTATGTTGCCATATGCTATGGAATATCCGTGGGGTCAGCTGGGGTCAGCTGGCCCAGCTGTGTCCCCTCACAACTTCTTGTGCACCCCTAGTTGTAAGAAAGCAGAAAAGTCACAGATGCTGTACGTGACCTGATCAGAAATAATAAAAAACATCTCTGTATTATTAACACAGTTTTCAGCACAAATCCAAAACACAGCCCCATATTAGCTACTATGAAGAAAATTAACTCTATCCCAGCCAAAACCAGAACAGAAGGAGACATCAATTCTAATTGCATTATACCGTGACAAGGTGTGGGATGTTTCTTCCTGACCCAAGCTGCTGATCGGCAAAAGCCTTGAAGCATGAGGATTAATAAGACTACCAACATTTATCTTAACTAGCATAATTGAGAAAGCTGTTTCTATTCGTACTACTGTCTACTTCCATCTTTTTTTGGAATGTGCTGAACCATATCACTCTAACAGAACAGGATACAAATCCATTTAGCAAATCCATAGCTCCTTCCCTAACCACTTGCAAATTCTTTCTTCTTATCTTGCTGACAAAAGTACTGTGAAAGGAGAAGTATAATTGTATGTACTCTGTGTGTGTACCTCCCCCAGGCAAGGAAGGAATTTTGCAACATGCTTCAATGAGATGTCTGAAATCCCTCTTGTTTAAATTGTCCCAAATTTGTTGGTGCTTAATCAAAGTTAAGCCACATTCTAGGCTTTTCTCCTTCCTTTTCAGCAACTAAGGGAATTTCATGCTCATGAAGCTCAGTGACTAATAGCAGTTAATAGTGTAGCAGCAGATGGCATACGAGCTCTGTTAGCTTCTGCACTGGCTGTGGCGGTGCCCCCCACAAAGCAGTCCTGCTGTTTCCATCCAGCGCTCTGCACCTAGCTCTTCCAGTGCCCACTCCTCCCTACAACCCCCCAGTATTTTCCAGCCCAGGGTTCTTCATGCCACGGCTGCCACTGCTCCGGGGGTCTCCCAGGCTTCCCAGTCCAGGGCTCCCCCCACATGCTTTGCCTGTGTCCCCCCTCCTGCCCTGCAGTACCCCTTGCTAATCTTCCTTTGTTTTCCTTAGCTCGTTTACTACTTGCCAAGACACCTCCGTTGTGTACATTGTGATTATATGAAGATACCAGCAAAGGCCCCTCATCAGCTATTCTGGCTTTGTGACTACAGAAACAGTAAATGATAAGGTCTCTCCTATTTCATAAACATAAATGTCACGGGTCTTACTCTGCAGTGCTTCTGAACTCCGCTCTTACTTTGAAACCAATGGGAGCTCTGTGCACAAAGCAACTCTAGAATAATCACACTCTGTCAGCTCCATAATGTCACAAAATATTCCATGTGTGCAAATATTTGGATTATTATTTATTGGGTGTCCACAAAGTGCAAATATCAACCTGCCCCAGAGATACATTATAGCTTTCCAGGGTGGGAGGATGGGGGAGAGCACTGCATGCTCATAAGATAGCCACACGCCCGATACCAGTGCTGAATGCTTGTGATAATAACTGCTGCTTTTCAAGTCTTTCCATCAAAGGATTTGTAAAACATTCATGAATTAAGGCTGACATTTTCATTTAGAGGTGGCAGATGGGTGGAGGCAGTGCATCTCTAATTTGGGCCACTCTAGATCTGACTTCCAGAAAAGTTTCTCTCTGTAGTTTCCTTTTGAAATTGGAGGCCTTGGGCAAAATTAAGAAGATAATTCACAGAGCCACTTCCTTAGGGCCTGCAGGGACTCGTGCTTTAACGAGTTTTCTGCTCCTCCCTTTGTTTACCAGTTTCATTTAACCACACCTTTCCAGAAGGTTACAAAAGGCTACTGAGGTTTTGACTGTGCTTGATGGTGTTGGATGCTGAAGCCAACTGAAGGTCTTGGTTCTTTTTCCTACAACTAAGCACTGTGGGCTCTATCTCAGAGTCTGGAAACTCAAGACATTGCTAGGGAAGGTGATTCACAAGTAAGTAACAGATGCAATTGGGTATCCCAATTGTCTTGGCTCACAGACTTGAACTCTCATTCCAGAGCCTTCTTTCATGGCAGGTGATGCTTGTATATCTGTGAGACTACTATTTCACTTCTTATTCTTGATGTGAGGCAATGAGATGTGAATATGAAAACAAATATCAGCTATGCTGAGAAAAACTTGACCTTTCTATTCTTATCAGTTGAAAGTTGATACTGAGATTGCTGTCTTTCTCTCTTTTTATTTAAACTTCTGGCACTTTCAGTATCCAGAAGGAAATATTTTATTATAAAGATTAGTGTCTTGGATGCCTTGTGGCACCCTCTGACCAGCAACAAAGCACACCACAAATTAAAAATGGAGAGGACCCCCCCAGGGAGCAAAGAAATGGAACCAGTGGGAAATTTTTCTTAACTTCTTCACGGTCTGCATGCTTTTTCAGTGTCTGGACTGTTAGCAATTCCTATTGCTCTGTGTCTTCAGGCCCTGCTGTCTGTCATGGGTAATGCACATTGTACACTGTTGGTGAGCAAACAGCCTCAGTTAATATAGGAAGCTCCCACAGACTTTTTTGGCTAAATCCATAGCATAAAGACTCAGAACTGCTCAGCTGAAAGTTCGGGTGTTTCACAGGCGAGAGGAAGATCTCTAATGTAGCTGCCGTGGAGGGTTAGAGATATAACAGCTCCCAGCTGTTACTCAGAGTTTAGGCAGCACAGCTCCTGTGCAAGCCTTATCTGTTTTAGTGCAAAGTCAGGCAGCTTAAACAAAGCCTTTGCTGTGCAGGATTTGGAGGGGGGGAACACCAAAGAGCAGTTCCCACATCCCAGCTGGGGACTGCAGCCCCTACTAAAAAGAAATAACAGAGATAAACCTGGTAACTTGAACCACTCTACTACGTTTCTTAGAGGATATTTGTACCTTCAGTATCACCTTATGTCCTCTTCACGTATGGCCAAAACTAAACCCATCACGTCAACTTCATAGTTCAGGGTAACAGTAGAGTGGAATTAATGGAGGGATAAAGTGAAGCCTTGCCATAGCCCTGTGCATTTCCTTCAGCTTCATGGTTCAGAGTGTAAAGATTTGGAAAATAATTCAGTGTGGTTCAGAGTTTGCCCAGCCAAACAGAGAGAAGACCCGATCGGATCTCCTGCAATCCCAATTGCACTGGGAGATACCAGACGAAGAGATTTCCATAACTGGCTCTACTACTTCTCTTGCACTAGGAGTCACTGTAAATTTTCCCCTATCCCATCTTGTCTCATGGACATGGGAAAATGATTTTCACTGCACATAAAATGTGCAGCACGACAAGTTTTGGATTTCGGTGGTGAATGAAAGGTAATGCTATTATGTAAGCAGTCATAATAATAATAATTAGTATTATTATTCTGAGTGAAGAATAATTTTTTCTCAGCAGGGGGCAAGTCAGCCAGGCTAAATTTAATTTCTCCTGAGGGATTCCAGGAAATTGCCTCAAATTCCTTCAGTCTTGCTTCCATTTCTATACACTGCTCAGGAAGTACATGATTGTAGCTATGCCTGTATTTTTAGCCCTTAGAGGATGGCACACCATATTTAGGAATAGGGAAAAGCAGTCTTTCCCTTCACATGTTATTTTGCTGCCTGCTCTCCCTCCGGGTGTGCTCTCCAGCTTCTCCATCCCTTTCTTTGCAGCTCCTATGCACACAGCCCTGCTGTGGCTAGTTCATGGCCTCCCTCTTTCATTCCAAGCTTTCACGGTGATTTTTTTTTTATAGCTTGAAGCACTGTAGCACTGCCAGTCCATTGATTAGTAAAATGCCTTCATGGCTCTGTCTATAAGCTCTGTTGGAATTGTTTTGCTCGCTGCAAATCTTCTCCCTGCTGACATAGGCACCCAGCTACCTCTTCCTCATGGCTACAGTTGGGGAGGCATCAGAGATCTGGAGCAAATCTCCATTGCACATTGGCTGCAGCCAGCCTCAAACCTGAGAGTAAAGAAGACACAAGGGGAAATGAGAGATATGGCCAAGGGGAAATGAGAGATATGGCCTGGGCAAGCGTTTATGTGTGTGTTTATGTGTGTACAAAGCTCTTTGGAAGCAGGTACCAACTCTACAAACTTTAAAGCTGTTACTAGCTGGGAACATCACTGGTATGTTGTTGTGCCTTGATCCAGGTGTTTGAGAAAGCCATAAAAGAAAGTAATGCTATTATTTTTGAGCCACAACTAATCTACCAATAAAACAGAGATTGGTGAGGAAACTTCTTTTCAAGAAACGACAGCAATCATTCACTTAGGCACAAAGGACCTGAAATGGAGAAACCTGAAGCATGACATCTTCAAATAAAAGATCTTAAAACAGGAACAAAGCCACATATAAATAAGTCTTTAACCAGTATTGGGATTTTCTAGGAAGCATATGAAACACAGAAAAACATAGATAAATTATTTAATTGTGATGTGCTTCCAGTCTCCAGAGATCAAAAATTTATGGACTACCCATGTCAGACATTGTTCAGCCCCCTGAACAGATACTCTGTATTGTTTAGCTCCACTTGAAGAGTTTGTCTAATTGCTTTTATGGTGGCTTTTCTGCCCAACATAGAACAAGATCCTCCCTCTGCAACATCACACTTCTCAATTTATTTGCTGTGGCTAGTTGACAGATTCTGGGTGTCTCAGCAGCCTTGGGAAATAGACTAAACCAGAAAGTATTGTTTTCCTGTGGTAAAATGTAAACCTGATTAACATTCTGAAAAGCCAAGTCGGGGATTTTTTTTTTATTATTATTCCCAGCCTCTGTTACATGTGCCAGCTACCTCTGGGGATGTTGCTGGACAAGGTTCTATTCTTTCACTGGGCTATTGACTACATGCCAAATAAGATTTCTCTCCAATCGAACACTTCGGAAGATTTAGGCACTGTCTCTATCACAATTGGTGGTGTCTAGTAAAACAACTCAGTTCATTTGCTACACCTTGCCTGGGTCACTGGGGAAGTTAACTGTGTGGGACTATTAACACCCCATAAAGATTCTTTCTTAGCTTTAAAGCACACTGCTCTGAAACATCAGCAGCACCGTGGTGATGGGCTGTCTAAAGGCTGCTGTTGTGAGCATAGTGTGCTGCTGACCCTTTGCAAAACAAAACAAAGAGACTGCCTGAAAATGAAAGCTGCAGGGCAGTGATGAAAATTTCTTGTGCAAGCATGGGGACCACAGTTCCCATGGCCAAGGGAAACCACAGGAACACTAGCTACACCTGCACTTACATGCTAAACTCATCCCCTCCTAAATTTTATGTCCTGATCTATCAAGTTTTATGACAGAAAAGATGATTATTTGCATAATAATGTGGCGTATAGAAATGAAGTAATTCTCTGGCCACAGTAGGATGATACTCTTTCATCTTATTGTTCAATAAATATCAGGCTTTGGTTCTCCAGCATAGAGTGAAGGTTTGTGGGTTTGTGCTGCAAGTACCATAACTTGGTTGAACAGAGTGGATCTTTGCTGAATTAAACAACATGGGCATCAGTTCCAAGACCATGAGAACTGAAAGCTGGAGAGTCACTGTGTCTCTCATGAGATCTGACAAATGCATGGTTAGCTCTGCACATTAGCAGACTGTTCTTATACCAACATCCATGGTGCAGCACGACCTTCAGATTGGATGAGATTTTAGGAAAAATTTCTACACAGAAAAGATGGTCAGTCATTGGAACAGGCTGCCCAGGGAAGTGGTGGAGACACCATCCTCAGAGGTATTTGAAAGACATGTAGATGTGACATTTAAGGGCATGGGTTTTGTGGTGGACTTGGCAATGCTGGGTTAGTGGTTGGACTTGATGATTTCAGGGGACATTTTACAACCTGAATGGTTCTGTAATAATACTGATCATTGAACCAATTATGTTTTGGTCTAGCATGGAAAGTTTGTAGAGGTGAGAACTTCTATCTTTAGTCTAATAGAGTCAGTCATGAAGATGGGAACCCTGTTCCTTTGATTCTTTCCAAACTCATACGTTGAAATGTTGTGTTTCTGAGTGTGACAAGAAGCCTTTATTCATGAAGTTTGGAAGTCACTCTGGACTGGACACTTTTGCTGGGTTCAGGAGATGCTGCTTCTGGGGATACTAATGTTGGTTGGAGAGGAATCCTTTTTCATTCCTATACTGACTAAAGGACTGCTGAGCCTTTGCCTAACCTGTGTTACCTGATAAGTTACAGCAGCAGAATAATGTACTCCAAATATGGAACGGCAGAGGAAAGAGAGCACAGGAGTTGTAACTCCTCACTTTTTTCCCCCCTTGGTCTAATATCAACAATGCATGGATGTGTGTTCCTGCCTCAAATTTTTGTGGTAAGTTGCTTTTACATGACAAATTATGACTGAGTCCTGTCTATGCTTAAATCTTTTCCTTTAATGTATACCAATGAACACTGGGGAAAATAGCCTCCAAAATGCTGAAAGATGTTGCAAAACCAAAGGCAACCATCTTCTTGTCCTGTTTATAGGGACAAAAATTAGCAGATTTTAATTGTGAGAGAGATTCACAGGGATAGATTCTCCAATGGTAAGGGCAGAGACTCCCTAGAGCAGATCATGTAGGAAGGGAGCAGTCTCCATCACTGGTGTTTTCTTAGGTGCATGATCAGACAAGTATGGTGAGAATGGTTATGACATCAGAAATAACTCTGGTCATGTAATGTCCCTTTCAGCCTCATTATCTGTAGCACTATGTAGTACTTCATATTTCTCTCTTTATTCCTATTTTTTTCCCTTCCTTCTATTGCTTCCTTGCAGTTCAGTCTGAGCCTGGCCAGCTCTGAAAATGGAGTTATTTCCTGGGCTGAAGCCATGTAAATGGCAAACTGTCCTTGTAATAGGAGAGAGCCAGTGGGAAGGAGCAAGAGTGAGGAAGCCAGATGTTGTCTCAAACCAGTGACGTGAGCCAATATCCACTGGCTGAGAGTGTGAGCTGTCCATGTGTCCTGCCTGCAGCATCAGGCAGAAGCTTCTGTTATCTTTCACCCCCTTGGGTGCTCTTGCCACAGTTGTCACAAATCCAGTGCAAATCCTAACACCACAACAGAGTGTCTGTTCCAGACTGAACTGCCTCTCCTGTGTCTCCCCCAGGGGCTGTTTTGGGGGTGTATCCTCATCTCCACTTTACACCAGCTGTGGGTTTATCCCTCAAGGACAGATACCAATAAACATGGAAGTCTGGTTCGTTTTTTGCTGCAGGAGATGAAAATGGACTCAGCACATGGAAACCATCTGGGATGAGAGCAAAATTGGCCCAAACAGCTCAGGCTTAAAAGAGCCAGCAGCATGGAGAGAGCATGATGGGAGGGAACAGGAGAGGGAAGAAGAAATGGAGAGGAGAGATAGTTGTGTGTATAGAAGAGTGAAGAATGAAAATCAGTTCCATGTCCTTTTTCTGGGTGACTTTGACAAAGGGATGCCATGGCCTTCACTGCCCTCAGGTCTTATCATCCTGGTCTTGCTGTGACCTTCTTGCTTCCCTGGTTTAAAACCTCTTATTCTATCAGTGCACTATTCCTTCTCCCCACCCCCATCGCATTTTTCCTTTTACAGCCTGTTAATGAGCAAAGTGCTTATGCAAATGAGAGGCAGAAACAATCGCTTTGAATAAGGAAGGAAATTGTCAGGGTAGAGGCAGAATTCGACTTCTCTCCAATGAGTGCCTCCCTGCTTTGGTTCTTACATCGACCCTCTTGCTTTTCACTACACCTGAAACCACAATGTTGTTTTTTATCTTATGTTCCATAATATTAACACTGATACTTGTCTTTTTTGGTAATACCATTTCCTATGCCTATAGAATTGTACAAGCATTAGCACCAATTTTCATTTTCTTGCTATACAAAGATAAGCCAAAGGGGAGAAGGGTTTCATCTCTCCCTAGCTTGCTATCTCTATGCAAATTTTGTGTCCATTTCTAATTGTTCATTTAGAAAAGTGATTTTATGTTGTTTTATCATCCACCCTTAGTGTGGATGCGGCCACACTAACGTAAAAGGACTGGAAAGCTTAGTCAAACTGGACTATTACTTGTATGCAAATAGAAATGAACATGCCTTAAGGGACTGTTCTGATTTTTTTCCCAGCATTAAAGCAATGTATATGCTAGTGTGAGCAAATATTTAGAAATGTCAGAGGTGTTCCAGCTGGTGTTGCCCTATTTCAGTAGAGAAAAACCTCAAGGATATTTACTGTAAGCATGGCAGGATACGGATGTGAATTCTTTAAGAAAGCTTTTCTTTTATCAGGATGTTAACTAGCTCCCGAAATTAAATGCGATTTTGTCAATACTTGTTTAGCAAAAAGGACAGGTAGAAATAGCGAGATGTTTGTATGAAGGTGAGAAGAACTGGCAGAACACAGGGTAATGTTTTGGTAAATCAAGGCCCATTTGTTTTCATTTGACTCCACGAGTTAGCCATATAAGTCACGGAATGGGTACAGGGACATTTCTTTCTTTCAACAGTGTTTCTCAAGCACCTCCTGGCTGTGTAGAGGACAGAAACTGAAGCTGAAAGGCAAGAATAGACTTCACTTGGGGTCAAGAAAAAAGTCCATGTTGTGAAGGCAGTAGTCTGGAGACCAAATTTATGGTACTTTACCACTTCTTCATCACTTTCCCTACCAGTATCCCAACAGCAAAATCTGGAATAACCCAGTGCATCTTTTACATAAGGGCTTGTGAAAAAAATTGAGTAGCTGTCATGTAGCTCCTATCCTCCCTGTCCTATATCAACCAACATAGACCTATACCTATAAATGGATATAAAAGGGCTTGAGATTCATTCAGAGGCTCATACTTGCCCAAAAATTCTATCTTTATTCCCATCATTTGAATTTTGTTTTGTTTTCTCATATAAAAATGAAATGCATCCACTTCTTCAGCTTTCCAGGGCAGATGAGATCTGCATGTCCAATGTAAACCCTCGCTCCGTGAAACTTCTACCTATGTGGGTTTTTGCACAAAACTGTTTAGAGCTTAAAAATATCCTTGAGACTTTTGTTCCTCTGCCAAACTGGATTGAAACTGGCCAGTTGACTCAAGAGCTATTAGAAGAGACTTATATACAGACAGTATGATCACACAATCCAAAAAACATCAGAAGTAAATTAAGCAGAAGTAGGCGCTGTGAGCAGGATCATTTTTCATCAGTCACCTCTTCTGGCCAGGAGTGCCTTAGGATCTTTGGGATGGCAGTATGGGAGGAGTACATACACGAGTGTGGAGTTTACACTGCAGGTTTACACTGCAGTCCTCATTCCCCAGCAGAGCATGGCCTCACACATGAAGTGGATGTTCACAGTGGGTGATGCACAGCTGGATCTTACCTGGAATTTAGAGTTTGTTTAATTAATTAATGTATGCAAGCAAGAGTTCAGGGCTAAGCTGTTTCATCCTCTTGCTCCCTATCAGGCTACATTCACTTGGTCTTTGGAGCCTGTTCGCTTGTGTTGTCCAGCTGATTATACATGTCTCCACTGGTGGCTAGGATTTTAAACACTTTCCTTTGGCTAACTTAATGAGGTTACTGGAAAGGGTTGGTAAAGCTTCTGATAAGCCTGTTAATTTTTATTTTTGTTTTCCAAGCTGTATGTGAATCAGCCCTTTTGAATTCAGCCACTAGCACCTGGAAAGAGGCCACCAGCACTTGGAGGCTGACAACATTATTAATGCAAGTCATTGTTTGTGTGAAAATGCTTCTGGCTCATATGAAGCATGTGGATTCCCACTGTTTCAAAGGAGATGGAAATACCTGCTGTATGCAGATAACCCAGCCCCCTCCGCCTTTTCCTAACCAAAAATGCCCACCACTCAAACCTGATTCTCTCCAGCAGCCCTCTTGATGAGCAGTGTGTATCTGCTTAAGGGTTCCTTTGTGAAACTCCTGAGGTTATACAGCGCTGTAGTATAATTTAGAGAGGAATGGGAAATTATTCATCTGGGTTCAATCATAGTAAGAATTTCTCAGATTTGAGAGGATGCAGACATAAAAAAAAAAAAAAAAAAAAAAAAAAAAAAAAAAAAAAAAAAAAAAAAAAAAAAAAAAAAAAAAAAAAAAAAAAAAAAAAAAAAAAAAAAAAAAAAAAGATAAAAATACCCTGATTTATCTTGAAACTATCTTTTGACCTGGTTTTTTTATTATTATTATTATTATTCTCCCTCTTAACAGTGCACAGATGTCTATATCTGTGTAGACCCATTTAAAAAAAATAAATAAATAAGGTTTTGAAGGTAAAACCAAATATAAACAGGGAGGTAAGTGGGCTCAATACAGTCCAGGTTTGTCAAAGCAGAACTATCTCAAACTAACCAGATACTTTCCTTGAGGAAGAGAACCAACTTTTTAGAGAGAAAAAAACTACGTCAAATCTAATTTATTTTGGACTTTAGGAAGGTGATACCACATGGGAAATTACTGCTGAAGTCTGGAGAAGACAGGGATTAGGAATAAAATTGCAAAGAAGGAGTGTGCTGATGAAATTAGCTGATAAAACAAAACTTGCAGACTTTCAAGACAAAAGTGAGATCGTGAAGGAAGCATTGGGTGACCTTGGGTATAATAGAAAGAGGATGAAATTAGATACTGCAGAGTGAAAGGTTACATTCTTGGGATTAACATGAGAATTTCTTCTATGTGCCAGAATAAATAAATTATAAATTGGAAATAACTGTAGGGAGAAAGGACCAAGGTGTTAGCCATCCTATGATCAGCTAGTATAACTGTGAGCCACCCTTGGGATGCAGGTGAGAAACAAGCAAATGCAATCCTAGGATGAAAAGGCTTTCTGAGGCAGAGAAGGAATTTTTAGTATTGTATGAGGCTTAGCTGAGGCGTTATCTGGAACGTCATCCTCAGCACCAGCCAGTCACGTGTCTAGCTGAGCTACGGCAGAAACAGAAGAAGGCTGCTGAGGAAGGTTGTGGGGCTGTCCAGGAGAACGAAGAGCCTGTCATATGTGAGGAGACTATAAAGTGTTCCACCTGTCTAACAAAACAAAGGCTGAGAAGGAATATGATTTTTCTCCACAAACAAGTTAAGGGGATAAATGTCAAGGAGGAAGAAGAGCTGTTTAAGCTAAAAGACAATGTTGGCACAAAAGCAAATGGGTATATACTGGCCATGAATAAAAAGAGGCAGAAAATTACAGGATAGTGACTAACCACTAGAGGATCAGGGCTAGAGCAGCCTAGACAACTGGTATAGATGAGGTGTACAATTGCAAAGACGGAGGGAGGCATGAGTAATGTGCTACCTCCCATTAGTGGTGGGTGAGCACTCACACATCTTGAGATTATGCTTGAAACTTCTTGTGATTGAGAGTATGAGAATTCTCCTTTCTCTCTACCCTTACCTTACCTAAACTATGATTGACTTCTCTTGTTACTGTGGAAGCAAATGCTCTAACTGTGTTTAGTATGTCATTTGACCTGTTGAGAAAGGTGTTTATCTGCCATGGTGCTTGTAATAGGAGATAATTGGTTTCTGTACCTCTGAAGTATGATGTTCCAAAGTCTTTTCCATTTCTAGGAGGAAAACAAATCATCAGTTTTTCTTTCTTATTTCTACACTGCAACTTCTTTACAACAAATGTGAAGTTGCATGATAAAAGGAGCTATGTTTTGGAGGGATGTATCTACTTCTATGATTCCTCCTTTACCCCCTGTTTAACCTCTGAGCTGGATTTAATCTCTTTGTCTGACAATGGGGAGAACAACTCTGCCACTTAGTAGATTTCTTGAGAGAGTTGCAGCTTCTTCATGGGCAAGGGAGGATTAGGGATGGTAAGAAAAAGGGTGGGTGAATTGTTCCTTCTCATTTCCTGCTGACTCACTGGTCTCTGCATTGTGCTTGCAACATGGCTGAATCACCAGGGGAATCTAGGCAAGACTCCTCTAAAGCCATTTAGTCTAATTTAAATTAGGAAAAAAAGGAAAAAGATAAAAGGAAGACAAAGAGGAATTCAACTGCCATGGCAGATTCCAGGTACATTTCTTGTGGTAAATAATCCCAGGTAAGGTGAGTCAGGTGGATCAGAAAGGCATACTGCATACATCTTCATTTCAGTTTGAGAGACAGAGATCAAGATACTGCATGCTCATACGCAGAGTATTGCTGAACTTTTAAGAATTGCTTTGACTAGTACAGGCTCTATCTATCACATTTGATGTTCACTAACACGTAGGATTTTTTCAGCTTTCATGTCTCTAAGTCACCAGTCCTACTTAAACGTTGAACAGTGCCTTCACCCTTTGCTGCAAGGTAAGACCCTGTTTGTGAGCATCTGTTGTCTTTGTGGTAGTGGTGGAACAACAGAAGAAGAGAAGGAGCATGAAAACTGCTCAAGCTTCAAGCAGTGGTACTGATCAGAAGCACAGGGTGGAGAAATCAGCCCCTAACATTAGACTCAGCCTAAGCTGTAATTGTGATAATGAATGTATTCCAGTGTCCAAACAAGAACTGAGAAGCAGATTGATATGATTATTTTGAAGTGCAAATACAGGGAGGAGAGTGGATAGGAAGTCCCAGTGTGCTGTTATTCTGTTCTATGTTGTGACTGTAGTACATTGAGGATGCAGCTCAAAATATCAGTTTGCCTTACGAGTATGTATGAGCCCATCCAGGCCTTATAAAGTCCCTTGATGAGTTATTTTATTTCCTCTGAAGACTTGAAGTAGTCACTTACCAGCCCAGGCTACATCTCTCCTTGGACGATGTGGGTACAGTCATTAATAATGTAGAAAAATCTTTGAAAAGTGCTGACAAACTTGGTAATGATGGTGGTGCTGGCTTAAAGAGAGACTGGGGAAATAGCTATCTGAAGCATATGTGAGTTGGCTGAAGCCTACCTAATGTAGGGTAGGCTAATCTAATTTTAATTGAGATATGGCTGTAGCTCCTACAGCTGTACCTGAATTAGACATGCATTTGCCAGCTCACATACTGCTAGAGCATAGCTGCTGCAACACAGAGGTCAGGTCAGGATGCAAAACCTACCCATGAAACTGCACGCACCCAGCTCTGTACTGCCATGGCTCTGCTACTGACAGCAGAGGCAGAATTCAGTCCACTGGGCAGGTTGTATCTAATACTCAAGGGAGTTTAGACTAATAAGAGTTTTTGGCACTGCTGTCATTTAATCATGCCAGAGTATTTTGTTTGGTGGTTTGTTTGTTTGTTTGTTTTGCTTTAGTTTTGTTTGGTTTTGTTGTGTTTGGGTTTTTTTTGTGTTTTGTTTTGTTTTGTTTTGTTTTGTTTTTCTGGAAAACCAACTGCTAATGTCTTGCCAACACTCCTCAATCCACAGCATCAACGAGTCAGGGCCAGAATGGACCACTATGGTCCATATCATCTAGCTATGTTCAGCAATAGGCAGACTTAAACCCTGTCACTTCTCCCCTCAACCATTTAAAATTGTATGCAGGTCTTGGAAAAATAACCAGTCTCGAGGCATGGTAGCTGCAGGTGGTGAGTCTGCTATGCCTTCTAAGTAACATATTAGTACATGTGAGTGTTAGGCTCTGGGCTTTTCTAGCTTTGCTTAACATGTCTTTTTTTTTAATCATGCACTCAAGGCTTTCCTCCAGTCCTGCAGTCACCTGCAAAGAGAATATATTATGCAGAAGCAGAGTAATCAGGAATGAGGGGACAGGAAGAGCTTAATAAAACTAGGAGGCCTGGAACAATTAAATTCAACCAATTGACAGAGCAGGCGAGATGAGTTGACAGTAGAAAGATAACCTGTTTGTAAATGCAGCCCTATTTTATCTTCCCACCAATTAAATTAAGTTCTCTTTGGCCTTCAGATAAAAAAAAAAAAAGGCAAACCAAACTAAATAAACACTGTTATGCTGCATACATCTTAATATTTCTAATCTTCTGACTAGCAGAGCAAAAAATTAATATCTTCCTGCCTGGGTAAGAGGAAAAACAGATGCCATGGGGAGGAGGAAATGGGAAAGGATGAGCAGCTCTAAGTTAAAGTTTGTGTGCCTTCACATGCGTGCACACGCACACAGAGTCAAAAATAGCTTTGGGAAAGGAGTTTTAAAACTTTATTGTAATAACGCCCATGAGTATGCCAAAAAAAGGAAAGCGATGCAAATACTGCACTTCCACTGTACCTCAGTGACCCCAGGCAAAAGCATTAGTCTAGCTACAGCAGGTTTGGTCCATGGCAAAACTAGAGGCCTCTGCCTTTGTTGTGCTTCAGCTGGAGGATAAAGCAAACATTTTGGCAGTGCCAAGGAAAACTTATATCTGCCTTTCTCCATGAAGATGTGGAGTGAATGAGTTGAGACACCACCGATATACCATTTTCATGCCACCAGTAGCCTCAGGCAGCTGAAGAAAATCTGAGTGCTGGCAGAGCTGTCCACTGCAACACCATACACATGGTCCCCCCAGCTGGAGTAGCACCGGTGATGCAGCCTGTAAGGTGACTCTGGCACAAGGCCTTGGAGTCACAAAGCAGATAGTTTGTCCTTCAAATGAGCGATGCTCTCAAAGTTTGGGCTTTTCCTAGTCACCTCTGTTTTGTCTCACTCACTTTTGTGCTATTAAGTGAACGCTTGGCAGCCCATAGTGGTGGTCGTGCTGCTGCCCAACATCCCCATAGATAGAAGGGGAAAAAAAGCTGACTTGAATATTACATGATCAGATGGAGGGAGAGAAACAGGCAGCAGCCCCACAGCACACACATGTCCATCAGCAATTGTCTCTTTGGCCCCTTTTCCCCCTCCCTCTCCTGCCACCTAACAGCACGTCCCAATGCTCTGCACTGCTGACTGTGGCTCGCCAGACACTGAGGCACTTGGGTTTTTCTTTTGGGAATTCAGGAAATGCTCCCTACTTTTCCCCACTCTTGTTCCTGGACTTAGATCACCATTGAGAGAGATGAGATGAGTTTCCAGCTCGTCTCCTTCGCCTTGGAGGGGCCCTATTCCAATGCAGGACTTGTATCACAAAGACACTTTGTCAAAGAAGGTCCAGCCAGGGCCGTGGCTTGGCTTGGTTGCTGCTGTGGACACACAGACACTGCTGTCACACAGAACAGCCTCTCAGGCTGGTGGGGCTGGGTCTCTGCTGCCCCACACCCATGTGGTCAGAGAGTCAGGGGCTTGTCGATGTTGATGACAAGTTGCACAAGTGCAACTTGCTGTCCTACAATGGCCCCCAGTGCTGCTCGGACAGCTTAATGAGAGCTTGCAGTGAGAAGTAACCACCCCCTCAGGAATGCTGCCTGTACAAGCAGAACTGTGGGGGATTGGAGCAGGAATGCAACAAAGCTGCTCTCAGGCACAAACCTGTAAACTGCTTTATCCTGTCCCTTACCTCTCCTCCATGGTGTCAGGCACAGGAATGCAGCAGTTAAAAATCTAAGTACCCCAGTACCAGCCTGTCCATTCAAGTCTGACGGGACCAATGCGCTGCTTTTGCTTTTCCTGGGAGCAGAAAAGAGCTGTGAACCTGGGATCTAATGCAGTCTGTTGGACACATCATTTCCCTCTTCCATACCAGCTTTCTCAGACATAAAATAAGGAATTTACCAGCATTCATAATATTCCTATATTTTGTGCTGCTGAGCATCATATCTCCTCTGCAAGCAGTTGGCACAGTTTAAAGCAACTCTGAGGCTCCGGCACACGACAGTGGGTTGTTTGGTGATGCAGAATTTCTGTTTGGATGCAACTGTCAAACTGGACAGAACTGTACTTGTTTTATTCCCTCATGTGAAAAAAAAAAAGCTAACTTACAAATTTTAGTGAGGGCAGGTCTAACTTGATTCAGACTACTGTCTTCTGGTTTCATTTTATTCTGTTATCCTCAGCTAGTCTGTTTTGGATCAGACTGTTGTTACTTTAGCTTTTTATATGGAGATGCTTTCTGTAGTTCTGAACAAAAATTCTTCATTTTTTTTTGGTTTATGTACAACTCCTATATTTTTTTCTTCTTGAAATCTATTTTCAATATGGACCTGAACCACCAATCTTACTTTTGTGTTCCAGATTCCTAAGCAACTCTTTGGTACATGCACATGCACAGGTACGAACCATCAGAAGAGGAAAATTATGTGTGGGAAAGTGAAGCACTTTAGATCAGCTTTATTTTCTTTTCATTGCCATTGATGATAAAATGCCACTTCTTGATTTCAGGGGGAAACAGACCTGAGTTAATGTTAAGGTGCTGTGAAAATACCACTCACTCTGCAAAAAATCTGTAGTAGTAGATCCCCAAGGTGAAGATTTTATTCACACAAAAGAAGCAGTTCAGACACCAAATGAACTACTGTAATAAACAAAAGATATCTCAGATAACTAAATCTAGAAAGTTGTGGGGTTTTAAAAGCTAATTCCCACTGTTTCCTGTCTGTCATTTGTTTATTTGCTGCATTTCCCTCGTTCAAACAATATAACTAAACTAGTGATTTTTTTGACTTTTCCATGCCCTTTCAATCGAAAATGTTTCTATTTTACATTAAAATAGAAAAATAAAACAAACTAAAAATATCTCAGTTGAAGAGATCAAAACATCTGTGTCCTCTGTGACATCCACATGGCTCTGCCTCACAGAATAACTGTGGTTCTGTAGGCAGAGAAATACCTCGGAAACCCAAAAAGCACCACAAACAAGAAAATATCCTAGTATGGCTGTATAAATAAGCACCTTTTTGTATTTTTAATTCTCACATCTAGTTGAGCTGGTTATGGAGTCCATCCACAGAAATGACTCACACTGTGGTAAGCTACACCATATATTTGCTGTGAGTCAAATGCTCTGTGGCAGCTTTTTTCATGCTTGCACTTATCTGATTGTAGGTCCTGAAATCGAGGTAAGAGTGTGCGTTTGGGTGGCTACTGCAGTATTAATCCACTCCAGGTAGATAGAACAGCTACCCATTGGATGGGAAGGGGTAGAGAGGCAAAGCAACTTTTTTAGGCATGAAGGAAGTATTTATAGGCCGAGGTCTTATTCTGTTCCTATTTCCTTTCCCTTCCTTGAGCTTCTGTGTTATCTCAGATTTTCTCTATTTTAGTCGGGTCTTTTTTGCACAGGACTCTTCTTCTGTTCCAATGAGCTTTTAAAGTTTTTATCCTCCACTCCGCTGCTGTTTTGTAAAGTCTATCTCAAACTCAGTCCCAATGTGGTGACTGCCCCCCTTTCTGTGGATTGCTTTGACCCTCGAGCTGCATAGTCTCACAGGGGCTGTATGACTGTGATAGTAGAGTTACTTTCCAAATTTTTGCAATGAATGTGTCTGATTTTCTTATGCATTGTGCTTCATGCATATGTCTATGTATTCACACTCACACTGCAGTGAGTTCTTTTTGAAATGTGATCACAAATTGTTCTGTTTACGCAGAAACCTAAAAATGCTGCACATACATGCATATAAGACTATAGGAGGCATTTGCATTATTTGGCAAGTAGTATGTTTTATTGCTCAGCACTGTGTGAGCAGGCAATAAAAACCTTTGCCTTTTGTGTGATTCAGGCCTTTCCCTTCCCTCTGTACACATTCATCTATTTATTATTTTGGAGGGGGACATAACATTTAACATCATTCTTATCCAGTAATGGTACTGGAGAGTATTTTTCAGATGCTGCCTCCTCTACTTCCATTCTGAAATACATTTATTTTTCTTTAGGAAATAGCGGGTTTAGGGAACTAATTTCAGAACAAATAAAAGTGAATAAATGTGGAGCAGGTGCTGACTATTTAATTGGGGAGGAGTGGCTGCAAATTGCAAATAGACTTTCTCCCTGCCCATTTCATGGAGGATGTAGCAGCCTTACCTGAAGTGGGCAGGTCACAAGCCTCAGTTCTGTCCAATTGTAGTGCAATTAAGAGTACAAAGGTGTTCTCCTGCAAGCAAATGCTTTTCTTTCTTTTTGTGAACTGTTAGTCAGTAAGATCTGAATGTAGCTGGTAAAGTGGAAAGGTACTCCTTTGGGAAGAATGTTTCTGATGCTCTGGTGCTTCTTTTCTTTTCTCCTTTGGGCTCTTAATAGCTTCAGAGATGTGATTATGCTGGGACACCACCATGTCCTTTGCTGCTGGTAGAAAAGCACACCTCACCTTTCTCACAAACAGCATTGCAATGATTTCCCTTCTGAGTGCTGTGGGTAAGTGAATTACATGGAATGAGGTTTCGTCTTGTCTCTAGATAAAGCTGGGTGACCGAGTGTAAAATTGAGAGAACTTTGCTTTCCCAATCTATCATTGCCCTCTCTTAGTCCTCTCTGTTGCTTACCTGGGGGCCTGGCTCACTGCAGTTTAAAATGGTGTGAAGTCAGCGTAAAAGAGAGACTGTTGGCTCCTTAGTCTGAATTGTCTATCCCAGTGAGATGGCTGTAGCTTGATAAAACTGTGACCCAAAGGACTGCAGGTTTTTCCTGCCCTTGTTCTTTCTGTTTCACTGGTACAACAGGTCTCATAATGCTTTCTCTAAGAGGAAGGCTGAGCCTGTAATGCACATGGGCAAAGCTGTGAAGTGTCTGGCTCTTTCTGCAAGGTCCATGAGCTCGCAGTACCCACTGCACAGCTGTGTTCAGGCTTCATGTCAGTAAACAGCCCTTCTCTGGTTAAAGCAACTAATCTTCTGATTGCTGTAAGCTTCTCTAAGACCTGATCCTACCTGCTCCTAAGGCCTGATCCTTCTCCTCAGAGAAGGACAATTGTTGGGTTGTACATCACATTAGCAGCTAAGAATAAAAGCTGGTTATCTCTCACCCGGTTACTCTAGAGGTCATTGAACCAGCATTAGAAATGGATGAGCTAAAGCTTATAAGGAAAATGCCTGTGATTGCTGTATGGCTGGAGGGAGAAGAAAATACACAGGAGCTTTGGGCTTTGGTTTAGTGTGCTAGCTGGCTAAACTAAGCCTCTTGCTCCCTTTGTAGCTAAGCGAAGCTTTGTAACAAGTTTCTGTGTTATAGAGGCGTCAGCAGTAAAACCAACAAAACCATGGGGGTCAGAAAAATGACCTCTTCCCAGTCCAGGACTGTAATATTGTCTGTAGTTTATCTGTGAAAGTTCTCCTGAAAACTCTCACCCCAGAGATCAGTTTTCAAGCACCTTGTGTGAGCCGATGAAACTGGCATGACAGGAGGCAGCAGCTTGTGACCTTTCAAGGTGGAAGGAAGAAAGGTCTGGGACAAGCACAAGCTTCCAGAACCATTCTTGTTGACTGACTGCCCAGCATTTGCATGTGCAGGCTTTGGGATCCTTCTGCAGCTATCTTTTCTGAGCTCGTGTGGTAGAAATGTTCAAACTGAAACCTGAAATTGATGGCAAAGAACCTGCTCTCTGTATAGAGTTAGCTGTTTACAAAAACCTGAGTGAGAAACAGTAATTTTGCTTTCTAAAAAGATTATTAGAAATGGCTTTATACATGTTGCCCTTGGAAAGGGATAAGAAGGTAGATAACTGTGCTGTTAGCCTGTAGTAATCACCTGGGAGCTTGAGACACTTTATTTAACTGCTGCTTCTCTTCCTGGATGTTTCAGGGAAGTCTCATCCTCTGCCTAATGCGGATGGCGGTCTGATCTCAGCAGCCACAGGACTGTAATAGTTGCTGTTCCCCTTCCTTCATGTTAATTGACCAAGAAGGTAGACCTTTTCTTGTGCTAAGAGACCTTCTGCCACTGCCTAGTGTGACACGAGACACTCCTTGTTAGGTGTTCAGCTGTGAGATAGAAAAAAGAGGTGACAACTTCTGGAACTGAGCAAAGCTTCAAGCCTCTATCAAAGTGTTTTTCATCTTTCTTACTTTTTAAGCTAGAGAAAATGATAACCTTTTCCTCATGACTACCAGGCTTGTTAAGTATCTCAAATGCTATTAATCCATTGTCAGTGGCTGGATGGCAGTGTTTGGCAACACTGAATTGAATTGTTCATGTTGCTTTGCCATCTTCTGAGCATTGGGTTGGAGAGGGTGAGCGATCAAGGTGTGGTGGCACAGGAGCTGCTTAGGCTAGTCTTGTTGGTGTCTACTGCATCTTCCTAGAGCACTTGGGTCAAAAGGAGGCACCAATCAAACACAGCCCCTTAAGGTATGGAGAAAACAGGTGTTAAGGGTCTCTTTCGTGGGTCTGGCTGACTGTGTTACTTGGTCACAGTTCAGCTCCAGACTCATTTACATTGAAAATGAAAGCCTATAAAACATGGAATGATGGCTTTGGCTGTGTCTTTTTTTTTTTTCCCCTTAGAAACGTGATTAATGTTATTATATAATGTTTCCTGGACAGTGGACTCCTGAGAATCCAAAAAATAAAATAAAATTAAAGGTGGTCTCAGCTGCTGTTAAGTACCTCACTGTTTCTCTGAAGATAAGAACTCAATAGCCCAGAATGAGGGGATAGAAACCAGCTGTGATCACTGGGAGCCAAAAGAGCTATGTATACCCCTGTCCTGGAGGAATGGAATTGATGGCAGCAATAAAAAGTGTTTGGCAGCTCCCTGATGAGCAAAAATGCTTGTAGTGAGTAATTCTAGCTTTTCCTGTGCTCCCTGTTCTGGAAGAACAGAATTGCTGCTTCCTCCTCTGAGAAGTGGTAGCAGCGTGACTAACTAGCTTCAGTGTGGTTCTTGGTGTGTGAAGGCAAGGTACTACCTCAGAGAAAAACTGTCAACTTCTAAATTGAAGAGATGGCTTTGATGGTTCCTGCAAGGGGAAAGCTCTGATGGAGAAAAGTACCTTCTTTAGGTTTAAGTGGAGGTGGGTAGGGACACCCAGGCAACAAATGGCTTCCAAGCAGGTGAAGGGTGGTAAAGGACTCTTAGAAACTGGAGAAATGTTGCCATTGTAGATAGCAGCAGTATTCTTTTAGAAATAAGGTGAGGATTAAGGAGGACACACGGTTGCTTTGATTTTAGATTTTTATCTCTTCTCTGAAATATCTCATGATAACCTTTTGGATTTAAGAAAAAGATACCTTTCCATGAAGAGGAACTGAAATGCTTTCTGAGCTTACTTTGTGCCATGTCAGCTAGAACAGTCTATAACAGAGAACCACTTGTTAATGTTGTGAGGGACTAATTCAAATGCATAAGTAAACAAAAAAGTCTTCAGAATTAATTCCTAAAAGGTGTGCCATCTATGGAAAGCAAGTTAAAGCTACTCGTGTTTTTTCCCCTCCTGCCCTAAGCAGGCTTGCAACTAGGATTTGAAATGCAAAGACCTCCTTTCCTGTGAACTTCATGTTAATTCAGGAAGTAGCTGGTTCAATATCCTTCTGGAAGAGAGGAAGTATTAAATGTAATATCTAGTGATTGGAACTGTGCAAGAAAGCAGTCTCCTCATAACTCGAATGGAGTGATTTCAAGACTCTAAAATGGGAAAGTAATAGAGTAAACTGTTTTCATTTTCAAAAAAATGCCAAACAAATGAAACCTGTACTTAAGACACCTGATGTCTATGGCCAGTTCTAGGAAGGTCAGGTAAGCAGCTGAGCTGTCTTCTTCATGTTGACCTTGACATGAAGCAGTCCAGGCAGAAGGGCTCTGGTCTTGCCTTTAACATAAGGCAATGCTGGATGACATTGAGACAATTTCGTGATATCACCTCACCCTTTGCTACTGAGCATTGGCAGCACCTGCAGACTTTAGGGATGATGAGCAAGAGATTTGTTTAACATGTGCCAGACTTTGCAGACTCAGTATGATGTTGACTACAGCTGCTGGTTAAACTCCTGGTCCTATGTTCTGCAGTTTCTGTCCTGAAGAGCTGCAGGCAATTAACACTCCTTCTCTTGAAGCCTACTACAGGAATGTAGCCTGATTACATCTTGACCAGTAGTAGTAGGAAACACTAAATTGTCTGCAGGGCAGCAGACTGCCTGTAAAACTGGTCCTTGAGAAAGAGGGAAGCCAGACTTGGCTCTGCTCTCTTGCTTCCTGACCAAATGGAAATATGAGGAGAGGACAGATGGCAGCTCTCAAATCATAACTTAGAAGGACTGCATGCTCTCCTCCTGTATAATGGCCAGTCTCTTCGCGAATGAAGAACCGGGGAAGGTCTTTCCACCTTCCAGCCTGCGCATTGGATTTTTTAGGTGAGACACAGTGTGCGCGGAACTGAGCCCACCCTTTAATCCTGAGGTTCATCTGCCGGGGCCAAGCACGCTTGGACGGTGGCAGCGAGGTCCTCAGGACGTAGATGGATTGCCTTACAGGGCTAACGAGCTCCATCTGCCCGGGGAGGGGCCCCGACCGGGANTAACAACCCAGTGAACACCTGATGCTCACTTCTCTGTGACTTCTAGAGGGATGAATGTACCACCATGGGACCTGGACTTGTTGAATCTAACTGGGAGACGTTGTGAGAGCTGCTGATCAACCATCCAAAAGAATGCCTTTGTTCAGTAACAACTCCCAGCTCCCTTCTTGTGAAACCATATTCTGGATAGGAAGGGATTGGTGAAGGTTTTTCTATAAAATGTTTTTATTCAAGGTAATCTAGGATGGGGGTAAATAATATAAAATATGATCAGCCTCCCTTGAGAAAGGCACTAAAATAGATTTGTGCCTCTTTTGGGTATTTAAGATAAAAGAAATCCAATGAGTGAAAGAAATGCAGTAGAATCACCTTTATCTTTTGCAGCTGTACTTCTTAAATGAGAATGAAAATTTTTCCTTATGTGCCTTGGACTCCTCTAGTGAGATTGTCATTAAAGTGTCCCCTTTCATCTTTCTTCTCACACCCTCCCCATGTCACTAGACATTCAGGGATGGATGCTTATGAGGGGGCTTGAATTTCCATCTGAAGTCAAGCCTTTTTGACAAGTTTGCAGTGGTTTTTTTTCTGCTTTCTCCTGTGCAGAAGCCTGTAGATCATAGGATATGAGTATCAGCTGGTGGCAGACAGCAATGTGAGAAGCCAAAATATTAGGACTGTTGCACAGTGTAACATTTTCAAATAAGTTACTGGAAAACTTATTCAGGAGAGGCATTAAGGACAGATCATCCTGATCTTCTGGGAACGTAAAGAATGCAGGTGACTCAACAAACTCTTCTCTACAAGTTTCTTCTGAAAAGTGCTTAATTGTTAGCACTTCTACTCTGGTGCATTTTACCTTGCAGCAGGCTCTTAATGGACTGATAAGCTGCATTTAGTGTGAAGCTCCTCTACCACCTGCATAAGTCCTGCTGCTCTGGTTATAAAGAAAAACCATACAAAAATGGAGGGTGTTTGGTAGAATCCCTCTGATATTTCTGTAGTAACTTTTTTTTTTTTTAAGGGCAGGAGGGAATAGTGGGAACGCTCTAGGCTTAAACTCTGCTTTTGTGTCATTTTTATGGTATCATTGATAGGACACCAAACTCCTCTGCAGAAATTCTGTGGAGCTCTGGGTTGAAAACAGCCCGAGGTTGTTCTTGATTTTAAAATTGGTTCTTTAAGACTGTCATTTAACTTCTCTCTATTGATCCAGAGTTTGCTGTTTTCACGTCAGTGTTTTAGATGGCGGAAACCACCCTGGCTACCCCCACAGTTTTAATTCCTCCCGTTATCTGCTACAGGTTAGGGTTCATCTGAGCTTTGGCAAATGATGAAATAATGCGTTATTTAAGTGTTAGTGTGGGGCTAATAGCCCATGTGGATTCACTTCAGTTCCTTCTGCCTCTTTCCTCCAAGGTTTACTTTCACTGTAGTGCATCAGACTGTGTCGCAGATGCCATGAAATCCTGCATACCTCACTGACCTTCTGAGAGGTAAAAGCTTTTTTTTTTTTTTCTTTTTGAGTAATTACAAAAATAGAAGGCATCAATGCTGTTTTCTGTAGTGAAGTTGTGATATCAAAAGCCTTGTGCCTTGATGTTTAGACTACCAACTCAGACTGTGCATGTAGGTAAATGTGTGCAGGGATTTCTTTAGCCATAGAGTATCAAAAGCTGTATGTTATCTGTGTATGTATGTGCTGGTACTAGTCTTCCAGGAAGCTCCTCTGAGTTCTCTGGAACCTTTATGGCTGAAGACAAGAGGTGGGGTTTTACTGATTTTTAGGCAACCACTATATCATCTGGTAATGAAATGGCATTAAGGACTATTCAGTCTCAAATGAGAGATGGCAGGGAAAGCCATGAGCATTTGCAAAGGTTAATGTATAAATAGGAGAGCTTAACTAATTGGTGGATTTAGTTGGTTCTTTTTGAGGATAGTCGCTCCTAACCAACTGACTGGAAGGCGAAGGAATGCCTGAGTCTCTCTGTCTGCCTCCAGTTTCACATCAGGATTCAGGTGCGCCTTGGATATACTCTGACCTATCCTAACACTCAACACAGGATAACCTAATGATGTCTTCAAATTCTTGTGTTCCTCCTGAAGCTGCAGGAAGTTATGGAGTTTGACAAGTGTTATAGCTGGGATTAATTTAAAAGTTCCTCCATGTAAGTCTGCGTGGGCTGTTATTACAAGAAACTCTTCTTCTGAAGAGTCAAATGCTTTAAGTAACCAAAAGTCTTCTCGTGGTAGAGTGGCTGCCTTAATACTGACTTCAGGGTGAATAGTTACAAAGGGTTATTCTTGAGAGATGACAACCAATATTTGTAACATCAATGCCATCCTGAGGAGCAGAAGGATGACCCTCTGGCTCCTGTTGCAGTTCTGGACTTCATTAAAAGGCTTCTGTTACCAGCTCTTGCAGTGGCTTATATTGCTCTAGAGGTAAGTAATACTTAAGCAGTGCTTTGCTTCTGGATTATCTGAAGCAATGGCTCAAGTTCTGATACTGTCGTTCCTGGATCTCTGTAAATTACCAAAGCTCTGACAATCTTTGAATTTCGCTTGCATGTGAAGTTTTTTAAAGTGTCTTGAACATTTTAAACAGTTTTTAGAGGACATGATGATTCTGTAAACAAAGTATGCTCTTCTGATCTGTATGAATAAAAAAAAAAAATCTGGTGTTTTTCTCTTCCTGCCTCTCGTGTACCCAGATTTTTTGGCCCTGATTCTGTAGTCTCTCTACTCTCTTCCCTTGTGTTTCAAAACTCCTTCTCTCCTACATATTTTAAAGTGCATTTTCATTCTACAGAGACTCTTACCATCATCTGCTCTGACAGCCTAAGATCCTTGCTGGTCTATTAATTTAATATTCATGAATATAAGCAGAAAGGGCTCCAGTTTCTTACCACCAGCCTATTCTTTGGTCAGGACAAGGGGCAAAGTCTTGCCTGCTGTGATCATTAAGAATTTCTTCTGAGACCTGGTTAAGTCCATAACAAGTCAATTGTCTGCAGGGCATGATACCATTTACTTGTGTCTGAAGAATTTAAGACTCAGCATGAAGCCTATTTGCACACTTTGAATACTGACCCTTGCTTATAAGATAGGACATAATTTTTAAAAAGTGGAGGGTTTTTTTAAAAGAATTATATCTTTTCTTTCCTTTCACCTTTCCTTACCTGTCCAGTTCTACTTCTTGGAGCATTAGCTCAAAATGTAGCCTTGAAACAATTGCTGAAAAGTGGAAAAGCTCCAGGTACTAATGTGAAACTTGAAGTCAAAGGCAGAGTGAGAGGACAGTGTTAAAATTGTAGCTAGTGTTATTTGTAAGGTATAAGTCAAGGTACTTACCAGGTGCAGCTGAGTTTTAACAGTTCCCTGTGTTACCATAAAGGTATGGAATATACTACAGACACTTACAGAAATGTGATGGAGACAAGGCAGGTCCCAGAACTGCTGAAGGGGAGTTGGAAAATGCAAGATCTCACAGCTCCTGAGTATGAAGCAGGTGGGGAGGAAAGAGTAGCCCGTCTTAGAGCAGCACCTAATTTTTCTTTTTCTTTTGCTATCTCATTTTGAAAGCAGATGAGTTGCACTTTTGTGTGAGCATGTGACATAAGATGTGTCTAAGGGAATACACAGCCCCTCAGCCGCTACAATTGTTTGCAGCCTCTAGACCATGTGTTTGCTTCAACTTGGAAAGTTCAAGTCCTGTTTCTCACACAAGGTCAACGTCAATTTGAAAACAAAATATGGTAATATTGAGAAAATCTGCATATAATAGCAATAAATGTCTTACTATTTATGTGCTAGCAGTTGTGAAAGAAAGAAGAAAGAATCATGCTCAAGACAAGCCATATGTGGCTAGTTATGGTGACTGTGTGTGATCATCCTGCAGCCAAGTGATTCTAATTCCACTGCAGTGCAACTTTTCTCTCTTCCTTCCATGCTGGTTTTAGGCTCTAGCACTGCTTTGCCTAGCTGAGACTGACTGCAAGGGCCTGGAAAGATTGATTTAGAATTCAAAAGGATTTTGATCAAGACGAGATACTGTCCAAAATGAAACAGATGGAACTCAAGACAAGTGTAGAGATTTGCATTTAGGAAGAAGAAATCAAATGTGTGAATAAAATTGGGGGATGGCACTCTCATCAGCAGTGCTAAGGAAGACCTGTTGGATTAAATGATCTGCAAATGGCAAGAGTCTTATTCCCTTTTCAAAGAAAAAAAATGGGTAGGGGAGAAACAGTCCTGGTATGCTGGTAGGTAGGGAAAGAGGGGAATACTTCTAAGAAGGCTTTAGCAGGAGCATCTTATTCAGCCATGGTAACAGCTTTGGAGAAATGGGCTCCAGGAAAAAGGAGAGGCTATCCTCACTAAAATACTGGAGACTTGGTGGGGGGAATCTTACATAGCTTACCCTCTGTGTGGGTGAAGAGAGCATGAAGTCAGGGCAGACGATTTACTCTAATAGCTGCCTCAAGAAGGCACTGGAATCATTCTCACTTAATTTTTTAAGTAACTAGATAAGGATCTTCAGAGATAGCCAAGGTATGGCTGTCTCTATTTCCTTAAGAAAGAATAGAAGGGGCTTTCTGGCCCTACTTCTTAATGATCTATCAATGGTTAATCAGATTACGATTATTTCACTTGACCTCAAGAGAAGATATGCTTAATTTCTAAATCAAAACTGCCATTCAAGAAAAATGAGTACTGGCTTTGGGACCCTCCTGCACCAGCTTTTCCTTTACTCCTTTCTATGTGCCAGTTGTATTCACTGCATAGGGACCATAATGTTGCTGTGGTGCCAAGACTGTCCTCTGGGGTGCCAGTATTGCATACATATCCAGAATTTACAGTCTCTGCCCATCTTTCTGCTTGTCTCCAGGGTCAATGTATGACAAACTTACTTCTAAGATTCCCATTCAGGGTCAGGGTTCAAGAGTCATCTGCTTTCTCAGCTGTACCTTCCTCTGGTATTGTGTTTTTTGTTTTGTAAGAGTTGTTAGGAAGTGGCACTAGTAGTGCACTGCAGGTGCCAACTGACAAACTCTAAGCTAGTCAAACACTGACCTGAGAGACAGCTGGCAACTGAGGCTGGGATATGAAAGTAGAAAATCCTGTGAACTACAGCTGTAAATGAATGCACTGCAGGTGAAATGGTCTTCCTTGCATTGCTGCAGCAAGTCTAGGGACTTTATCAAAGGTAGCTTGCGGGATATGTCGATCTTGTGCGCAGCTGCAGTTAAAGAAAAGACAGGCCTTAATAAATCTCTTCACTGAAATATGCTTTCCTTCCCGCTCACCTCTGCTGTCAATGGCTTGCTTTCAGTTATCTTTCTAAAAGGAGTGGTTGTTCCTTTAGAAGAATCTGAAGATTATTTTCCTGCTGTTCCTCTTCCCTTAAACTTGATCAGTCTTTCACTCTGAGCTGCAACAAAGGCTATTTTCCCAAAGAAACTGGCCAGTATCCAAAAGGCCACGGTAGTTCAATGGAAATATTGAGTGCTTCAGAAATGTCCTGGTTAGAAGGAAAGGCATGGCCCAGGAAATGGAGGCTGCTAAACTTGCTTTCCTCTGTGCTTATGTGTGGTCTGGGACCATGACACATGTATAGCTCTCTTGTAACATATACACTCCTGCTCCAGTAAATCTGGGGATAATGTGGGCAACCTTTTCCCTGTGAAGAGTCAAAGAGGGTCTTGTTGAGACAACACAAAAATCTGAAGGATGCAGAGGTGGCAGTCTATCTCCTTTGTAAAATGATCTTTGTGAGTATCCTGGGCAACTGTTACCTGCAGCATCAAATATTGACTCTGACTTTTCTTGAGGTGATCTCCAACTCCTGCTGTGGCAAATGAAGTCTCAAGGACCCATGCTCTGGCTGTCCTTCATACAGCAATCACTAGGAGCTAAATAGGTTAGAGGGGGCTTCCTGCCATACTGAGCAGGGAGCAGAGCTGCTTTACTGGATCACTAACTCAGAATCCCAGCGTGAAGTACTCTTGTAGTACATAATAAGTTTTTTCGAAGTACTTCCATATTCTGTTTAAGTACCGTGCTAATTGTAACAGGCATGTACTGTGAAATTTGCTCAAGATGCTCAGCAAAACATCCAGAGTGGTTTAAGACTATTGCCCTACTACCTAGGTGATCAGAAAATCTGGACTTCAGCTGCCCAAAGGTGAGTGGTGTAAAGGAGGATGATGGAAGGGTTGCAATTGCTCATAGTTTACAGTCTGAGTTGTTTCTGACTGGCAGCTACAGCTAATGCTGTGACCACAGGGGACTGTGACAAAAGGTACTTACTGTTTTTCCCTAAATGTATAGTGATAATATGCAGTTGCTGATATGACTGCCTGAGGAGATCTTGGCACTTTCTAATATAACATTAAGCCTTCTCCGTGTACATCTTGCTGCATTCTAATATGTCTCACAAATGCTTCAGTAGGCAGAGACTACAGTGAGAAAGGTATCATATTCTGTTATTGCTGGTAGCTCCTGTGTGAGATGCTTAGTCAGGCTGCAGCTGTCATGCTGAACATCTTTTCCACTGCAGGCGTTAACTTCATGTGATGTAGACGCAACAGAGCTGTCCTCAAACCTGAGGAAATACAGTAGGGGGACATGTTCATGTGTTTTTTAAATAAATGCTTCCCTCCTCAGCACTCCTCTCAGTTTTTCAAAGTGCTGAGGCTTTTTTTTTTTTTTTAAAATGTGCACAGCTAATTCACCCCCTTCTGGTGCACCGGAGAAATGAAGATACAGATTTGAGATGGTACCGAGTGACAGACAGTTCTGAGGTCTCTGTTTGCATCCTCTGGTTCTTCATCTGTGTTAGCTACTAGTTAAGGTGCTTTTTCCTTGCCCTTAGTGTCTTGCTTAGAATTTGATCATCAAATCCATTGTGAAATTTCAGAATTAATTTTGCCAGTGGCAGACTACCAACAGGCAGCAGATGATTTCTCAGACATCATGAAAAGTGTAGCATAGCAGATATGGAGGAAACCCAGCATCTGACTGATCAGTGAGTGGTTTGCATCAGCTGCCTTCGACCTACTTTTGTTACCAGATCCCTGCCTGTGACCTGATATGCCTTGAAACTCTTAATTATCCCTTCTGTGTAAGCTGGGATGGTTACACATCTAAATGAAATGTCTTCGTAGATGGACACATAAGAACTTTAAATATGGGCTGCTTTCATTTGAAACGCACTTGATCAGAAACCAGAAAGCGAGATCTCTGTCCACATCCAAATAACAAAATTCAAAACAGTATTGCTCCCAAACTCTTGGGGTTCAAATGAGGCTTTTGATACTGGATTACTTTGAATGGCAAACTTCAAACTGCCTGCTAATCTTTTCCGAGTCAAATGTATCAAACTGTACAGTAACACCTTTTTAAGATGCAAGTGCAATAAGGTGAAAGCCTTATAACTACAACTGATTTAATGAAAACCCTTTAATCTCATTAGTCGGTGAAGCACTATGAGAGCCCCTTCTGTCAAACCTGTGCTTCAGACATGCTGGGGCCTCAGGCTATGTTTTGGAATTGAAGTTTTAGCTTTCTGAATCCCAACCTGATCAGCAATTTAAGTATAGTCATTAGAGTGGCAATTTTGAGCCTCTTTCCATTTGTGGGCACAGTGGATGTGTTCATTCCAGAAGTGGTGTATATTCTGGTGTGGTGAATTGGGCCCCACTGGTAATAAACCTAATTCTCAAAGTCACCTTTTTCAGGTTTCCCCGAAACAGTTTGTACCAGTGCTCCAAAGATCGAGCTGAAAAGTACTGTTAGACTATAGGCAGACATAATACATGGTATTCCCACTCTATGTTTCCCATCAGGGTGTTAAAGCTCTGTAACAAAAGAATACATTCACAGTAGTGTGGATTGCCTTCATGTTTATATGTCCCATATTGCCAGGCTTATCTCTTTGAGCAGAAATGCAGCTTCCTGTTTACTAACCTGTCCCAAATCCAGCTGCACCTCCCAATTTTTTAACACATCTCTTCACAGAGAGCAGGTCAATAAATCTAGCCACAGAGCCGTGTGCACCAATGCTCTGTGTCCATACTGTCTGCTTTGACCAGGAGTAGGACTTCATGCCTGAATTCACCACACACCCATCCACAGGCCTATCTCACAGCTTGGTATTCACAGAACTTGCTTCAGTTAAGCCTCTTTGAAAGAAAATACTCTGTGTAGCATTTCAGCTCTGGTGTTATTAAATCAGAAGCAATCATGTGATTGCCTTTTGGGCACTGATATGTTGCAGATTATTAATAGTAGTAGGGAGACTCTTAGATTGGCACTTTGGTTTCTTCTGTACCTGATAGTTTCTTCTCCACTGGTTCCTTACTGCTTTCTGGGAAATTCTGAGTCTATCCCTTAATATGACACTTGCCTTATATGTCCTCACTGTGTACTTTCCTAGCTCTTTTGAGGGAACTGAAGGAGATTGGAAGGAGGAAGACTAATAATGTGCATTTCTTGTATTCGAATGGGATGAGCTACAACAAAGGTGCATTAAAGGTAACGTAACTGAGAAGGATGAAAAAGAACTAATAGGTATGCCAAAAGTGGTATGAATGAAGAAGTAACAGGAAGGTTTGGATGTTGGAAGGATGAGAATGACCAGGAAGGTGGGCTGTAAGAGTGACGTGGTATTGGCACCTGGAGTAACAGGTCATTCATAACCCAGCCTATCTAATTCTAGCTTCTCAGAATGCCTAGGTCAAGGGGAGACACAAAGGAAAGCCTTCAAGTTATGATGAGGTGGTGGCAGGAAGGTAAGAGGGACAGACTAACTCCTGTCTTGGTGCCCGAACACTGGACAGACCAGGATATACTGATGCATGAGGTTTTCTTCCCTTGGTGCAGGATTCAGTGCTTCCCTTCAAACTTCTTGAGATTCCTGTTGCCTCAGTTCTTTAGCCTGGCAAAGTCCCTCTGAGTGGCAGCACAACCTTTTGGTGCATCAGCCATTTCTCCCAGTATTGTATCTTCTGCAAATTTGCTGAGTAGTCTCTTCCTCATTGTCCAGGTCATTAATGAATCACAGAACCATCAAGGCCCTTCGTTCCTTTTCTTAACTGATAATTTCATTGCAGAAGGGATGGCCAGGCATGATTTCTATTTCATAAATCCATGATAACTACTCCCAGTTACTCTGTTTTTATCCTTAATATGTTTGGAAATATTTTCCAGAAGCATTTGTTCCATCACCTTCCTAGGAATCAAGATAAGGCTGATGGGCCTGTAATTGCCCAAATCTCTTTTTTGAAGATAGGAGTGAGTGGCGCTTGCTGATTTGGAAATTATCGGTGGAAACCAAGTGCATCAATCCACTTCCTTTTTTCACTTGGTTTGGGAAAATCTGTGTTTTACTTGAAAAAAAAATATTAACAAGTCTTAAAACCTGTTTTTTGAGCTGGAAGAAACACTTCAGGAGTGAAGCTTGGGCAATTGTAAGAAGTTGGGGAGTGGAGTCAGATCCTGCAAGTTGTAGCTGGGAGTGGATGAAACTTGCACTCAACAATTCAGTGCCACTGAACTAAGAATGTTACACTGCTTCTTCCCTAGGAGTATTTCTCTACTTCTCTTTCTCATGCCAAAGGCAGTTTTCATCCAGTAGCTGGACACCACATCTGTCCCATATATCTGTCTTGGAGTGTTACTGAAGGGCTCCCTCTTTCAAACTGCCAGGCGGGAGGGGACCGAAGGGCTGGCCTCCCCCCTCCTTGTTCTCCCTGCTGCTTTTGTTCTCTGCCTTAATTCCCTTTTGAAGGGCTGATATTTTATTCAGCAGCCCCTGCTGTGCTGGAGCCCGTGACAGAAGTTTCTCAAAAGCACTCCGTTGACAAAATGCTAACAGCTGGTCTTTGAAACTCAGGGAGTGCTAGTCGGAGAGGTGAGGGTGGCAGGGAGCAATGCAGAGCAGGGAAAGAGAGAGAGGAGGGGGGGCAGAAAATGCACTATTTGTTAGGAATAATGAGGCAAAAATATGACAGAGGTTTTTATTGCAAATAATAGACAGTGAACTTCAAACAACAGAAGAGAATCATTAAAAAAACCACAGCAACAGAGTTAAATAAATGCATAATTAGCCAGCACCAGGAAGGTGGAATTTACTGCACCAGAGATTCTTAAGGGAGAGTCAATAAATTCACAGCTGGTTTGGGTTTTTTATTATTATTATTCTTTCCCCTGAGGAACAGAAGAAAATGTGAATGAGCCCACGGCTGTTCTCAAGGTTTTGGCGGGATTTCTCTTCTTGTTGGCACAAATTGCAGCCTCTGTCTCAGTGGAGACAGGGCTGCCAGATTGACTCTCCCGAGGGAGATGGGATGAATTGTGAGTGGCAGGACTGAATGCTGTGTGTGTTTGGGATTAAACCGATGAGTAAGCATGTCTGGTCCTAAGGAAATTTTGAGAAAATATAGGAAAATGTGTTGCAAGTTCTTAGCATGGGTGCATGTAATACTATGTGTGTGTATACTAGGATAACAGGGTATGTTACACCTGTTGCTGACTTCTAATAGGTGTCAGAATCCTTCAGGCTTCTGTGTGTGGATCTGTGCTATCACAGTGTGAACTCTGACCCATGTGTGCATGTAGAATCAGGCTGTTTCCTGTGGATCCCTGCACGAGAGGTGGCATGTGGGCCCACTCTGCCATGCATGGGCACAGAGTGGTGCTGATTATAAAAGGTAACAAACTATATGTGTCATTAGAGCAACAGCAGAATTGTATAATGGTGTATCTGTATGAGATACTTGTTCCTCTTCTCTCCACAGTGCCATCTGAACTAGACCTGTGTGAAAATTTTCCTCACAAATGTCTTTCCTTTTTGCCCCAGAATAAAATGCAGGTTTGTTCGGAACGGATTCCAAACTGTGTTTCCCTAGGGTGCATCACTTTCATGGATAGCCTTTCCAACACCCCCGTTTCCACTGTGCACCAGGTACAACTGAAGACCTATAAACTCATAAGGCAATGGCAACGCAATGAGTTTTATCTGGTCAACTTGAAGCAGCAGCCTTTGTGCGTCCTGTGTCTCAGTGTGTTCCTGGAGCCATAACCAGGCCAGGAAGCAATTCCTGTTAGTAGCTGTGTTAGAGGGACATTTGGTTTGTTGAAACAAATTCAAATGGAATATTTCATGCTACTTATGTAAAACTACATGCTTTGATTTTGAGATCATCAAAAAACTTTGTTTAGATCAAAAATGTCAACATTCTGAACTGAAATTTCCATTCCATGGGGAAGAACAAAAATTTCAATTTTTCATCACCCGCCTACAATGAAAAAAATCTGAAGGTTTCACAAGAGAGAGAAAAAAATTCTTAATCTCACTGTTTTTCTCTGCATTACACAATGATGTCCCCAAAAATTGCCTATAGATCAGACTTCTTTTCCTTCCCCACTTCTAACTAACATACAGAAAAATCTGCTGCACTGCATGCCACTTGATCTGAGCCACTCAGCTTTGTGTTCTTAAAGAACTGGAGGTTCAAAACTGACATCTGAGTGAAAGCAGTATTGTCTTCTGTAAGACTTTGCCTGCACCTCTAACCATGCTACAGGTGGAGCAGTCACCCACTGTTGGGGATTGAGGGCATCTGTGACTGCCAGCATCAGACCTGCCAGGTGAAGGCAGATAGATTTAGTGCAACAGGCAGTTAAGGAGTGTGAACTAAGTACTTTGCCCCCCTCAACTGATTCTCCTACACCCCAAATTTTTATGCGAAGACTGATTGTTTTTGGTGGTTTTGTTTGTTTGTTTGTTTTTGTATTGGTTTGTGGGTGTGGGGTTTTTTGTTTGTTTTTGTTTTTTGGCTACACAAGCAAAAATGCAGACCACAACTTAGAGCTGGACAGCCAGAGATGAAGTACAGTAGTGTAAGAGAGAATGACTCTAAAATGACAGGAGAGACTGAAACTGAGGCACTTCCTACTCCCATGGCTAAAAGACAAATGATTTCAAGAAGGAGCTTTTTCTCAGATTATCTGCCATGATAAACACTTTTCAGCAAAGAGGTAATGAGAAAAAGCACTGCCTAACCCCAGAGGAAAGGGGAGAGACAACAGGGATCACATCATGCTATCGGTATGCCACCAAATCGGCAATTGATGCAAATGACAAATGGACACGGGAGATAAAATCACAGACAGGCACTGAAGCCTCCCTCTGAAAAGTCTGTGCCTGCCTCTGATGGAGACTTAGAGCTCTGTTTTCTCAGCAACGCATGTGCAGTTTATCTCTCCCAGTAAAACTGAGCAGAGCTGCGGGTGAGTGCTGCGTGGGGTGAGTGTGTGAATAGGTCTGTGTGTGTGAGAACATCTGTGTGCTTGCCTGTGTGGGTATGGTCACTCTCTGAGCATCTCTGGACCTGTGGGGGGCATAGGACTGGGTGCAGCAACCCCTTTGCACCTGCTGCTAGGAGTTAATAGGATTAGTCTGAGGTTTTAAAAGAGCTGTTGTTAGAGGCTTTTGTGTTAGCTGAACATGTGGGTTATACATGGCACCTTGCTCTGCATTCTGTGGAGTTTGGTGGAAGGAATCAGACCGACCACATGTACTGAGGAGCTGCTACAGGGTATTATCTTTGCCACAGATGGTGTTATTCCTGCAAGTAAAGCAACCAAGGGGAACAGGAATTGGATATTGAGGTCACAGAGGGAAACAGCATGAGACACCACTTATGTGCTGGGAGCAAATATTAAGGGATACTAGGGTTTGACTCATGAGGATATAAAGTAGTCATCTGAAACCACCACACATCATCTATGCCTGGCAGGGACAGAGAGAGGGAGGGTTGTGGGAATTGGGGGACAGTCACAGACACATTCTGCCTGTTGTCCTGTAAGTCAAAGTTTCTAGAAGAATTACGGGAATGACTGGACCACCTGTGTGGGAGTTGCGCAGGGTCTGGGCTGGGAGGTGTGAGGGTAAGGACAACATGCTGCACAGAGGCAGCCACTGCTTTCTCTCAGGGTGTACATTTTACTGCAGTACCTGAGTATCCTGAGTAAAGCTTCTTGTGTGGGAAGGTTCCTCATTTTCAGCAGGGTACAAGACAGGGAGCTGTGTTGGCAGGGACAGAAAGACTGAGCCTTTCTCCTCCAAGTGAGCAACATGTGATCTTAGAGAAGTGCAACAAAGAAGGCAGATGTGACAGGTGGAGGAGTAATAGGGGAAAAAAAAAAAGGCAGCTGTGTAAATAACCCATAGAGTTTAATGTGTGGGAGGAAGGATGTGGCTGTTTTCAGTGCTCTGGACTCTCAGTCCAGCCTGTTGCATAGCAGGAGAGTGCAGTGGCTGGCATGGGTGGGCAAACCAGCCTCCAGGAAGTGCTTGTGTTGTGCCAGAATTCTAGTCCTGCTTTATTTGCCTTGGAGCATCTCTGTCATGTCTGTACAACCTGAGTAGAGCCGTGCATTCTGCATACAGCACTGCCTTGTCTCCCAGGGCACATTGCGTTAGGGGTAGACAGGTTACTGCAAAGGTGAGGCCACTGCACCCTTAAGCCATTGCATGCCTGACAAATAGCTTTTGCTGTGATAGGTCCACCCAGCCTGCCCTGACCTAAGCCCCCAAGCAGTTACAGGCTGCTGTTTGCATCCCGCACTGATGCAGAGAGACTGAATCTCTGTTTCTGCTGGCTAGCAGATGTCTCACTGGGGAATTGTCCCAGAGAGCACCAAATAAAAGAGGGAGAAAAAAGAGAAAATAAAATAAGGCTTTCTTTCAGACCACTTTATGGCTCAGGAAAGTTCAGGAGGTTTCAAAACAGCCTTTTCCTTGCAGAAATTCTGAAACTACCAACCAAGCTAGCATTGGCTCGACATAAAGCCATAAATCAGGCGCTGGCTCCTTTTGAAAGCATTGGGTTTTTTTTCTCATCCCTGAATTTCTATTTTGTTATAGAATCCAGGAGGGTTTTTCATGGCAAGCCTGCATAATGCTGTGGAAAGTCAGGATACACTCAAGAGCACGCTCCAGAAGAATGCCCCTGAGGTGTTCCAGGCCAGCAGGCTGGAACCAACTCAAGGTTTGTTCGCTGCTTAGATGACGTGAAGTGGTTCGGGGAACAGACTTACCCTGGAGTAGCCATGGTCTGTTTCCTCCACCCTTTGCTTCTGTGTCGCTGACTCCATTTGGCCTCTGCTCATGTTGTGAACTCCACCTATTACATTCCCTCTGGTACCCCCTGTCCTCACAGTGAGCCATGTGTAGGCATAGGCAAATGAGAAAATGGATGTTTGGCTTCCCATGGATGTTTGGCTATCCTTGTACATGGACAAGGTGTGGGGTTTCTAAGCATTTCCTGCCCTTTCTGCCACCCTGCAGTAGCTGTTATTGGGATCGTGTGGAGAGGAACAGGGTGGTAGATTGAAAGCTAGACTATACTGTTCATTCTGTTTAGTTAGTGGAGGCAATTGCACACAATTTTGGGACAGGTTTATTTTTTAAGCTGAGCATCCTAGGAAGGAACAGCCAAAACCCTATGTTTAAGGGGCTGCTTACAGCAAGCCCTATTACAATGCTCTAGCAAAGCTTGGCCCTTCCTACAGCTCACCAGGATCCCCTTTACCTTTTCCATCACATCTGTGTTACTGATCAGTGCAATTTCACAGGCTTACTAAGGACTGCTTTGTATGACCTCCCTGCACAGAGTTCAGGGAGCACAGGTCCAAAATGCTGCTGTGCCATGAAGTCAGCATTTGCATGGCTTTTCAGTCTGCTGCAAAACATCACATTGCTGAGAACCTCTAGAGTTTGGCGGCAAACTTATGAATTTGAAGAGCATGGTAGCTTTTGCTTAACAAAGAAAAGTAAAAAACAAATATGCATGAAAATAGAGATGTATGTATATGAACACATGATCCTAGCCACAAAAGAAGTTTTTGAAATGGCTGTATTGACCCAGCTGGTGTGGGTTTGGATCTATAATTGAAGTGGTTCTCATGACACTTCCTCTTTCCAAAAGGTTTTTGGCAGAGACAGCATAGCTGGCAAGAACGACAGTGTGAAATGAAGATAAATGAAGAATATGGGCACATGAATCCCTGGAAGGAGGCTGGATTGATCTTAAAGCAGATGCAAGTTTCAGGTATTGTTTTGTACCAATTTTCCTTCTCTCAACAACACAAGGAGAAACTGAAGTAAGCAGTGGAGGAAAAGCCCTGCAGTTAATACATCAGCTTAGGGTTTAAGAGAGCCCAGCTCATGTCCTGCTTCTCCTGTGAACTGGTATATATCTACCTTGCAAAAGAAGAGGCATCCTGCCCTTTCTCTTCAGGGTCTTGAATTAGGCGTATTTCGGTATGTACCTCAGAGCGTGTGTGCCATTCTGCACAGTACTAAAGCAGAATCTGTGTCTCCTGCCTAAGCATAAAGATGGCACTGGAACAGGGCTTGGCTTTTTTGAGGCCCTACTGCTTCTGACAGACAGGGATCAGTGCATGTCCATAGGTACTGTGAAGGGACTCTTGTCCAGAAGGATGGCTTGCATGAAGCTGTGTAGGCTAACTCAATAATTAAAAGGTAGATAATTCTTTAAACAATAGATGGGTGTTTGGGAGACAGATCTCTGTTATTTGCCCTTAGTCAATTGACTTTCATTTTGAGAGTGCCTACTGTGATATGGTACATAAGAGAGATGCTCACCATGTGAAATCCCACATCCAAGCAATGGAATAGGCAGACAGATGAAGGAAGTCCTTATATACCTGAATTGCCTTGTCAGGGTTTATGCCACCCAGATGTACTTATATGGATTGTTTCAAGCAAAGATTGGGAGACCTGTACAGTGGGGAGCTTCCCTCCACCTCTCCTCTGTCCTTCCCATGAATTGTGTGCAGAAATGCAAAATCCCCTTTTTGCAGGGACACAACTGGGTTCTGCCGCATTTTAATATGATTATGGGTCAGTCAGGTTCTAATTGGCTTTAATTAGCAGCTTACATATAAGAGATACCAAATTCTTTCCTATTTTTCAAGGTTTGATCTTTTGAGTCAAATGATCCCTTCAAGGGAAGATTGGTAAAATAGAATTCCACTGTATTGTCAAGCTGAAGTCACAGCAAGAGAAGAGACAAGTATAGATGAGTTGCAGGTCACTGATTCCCTTTTTTCCTGAATGAGGCTCTCTGAATGTAATAGAAATTGCTGTGAGTCTCCAGCTTTCCATAAGATCCATCTTAATTTCCCTTAATTTTCAGTTTTTTGCTCTGTGGTAGATTCTAGTGTGTACAGTACTTTACATGCTGGGTAAAGATGTACAAAGTAATCCTTATGCTTACTAGCTTCTCTCAGATCAGTTTTTCTCCAAGAGTTGACTGCAAAATATAGGGCTTTTTTTTTTTTTTTTTTTTTTTTTTTTTTTTTTTTTT
>NW_020955239.1:2454617-2507656 GCF_003031625.1 Empidonax traillii | reverse complement strand
AGGGAGATGTTATAATGGATAGAGAAGCTAATGCTGATCTTGCTTGCAGATCTAAACACGCAGGATCCTTTTAATCTTGCAGTTTGGCAGTCTGGTACCTTATGGTACCACAAAATTAACTTAAAGCCTCCACAAATCTTTGGGAGAGAAAACATAGTCTAAGTACAGTAGAGTAGACAACAGAAAAAAACTGTAATGTACAACTAATCAGATACCCTGAGATCCCAGTTTTGCTCAATCCTCTTTGCAAAATTAAGCTGATGACTTTGACCTTTTTAGGGCCTTAATTTTACAGATGTAATGCCAGCACTTAATACTTTCCATGTGCAAAACTCAAAGCAGCTTAAAAAATGAGGGTAGCTGCAGCAATCCCTTATTACAGACAGACTCACTGAGAGAAATGATTTAACAAAGCCATTAACAGTCACAAGGCTTGCCCATTCTGTGTATGCACAAAGTTAACATATCCTCCAGACTCAGCTTACCTCATCTAAAGTTATCAAGTAGCTCAGTGAAAGTGCTTTGTTAATAGTGTTCTCCCCTCCAGCTTGCTTATACTGTACTCCCTACCTGAAATCCCACGATATACTGCTTTTTCCCTGTCTCATAAAGGCATGCCAGCTTATTATGCACTCTTTATTTTTCCAGTGGCCCTCTCTATAGTGCATGAGTTACCCTTGGCTAATTGCTGGTCTGTAAAAAGTAAATGCACAAACTGCCGTGTTTGAATCTGTGTATTTGTTTGGCTCGTTATTAGGGACAGAACCAGCTGCAAAGTTCGGTTATGACTGCACCAAGTGTCATCAGGGCTGACTCTGTGGTCTTAAGCTCAGGTCTAAAGACAGTTACACCCAGCATCACCTGAAGTCCTCTGATGAACAGGGCTGTTAACTTCCAGAAGAAACTGGTGGATATGGTCAGGCCTTGCAGCTTTTTAATATTTGTATTTTGCAACCAATTGAGTCCTGACCTGAGCAGAGCAGTCAGCGATGAACCACAAGATCATTTTAGAGGTGTAGGGACCCAAGTGCATTGGTCAGATGCTCATTATAGTGGCTCTCTCTAATGGTGCTTGGTAGGAGGAGCTCTGGTAAATTCATCCAGCTAACAGTTTCCCTTCCTAGTTTTCTCTTCCTTGCATTTAATATTTGGTAGTGTAAAAAAGGTATATGCCCAGAATGATTTAGATTGGAAAAGACCTCCAAGATCTTCAAGTCCAACCTTTGACCGTTCACCACCTTGTCTAGAGGTCATGGCACTAAGAGTCATGTGCATTTGTGTCTTGAACATGTCCTCTCATCCTGTCATTTGTCTGGGAGAAGAGGCTGACCTCTACCTGGCTACAACCTCCTCTAAGGTAGTTATAGAGAGTGATGAGGTCTCCCCTCAGCCTCCTCTTCTCCAGGCTAAACACCCCCAGCTCCCTCAGCTGCTCCTTATATGGCTTACCCTTTAGACCCTTCATCAGCTTTGTTGTCCTTCTCTGAACTTGCTCCAGCACCTTAATGTTTTTCTTGTAGTGAAGAGCCCAAAACTGGATACAGGATTTGAGGTGCAGCCTCACCAGTGCCCAGTACAGGAGGACAGTCACTTTCCTGGTTCTCCTGACCACACTATCTTTGATACAAGCCAGGTAATCAAGCATTGGAACAGCCTACCCAGAGAGGTGGTGGATTCACCATCCCTGGAGGTTTTTAAGCAGAGATTGGATGTGGCCCTTAGTGCCATGATATAGTAATTGGAGTTGGATCAGGGGTTGGACTTGATGATCTTGGAGGTCTTTTCCAACCCAATCTATTCTATGATTCTATGATTCTATGATTATGCCATACATAAGCACCCAAAGCAGTGGCTCAGTGAGGTTTGAACCAGCAAAGATCAGAGCTGCATTTCAAAATCTCTTAAGATTCCTGGTTGATGATTCTTGCATCTCCTCTGGACCTTTCTCCTGCCTGAAATGCTGGAATGAAACATTCTCTGAAACAGACTGATTGCACAGTCTGTTTCCCCCAGTGGTGCCTAGACTAGAAGAAATCTTGTCTCTTGGATATCAAATTTGAAAGCAAAAATGAGAGAGAAAATAACAGTTGCTTTAAATAATGAACAAAAGTACCAAGAGATTTATTTCCCCCACCTTCTCCCCTCCCTCATGCAGATATTCTCTTCTTTAAAAACAGTTTTCCGAAGTGAGTTTCATGCTGGATCGACAGCCCTGCAAAGCAGCATCCTCTGTTCACATACCAAATGGGAGTAACTAATGCGTGGGAGTTCAGACTTTCACTCAGCAGTAGCAGAATTCCTTGGACTTAATATAACTAGAAGGCTGCATATATGTGAAGGGCTGGGGTTATCTCCCTGGTCTCCTCAGTGACAAAGTACTGTGTTCTCCTGAGCAGCAAGGATGAGAGCAGAGGGGGGGATTTATTCATTTCAAGGGGGTGAAAAATGATCAATTAATGATTTCACTATAGCAGCTATAAAGGATTTATGTGATAAAATATCCGTGGTTGGCCTGGAACATGCGTCCTCCAGGCAAGAACTGTGGATGTTGCTACAAATCTTCTTGAACCAGTTTTGCCTTTGAAATTGGCATATTGGAATTGATTGCAAACGTGACATTGTTCAATTCATGTTCTGCGTTAGAAAAGTGGAGTGCTGCTACTTTGTGCCCCCCACCCTTTTTCTTTTTCTTTTCCTTACACTTCATAGCCCCTTCTGTCTTTGCTCAATCTGCAGTTGTGATTGATCATCTAACGATATTGCTCCTCACTCAAGGGAAGCAAGCAAGTGGCAGGTCCTGGTGTGCTTGCCTAAAGAAATCTAAAGTTAATCATTGAAAGTTTGGTGGTTTTTTTTTTTTTTTTACTGGCAAAAAAAAATCTGATATTTAAAGCAGTGCACAAAAGTGGGTGTGAGGCCACTTGAACTGCAGACATTTAACAACTCAAGCAATTGTTTCCTAGAATTTTCTTTCTGTAATTTTTCAGATGTCTTATGACTGTGAAAATATACTTAGGATATTTTTAGGATGAACAGTTAATCAGCTACAATACAAATCAAATTTGAACTTTCTTCAAATCTCAAGCTGAACAGCTTTTGAGGCTCAGAAAGTTTCAATTAAATTTTTCTTCTTTCTTTTTCATTATCACTGCACTTCCAAATGTCCAGGTGTTAACAGATACCAGATTCGAGGAGCAGTGATATGCTCTGATAGGGTCTGTTCTCATGTTATTTCTAAGATAACCAGAAGCAGGATGAATTCGAAGTCATCTTTTGAAAAGTGCTGATGAAAACTCCATCCCTGTTTTCTAGAAGACTGAATATTTCAAATGAGGTCAGGAGTGGATCAAGCACCTTAACTTGAAATGGGTATGAACTAAGTCCATAGCCATTCTCATAATAGCTGTACTTGCATCTATTTTTTGTTGTTGTTGTTGTTGGTTTTGGGTTTTTTTAGGTGTGTATTTGATTTTGGGTTTTTTTGGGGGAAGAGGAGGTTGTTTGTTTTGGTTTGGTATTTTTTAGTTTGTTGGTTTGGATTGGGATTTTTGCTGCCTATCAGTTAAGCCATAATGTTATTGCCAAATAGATAAACAGAATAAGTTTCATCCTGAACTCATACATCCCTGAATCTCGTCTACAAAATCCCTGCTGGGGGGACGTGGAGGAAAGGTAGTATCCAGAAGGCGTTAAGTAACAAGCAAATTCCAGCACTGCCTGGAAAGTTTGGACACCTTGGACTTGATGCGATGAAGGTTCAGCCAAGGATGTGACACAGAGACAGCCCTAATAGAGTTGATGGATAGAGGAGAAAAGACTGTGCCTAAGATCCACCATTTTTCCAAACTTATTACAGGACTTGTAATAATAATACTGCCTGCTTGTAGTAACAGAAAACAAGAAACCATAAACCCATATACAAACAAAGCCACAGAATTTAGAAAACAGAGATGTGGAAAATCTAAGAGAAATGAGAAGGAGACCCGCACTGAAGCCTCCTGTGGAATCTTAATTGCAGTATGGTGGATTGAGGTGGTGGAGATGGGATGGATGCCCTAAACAAATGAGTCTGTGGAGAGAAAGCATGAAAGTTGCATGGGAACTCTCACTGGGAAGGCACTCTGGAAGTCAGGAAAGTCAATCTAATATTTTTCCTATCCTTTATTGGAGGTGGGAAAAGGCAGGACTGGTTATTTTAGCAGTCTGGGATGTTGTTCCTTGCTGCTGTGTACGATTTTCGTAGTGGCTTTTGCACTTTGCAAGTGAAAAAAAAAAAAAAAAAGTGACATTTGAAGTCAGGAGGGTAACTGCAACAGGAAAGATGTGCCTCCCTTAGGTTCATGGGCTCACTGGAATGTGTGGGAGTACAGATAAGGACTTACAAGTGAAATACTGGAGGACAAGTTGATCATCTTCCCTGAACTGGCATGAGGGATCTATTGGATGTGTACATTTCAATCTTTCCACCTTCACGAGGACACAGTCCCCTGTGTGGATTCTGTTCTCCTCATGTTGGCTCTAGCAGTCTGGACACTTGTCAAATCCCCAGCATGCAGCTGCTTGCATCTCCCACTCCATTATTATTGCTGATGCTAATCTCTGACCGCTGAACACGGGTCAGAACCAGGAGATAATTGCAGCTCCGATCTGCCAGGCACGGTCCTTTGTGAGCAGTTAATGAGTGTTCAGGAAAATAAAGCAGAAAGAAGAAAAGGGGGATTGTGGTTTGCATACAGTGAGATAGGGAATGAATAGGAGATAGAAGGAGGGGACAATTCACTGATAGGGGAAAAAGAAAGAATTGGGAAAAGAAATCATTTGCACTAAAGCTCCTACAGCCTTATTCTTGTTTCGCCCAAGTGGATGCTGCTAGCTCTGTTAAGCAGGGGACTAAGTCAGCAGGATGCAGTGACACTGCAGGCCTGTTAGCAACGCTTTGTTTCTGGGTGCCATGAATGCAGAGGTGAGGATCATCATCTCCTCTGCCAGTCAGGGGGTTACACCCACACGACCAATATCCTTGTGCTCTTTGCTCTCAGTTATTTCCTGTCCTTTACTCTGCATCACACTGCCTGTGTGTGTGAAGGTGCCCTCTAGAGATTGGCTATCTACTCCTAAAATTGGCTTTAGCTCTCTCTTAGCTTGAGTGGCAGTGACCTGTATCTCTGTATCTGAATCACCAAACTTTATTCCCGGTTCTATCTTTATATCACATTCAGAGAGATCGTTTTTGGTGTCTGAAGGAAAAAGGTGACTTTTATCAAATCTTTGACAGGCCCTTACTCAGAACAAAGATAGTTGCATCTAGTGATCCACGTGACACTGTTATCCTTAAAACAGGGTTCTTTAACCCAGTGTCCAAGAAGCCAATCCACACACAGAGTCAAGATATTTGATTTTGTTTCATATCTGTGCAGAGATGGGTAATAGGTGGTAAATCCACGAAGCTAGCAGCCCTTCAGTATGCCAGCTGCTCATTTTTATACACTTGCAACAATGAAAAATCGGCATTTCCTGTATGCCTAACAACCTAAAGCTATAGTCCCTGGCTTTTCATTCTTTTGTCTCTATTTAAAGGTACAGCACACATTTATTTTACCATGCATATTCTGTGGGTATGCAGAGGACTTGGCTTATATGAGTAAGGGGCAATCATAGCCTATGCGTGGGCATTTTACTATGTTAATGGGCACAAGTTCAAGATAAGTTGTTCTTTGGCTTTGTAGTTTGATTTATAGCATCCTCCTGTTCTTATTTCTCAGGTCATGGCTCTTGGCTCTTACTGATTTGGTTATTCTCTCATTCTTCATAAATCCTTTTGTTTGCCCTGTGTTATACTTCAGTGATTCAGTGCATTTTTAACTTTTAACCTTCTCATTAGTATTTTATTTCAACATGTCTCCTCGTGAAGATCCCAGAGAGCATGAGTGTTCTCCCTTATGGAGGAGGTGGCTCTACCTACTCCTGTGACACCTGTCATAGGGGATAAATGATGAACTGTGGTGACACAACAGCTTGGTTGTCTGGGCCTGTCCGGGTTTCTGGAAAACAGAAACAGCCTCAAAGGAGGGGAAGGAAAACTGCTTCCTGAAAATGAGTTAGAGTAACTCAGGATGGAGTTAGAGGGGGAAATAAATGATTGTGGTATGTATTTGTGTCCATACGAGTCCCCTCTTTCTAACGACCATGTTAATGTGCTCATAAAAAGATATGGTGCAGGGTGGACGTGACTGTTCAGGCTGATTAGCATTTTATGGCAGAACTAAGTTCCATGAGAAACTGCTGGCAGGGTGGGCTGTTTTTACAACCCAGAAAACTCTACTTTAAGATGCTGAAAGTATGAGTTCCTTTTCCCCATTTTGATTGCTATTATGTTAATAATAATATTAGTTATTATTGACCCTCAAGCGGTCCTGCAACTCCCATTAAAACACAAGAGGGTGCAGGAGTTTGGGTGGCTCAGGTGAGTCCTAGCCAGAAGTGCTCTGCCCTGGTACAACAGGACAGGGCACTGGGGTGGCAGAAATGGCTGCAACCAGCTGCAATGCATGACTGACATCCTGAGCCTCTTGGATCTACTGACCAGAAAACTAAATGTTTCATCCTAGTGTCTTGGCCATTGCCAGTCTCCCTCTGCATTTGCTCTTCGTTTTCAGTGAATTATTAACTGCTTTCAGTCTGAACTCACACATACTATGGTTCTGTATTGTTTTGCATTCTGGAGGCATATGTGTTTCGTGTTGAACAACCTACATCCCTTTGTTTGCAAAGAGATTAGGGTTTCCTCAGGTTAAGATACACCATGGATACATTTCCAGGTTTGGAACAGTCCGTTAGGTCCTGCTCCAGTCCCAGAAGTTGCTGGGCCAGATTTCTATCCAACAGTAATACTGCAATATGAGATATGAATTGGTAAAATGGGGTAGCAGAGAAAAAAAGAGTGTTTGAATCTGGTTGCAAATATACCCTAGGGAGCACCGGCCTTTCTGGCACTGGGACTGTTGCAGATATTCATGTAGAGAGTCTGTTTCTGAAAGCAGTGTAGCAGGTACAAACAGCAGGGTTTTGTGAGGCAAGGAGCAGCTCCTTCTGTGAGGCAGCAAGTGGAGGGACTCTGTGCTGCCGAGCATTTATCCCACGAGCTCTGTGTTGCCTCCAGTGATGGAAGGGCTCCATCTGGTTAGAAGTCTCAGTATATAACTGCTTATCATATAATGTCACTCGGAAGTCAATTTTTTTTAAGGGGGGGAAGTGACAGATATTGAATAGCCTAATGTCAAGAGAATAACAGGTTTTATGCCAAGAGATTTAGAAATGTGAGAGAAGTGGTTTTCAGGGCAGATCAATTCTGTGAGTGAACGTGGTGCATTGTGCTGAAGAAGGGATGCAAGCCCAGCTGCAGTGACAACTTGCAAGGGAAAGTGCAACAGAGCAGGTAAGTTGAACCATCCTATGAGTACACACACAAAATAACTAATGAAGACCTCAATTAGCACTCTGTCTTTATTCAGTCGTGTGTAAGCCTATGTTTTCTTATGTGCGTGCTGAAGACTGTTACTGTAAGTCTCTCTGGAAAAGCTGGAATAGCCTTCTGGGCATTAGGAATAAGAATTTCTAAGTGCATACTCAAATGTATGCTGAATGGAGGACGAGAGCTATGTGAGATACTTGCAAGGAAACCTGAAAGTAAGACTCTCTGCACTTGATACCTTGCTGCTGGCTCCACCCTGGAGCTTGGCAAACCTTTTAAAAAAATGTAATTTCATATCTACGTAATTTTCTCATAAAAATTCTCATTGAGTGTGTGGTTTCCTTCCTTTCCTCCACACCCTCTTTTTCCCAGTGTGCTGTCTGGGAATTCAAGGGGTGTTAGGTATTGTTGATATCTAGAAGTGAATTGCTAACTTGAGGACTCTGAGAAAGAGCATGCAATCAAGAGAATTTAGTTGAAAACCGCACAAGTACATTTTCACACTGGAAATGCTTATCAGCAGGATGATGGATAAGCAGAAAGTTGCCATGTGTGGTCAGCTGGGACTCAGCACTGCAGCTCAGAAACTGAATATTTGGGGTCACTCTACCATCAAAATATGTATACTTCTCACACAAATTCTGATAACATGAAAAAAGGAGATTGCCATTTGTGCAGGGATATTTCACAAGCTGAGATGAAGGGGAGAAATAGACCCACATGTCATGGCACAAAATATTTGCTACTACCATTTGCTCTATTTGCCTTAGTTTGTCAAAGGGTGACTTACCCCTTTTGTTATTTTGTGGGACCTCCATCTTGCTTATGGTCTCCTTTCAAACTCATGTGAATGATGCAGGTAGGATAGAACCAAAAGTAATGCAAATGGGAATGTTTTCACAAGCTTCACTGATGAACCACAAATGCCACATTGAGGTGCCAAGATGAAATCCTCACTGTACTTTTCGATAAGGTGCTTTTGTTTTCCCCTTCTATAAGCCAGCAGTGAAGTAGTTATTGGCAGTGGCCTTTCTACTGCCAGGGAGACATGAGAGCCCTTGAAAGGGGCAGGAGGATTTAATTCTCTGAGCTGTACTTTGGAGGTGTTTCAGCTCAGAAGTTTAAAGTCTCACTCATTCAGGTTGTGACAGCTCCACAGCCCTGTACCTGTGCTTCCCTGAACCTCTGAAACAATTGCCCAGAGAGCATCCAGAAATGTTCTTGCGCACTGTAATGGGCACCAAAGCCTTGGTAAAGCTGAAGCCAGCCTTCAAATCCTGCCTCGCAAATGACTGGTGTTCCATCATCTTTGTTGATGGGTTATCTGAGGATGTTAGTAATAACACAGGAGCCCAAACTGAAATTCAGGGGGATGTCCTTGCATGGACATGTTTACCATTAGCTTCCAGGCCTGCTCCTGATTGAAAATTCTAGCACTGCAGAGCAGTACACACAAAATGAGCTGGCAGCCTGCCTAGGCTGCATATGGTGGCTGGAGATGGGGTACATTTGGTGAGAAATAGGGAAGCTGTGATGATAGGGAATAATAGCAGCTATTTCTGCTGTGGGATCATTATGTTCTGAACAGAGATGTGCTTTTGATGAGAGTGGGATGAGTGGTTGAAGTTTTGGCTTGTCATACCTACAGCCTTGTTCATCTCTTTTGAATGAGTGTGTGTAGTGCTATGTGTGCATCAATGGCTTTCTTCTGGGGAGAGGATGTCTTTTTAGTTCCCTAGCAGAAGCAGTAAAGGATGTGCCTGAAAAAGAAGTCCTATCAAGAAGCCACAACACTGACATCCTTCTTGGCAGGGATATGATGAAAGTCAGGATCTGCAATTTGGATCTTTCCTTCCAGGCACAATGAAACTGTCCTTTCCGGAGGTGAAGAAAAGGCTACTGCTTAAGGCATGAGGCAAATATTATAAGGGGCAAGAGGTTTCCAGGGTAATAGCAGCAAAAGCAGGGATAAAATGAAGTGAGGGAAGCAGTTGTGAATGTGTCACTGAAATCAAGCAGGTAGATAAGATGTGTTGGACACAGAACTAACTGGAGAAGCAGACCTGAAAATAATGAGGGAGAAAACTGCTGTTCATTATGGTTTCTGCTACATTCAGGGAAATAGGGCTTGACACTGGCATTCTTTGCAAATAATCAGAATTATGCCAGTGAACTGACCCAATTCAACTCCAGGACTGGAGTTCTCCATCTGTGAATACTGCTTAATTGCTCAATGTAAAGGAACAGCAGTGCCAAGGCCACCAGTAAGGTCTCAGTCTCAGTTCCACCGTCTTGATCTTTGGTCTCCTGACAGAGACTCATGGTATTGAAACAGCTGTGCTTGAGTTTTCTGTATGAAACATAGTTTGCTCTTTGCAGACTTTTNTTTTCCCCTTTTTCAAGCTTTTCTCTTCTTCTCTCTCAGGAAAAAATCTTGCTTTCTTCTTCCTTAGGGGCATGGGTTACACCATGCTGTAATCTCCTGAGCCTGAACTGTTCCAGGGCATCCTGCAGAGGAGTCTGGAGAATGGAATTTATGATTTAAAGCAGTGTACTGCAAGCTTCTCACTTGGGGACAGAGACATGAGCTTGAGGGCTTTCCCTGTGCTTCTCTGGGGTCTCCATGAGTTCTTCACAGGAGTCTCTGGAGAAAGCAGGTATAAATATTTCCACTGAAGGATGACCTCACTGCTTCTTTTATAGTGTGGATTAGTCAAAGACAGTTGTCAGACAAGTCTTCCTATCACTTGTGCCTTTCCTGCCAGTACTCAGTTTAGCACTAAACCAGGAGGTACTGAATGCCCACATAAACCAGAACACCTTTTTAGACCTATGTATACAGGTGGGACACGAAGAACCAATGTCTGTGAACCTCCCTAAGAGAGAGTCTGGAGAGGAATGACAATGAATCTAGACAAGGGCTGCCTGAACTGTGACAAAACGCTTAGTGCTGCATTGAGCAATGTAGGAAATAACACAATTGGGGTTGGTAAAATGAGATCCCCAGTTCAAGTGGGTTTGGTCCAGCCCTTAATTTCATCACTTTAGCCTCTTGCCTGCTCCTGGCTGTCACGGGACAGTGGAAGGTTTAGACAAAATTTATTCAAAAGCTCTGGCGTTGAGTCACAAAGTGCAGAAAGGACTGTCTTGCTTTCTAAACCCCTTCTCAGAGAGGAGTGTAGGTGCAGCTGCATCCAGTCTTAGCCTCGGATTATGCCAATAGTTTAAATTTAAGGAATTATAGAGGTGTGATTGAATCACTTTTGTCCCACAGCTTTTAATGATTGGCAAAATGAGAATATTTATACAAATGAATACTTTATTATTACAAATGATCGGACAAAAGAGCTTAATCAGAACTATTTACTGCACAATATAAATGCTAGAATCTACTAGTAGAGTATAATATAGAATAAAGTAGTTTAGTGCACTGTAACAAAGCAATTATTGAAGCAGTTATATTAAAGCTAGCAAAAAAAATTAATTATTAAGTAGAGATCTGATGTAACTCACCCATACCAATGCTCATGGGGAGATCTTTCTCTCAACCTGGAGGATTAACCTTGAGGGGTGTCCCCAGCCCAAGGGAGGAATCTCTATACACACCCCCCAAGAAGGGTTATGTCAGAAGAACCCAACTGCATGAAAGGGGACTCAGCTTTTATACTATAAGTGATTGACTGCTAGTCACACATTTAAAGGCCAGCAATAGTGATGAAAGTCGACCTGTGACAAGGAATCACATACCAGGCAAATTCTTGAAAGCACAGCTAGGAAGACAAAGCTAGGGATGATGCCCAAGTGCTGTGATATTCAGGTTTGGGTTTGAGCCCAACCCTCCCTCTTTCCAGCACACAGCACTGGGTTGCTGTAGAGATATTCGTATGCTGCACATAAGGCTGGAGCAATGCAGAAGAAACCAGAAGTAAGAGGCTTATTACAAAGCAACCAGTTGGTATCTTAAACTCACTAACACCAGCCTGGACTATTTCCTTTACTAACTTAAATAATTGCATCCTGCTAGCCTTTGATGCCAGAAGGAAGGTGACTGTGTCTTTAAATAGAGGAGAAAATGATAGGGGTGAGGTGATCTGATTAGTCTGTAAGATGAGCGGAAATTAGTTATTTTCATCCTTAATCACCCACAGGATGGGCCAATTATCGAGCTGTTAGAGACCTATTAGATGGTTGGGAACTCACCCTTCCTCACCTCCCTTCCATAACCCGGCATGAAATTATTGAAGTCACTCAATTTCACTCTCATTGAAACCCATGAAGGGAGATCTCACAACTGAGCATGGGGTGGTTTCAGGGGCCTTTTTCTTGTGATGGGCGGCACTCCAGTTCCCAGAAATCGGTTTATCGATTTTACCCAAACCACCTTCCTGAAAATGCAACCTGCAGTTTTGCAGGAATAATTCTATCTAACTGTCTGTCAACCTATCTACTTGTCTATCTATCCCCTCATTTGACTAATGTGGGAGAGACAAACAAACTTTTAACAGCTGCCTGTCTAATCGATGCAGTGTGTTTATCCACTGGTGAACAAATGTTCGTTTACTTGTGCATTTGCCAAACTATTCAGTGATTTCTGCTTATGAACAAATTGCATCCTGTGGATTCCCCACTAACTGGATTTCCTAAGTGTGTTTGTCATTTAGTGGTAAAAGGTGATGGGTCGGCATTTACATGGCATTGGTCTCCTCCTTCCCTGCCTCTGACTGGTCTAGTGTAATTAATAAAATAAAGAAAGTGTAGGTAAGTCATTGTGCTTTGGAAGAGAGAATAATTTGAGGAGTGAGGAGGAGTGAAATTACGATTGTTTTTTCTTTCTTGGGATTTAGATTTAAATTTGAGTCTCCCCTATTAGGAAAAAATGTTAGGTTGCATACTGGGGTAAGAGCTGAAAAAATTTTTTTCCCATTTCACTCAGAAAGTTTCATACCCTATCCCTGGAAGTGTTCAAGGCCAGATTGGGTGGGGCCCTGAGCAACTGAGTTTAGTAGAAGGTGGTGGGGGGTTGGAACTAGGGGAACTTTAAGGTCCCTTCCAACCCAAACCATCCTATGAATCTCTGACAGAGCTGATTATGTAGTATTGCAAAGCAGAGCTGTGGCTTTATACTTGCCCAGCTTGCCTAGCCACACATATTTTATGACCTTTAGCAGAGTGTTGTGTAGCAGCAGATGCAGAGGATGTACTTGTATGCTCTTACCTCTACTGCCTGACTGCATTTGTGCCAGGCCTCTGTCTGGGGGTTGTAAATTCCTCTCTTGCTTGGAGCTCTGTGTTGCTGTTTGGTATCAGGGGCTGGAGTTTTGAAAGTCACCAAAGGTGTCTGACAGGAAGCTTTAATTTACCTTGGTGCTGTTTTGAGTAGAAGTTAGGATCCTGCATGCTGGCTGCTAAATACTTTTGAAAATCCCTGTGTGTGTGTCTAGATGCATCTTTTATCTTCATAGATAAAGGCAAACCCACATTCCTCAGGTGCCCACGTTGTTTCATATAACATTTTCAAATGCATTTATTGAACATGATCTGGAAACTTTTGCCTCTGGCTGACATTTGCCATAATCATTGCCAGGAAAAAAGATTGTGAATTGCTGAGCTAATAGCTCGGTTCAGTCGTGTAAATTGAACTGCCTTTTCCCCTGCTAAAGATGCTTATGGGTTTTTGAGAAAGCTGCGGATTACCAAAGACCAATACGACACCTGTGCCCTTCTAGAATGGTAGATTTATGTCATGTGGGCATGGCTTTACATGAATGTGTTTTAGCAACTGAACTGAGCCCCTAAGACTCTAGGGAAAGACAGTGTCGGATTTCCTGTACCTTTCTGCACTGTAGCAGGCAGTCCGGTGGCCTCACTTGCAAGCCTCCTCCTTCGTTGCAAGAGTGCATCAGCATTCTTCTGAAAACTGGAAGCACTGTGCCCTAAGAAACAGAAAAGTAGCTAGAAAGATTTAGGGGATTATGCCAAAAGGAAGCTTCTGATTCTTTTTAGAAATAAGATGATTAGTCCTAGTCTGATTCAGAGTACATGTCCCTTTCTGGATCCAGCTGGAGCAGTGGAAGAGGTTGCCTACCCTTTTACAGCCAGCTTATGCCACACAGATGTTAGTGTGAGCTGTTTGCCAAAGCAGCGCCCATGAAAATGATTCTACTCAGCTCTAATCTGCTTTATTTTAACTGCTATGGGTTAGGGAATGGTCATACAAACAGTTTCCCTGGCAGGTCTGAGAAGGTGACACCTTCCCCTGTGCATTTGGTAACAGGCTGCTCTGCAGGCCCTGCAGACAGTAGCATTTTCAAGTAACCCCAGTAGACATCTGGTCTGTCTTACACCTTCAGTCACCAGATGATAGCTCAGTGAGTCACAAAGAATGCAGACTCTGTCTTTCACAGACCTTGGGAGAAATGCTTGTGTTATATGCAATGAAAATGAAATCAAAGGGAGTGTGTGGGGTTTCTTATTTTTAGTTGAAGGGGCAAAAAAAGACCCTGTGCAAAGTCTGTAAATTATTCATGCAACATATCTTTTTAGCTTAATACTCAGTGTTAGAGCTACTGCTAAGGGTAGATTTGATACAAGAACCTGGATATTCCCGCACCCTCTACTCGAGACTGTGGTTCTGCTGTTACTGCAAATATTATTTGAGGTTTGGGATATTTAAGGAACAGAAGTTGGTTTCATTTTTAGCAGCCTTTGGACAGGTTTTGATCACAATCACAGCAATGCCCTCTGAAGGATTGTGGACTGCCTTCAGGGCTGTTTCTGTGTAATTGAGATGAGAGTTATCCTGCCTGCCTGCTGCATCTTATCTGTGGAAGGGAGAAGGGGAAATCACTCTTGGCTCCACCATCTTTGCTTAGTCTTTCTTTAATTTAAATCTTCTGTTCATCTGCAAAACCTATCCTAGATTTGCAAGATGTTGCATGGACACATGCAGAAGCATCACAGCAGGTGTTTATGGACCCAAAAGGGAAGGTCAGGCTTGTTTAAACCAGACTTCTGTTGCAGAGTGTTTTCTAGCTGTTTCATACAGCTCTGCCTTTTCTTTGGGTGTCTATACTTGGGGTAACTACTGTGCTGCAGATAGTACATTTGGAAAACAAGCACATGGTTAACTTTAATGATATGCTATGACCTATAGAAAGCATTTAGGTACTATGGGTTTAGGTAGGTACCTTGTACGCATCTGAAAAATAATGTTAGTGTATGCTGGAAGTTGATTGAACTGGCTGTTGCTGTTACAGCCAGTTCCTCAGCTGTTAGCTAATCTTTCTTCTTGTAGCATAGCCCTATTTGGCAGGAGCTTCCTACCCCTCCTCACTCCCGTCCTCTGGACTGGGTTCTGTGAGCCTCCATCTCCATGCTTACTTAAGCTGGCAGGTCTTTCTCATCCTCTTACCTGATCCCATCTAGGCCAGACCTACAGGTATAAAAAAAATCACTCCCTTCTAGCTCCCTGCTTCTGGCTTTAGCTTCTACCTGCCTCGGTTTCCTTGCTTAGATTTGCCCTAATGGAAGGGCAGCATATCCTTGACCCAGACAAAACAGATGGCATCTCCCTAGGTAACACCCAAGCATGAATTTCACACACAGCCTGAAGGAGAGGGCTCAGACAGGTCTGTTCCCCCTCATTAGCTTTGTCTGACATCACACTCCAAGTCGTGGGGCACAGGAATGGTTGTGTGGCTGTGCAGATCTGTGCCCCTATCCATTTCTCACCTTTATGTGGCCCTGGCAACACTCATGTTCGCCTTTGTCTGTCCTTATATAAAGATCCCGTGAGGCTGGGCCTTCTAAGATCCACAATTTAATCAGAGAGCTGACATGGTGCTGAAAGTGATTTGTTGTGTCCATGCTGGCAGTTAAGTCATTGCCAGCAATTGCATCCAAACTCCATAAATTGCTACTGTGTGGACTGGTGATGGGAAAATATCATGGCCGTCATTTAAGCACCAGAACAGCTTTTCACCCCAGCCAGGACTTTGAGCTGGCTATCTAATGAGCTTCAAATCCTGTATGACCAAATTCTCCACTAGTATCCTATCACTGGGTTGCATGTTGGACAAATTTTGCCTTTTGTTCTTAATTAGAAAATAGCCTTAAAAGAGAGTCTTATGGAGGGGAAAAGGTGAAATTGTGATTTGGAGTATAAAAAGCAGATAGGGGATGTCTTTCAAAACAATACCATGTTACAGAAAAGAAGAGTTGGAACAGAGGAGACTACCATCCTTCTCTCCTGCCCCAAAAAGACTGAGAAGGAAGCATTCATAACCCAGAGCTTGTGTTTGTTTAAGAGTAATCTGGGATTTACCTAACATATTACAGCTTTAGTGCATGGCAGCAGTATCAGCAGCAAGGGCATGAAAAATATTAGATCCAGGCAAATACAACATGCCGATCCAAAGTGGTAATAACCATCAACTTTATCTGTTGTTGTTTTTTTTTTTTTAAGAACTAGCAGGGGAAAAAATACATATTTTTGGTTAACCCTTGCTCCCTTTCCCAGTAAACCATGGCTTTGGCCAGTACATGTCGCAGCAACCTTGACAAACAGAAAGCTGGGTACATGCTCATTTCCACGTAATGGGAGCATTTTGACATTGCTTTTGAACTCATCTCATTCTGTGATCTCAGACATTCAGAAGTCCACTCCAGGTGGCCTTGTGATTTATGTCCATGAGATATGGATTGGGCTTTTATATGTGATCAGGTATTTGTACTCTACTACACCACGGATTTTACTTGAGAAAGATCTGCAGCACCAGAACTGTTCCTTCTAGAATAATTAAGAAAAAAATGTTCACCATGAAAAAAAAAATCTCTGACTATCACAGAAGACCATGTTCTCTGAAGTAGGATGGAGAAAGATAGGTGCTTGGCTGGACATCACTGAGATTATTTAAGCGTGCATAGTTCCAGGTGAATTTAGTGTTGTGAAAAGGGCCAAACGGAGCACTGTGAAGACTGATGGTTTCATATTACCACCTTCTAAGTTTTATATGAGCAAACTTTACTTTATCCAGACCTAGGCCTACCAATAGCCTTTCTTCTCTCCACCTTGGTTTTTTGCTAAGGAAGACTTTCTGTCCTTTTAACTGCTTTTTGGTTCTACAAAACATACAGCAGTGTAACAGCATTGACTTCAGTAGGGTTGCTGGTACTTGGCTTTCATGAGAGATTGGTGTAGATCTCCTGAGCAGAGCAGGAGAAAAACAGACTTGGGCTGGATACCTGATTTCATCACTGATCTGCAACGTGATCTTGGACGAGGACTGTGCTGTCTATGTGATTTACTTCCTACATCTGTAGTTAATGGTCCTTACCCATGACCAAATAGCCCTTGAAGTGTTGTCCACCGTCAGTGTACTAAATCTTATTTATTAAGCACCAAGTGGTACATAACCCCATGGAGGTGTTTTATTAGCTGTGGATGAATTTGTTCATCTGTTGTATTCATCGTGATGGTTCCTGTGGGCTGCCCAGTGTCTGAGCAATCTGCTTCCAGTCAGGTGTCCAGAAAGAAGAGGCCAGCAACCCCTTCAGTCTTACCCCTGGGGTCAGCAGCTTGCTACTGCACAGAGGGTGTCTCAAACTGCTACTTCACCTGGTGTTTTCCCCATCCCAAAGGACGACCGTGTTTCTCTTTCCCCAAACGCTTCAGCAGTTTTTAATATTCTTCCCTTCTTTCAGCTTTTTTTTTTTCCTTCTGTTTTTATAGAGTTTCCTTTTCTTAATACAGCATTAAAAGAAAGAATAAAGAAGAAATTAATAATGTGCCAGGGCAGAAACATAGGTGTCCTTTCTTCTCCCTGCGCTCTGAGAAGCTGATTTCTTGGCAGTCAGTCCCTTTGGGTGACCTATGGAGGCCTGCCCAGAGACCCTGATGTTTGTTTCTTTCTTCTTCATTACCTTGGTCCCCCTGGTCAGTGGAGGAAAAAAGAAGGGGTTGGTGTTGCTGGATCTATTTAATATCCAGGCGTGTGAGTACCTCTCCCACTCAAACTGTGGGGAATCAGGCTTGGAAATTCAACTGAAGAGCAGGGGCAGGAGATGCAGTCTGGGTCAAGGGCCCTGTAGTCAAGTCTGAGGTTGCAGATCATCACAAGAGGGAGACCCCTCCTAATACTGAGTAAGACAGGGATTTGCTGGCCCTGTTTACCAGCCTGATTTAATTCTTTAAAGAACATCCGAAGCACACACAACCTAAAGCCTCCTGCTTGTTTCTTAATCGGTGTTCAGTACTTCAGCCTGTTACTGTAATTTGTGTTCTCTCTGCCATCATTCCTCCTCCCCTCACCTTCCCAGAGTAAAGCCTTAATCCACCAACATTTTCACCTTCCTGGAAAGTTCTCCCCCCTCAAAATTCTTGCCCAATAACCCCTTTAAACTCCTTTTTAAGCTTCCTGACCTCATCTTCCAAGTTAGATGCTCATCTTAAAAGGCTCACATTTTTTACCATGGAGAGCCAAACCTCTTCCAGTTCCTTCTGCCACCTGTTCCTAAGGGATTTATTTATTTTACAAAAGCCAGATTTCTGATGCTGGAAGTCTGGGGTCCCAGTCTCTGCTGTTTACAGACTTTACTTTTCCAGTTTAGTTATTTGATTTCAAACAGTCCTACAGCATAATGTTGTTTTCAATGATAACAGTAATGGTGTCTCCCTCCTTCCATCTAGGAAATATATCTATGAGGTAAGCCACATGTTTAGGACATTGCATTTTCCACAGGGGTCTTGGATCCTTAGTGTTGTGTGGATATCAATAGAAGTAAGGCTAATAATTTTTCTGTATAGGTATCGGGGATGGGTGTGTGTGTGTGAAAAAGGCAGGGGAAGGGGCTGAACAAAGGTTTAAAAAAATAATTAGCTTTTCTGCCCTCTCTTGCCAGAGGTGTCAACCCTCTCTATCACAGCTCAGCCACGTGAATAGTTGATTTCTCACCACAGTGACAGAGGTGGAAGCAAGCAGCAGGTTGGGGACAAGAAAGTGTAGATGAGGGCAGAGTAAGGCAGCAATATGGTTTTACAGCTGGCCCAAGTTTCTGTTCCACCAGCAGCCCATCTGCTTTGGGAAATTCTTGCCTTCTTTCCTTTCTTCCAGCTTCCTGTTTCTGCACCTCTGCTCTTACCAGAGTCTATCTTAGCTGCGCTGAGTCAACTGGCAGTACAGCTGCAATATATATAACCAAGGGAGCAGAAATCTCTGGTGCAGTAGTGGGACCTTTTAAAATGCTAATAGAAAGCTTTTAACTGGTTCCCATCTAACAGCCCTAATTAGCAAGTCTCCTCCTAGATTTAGCAAAGCTGTGGAGTGCTGCATCTCACCCTGCACACCATGTAGATGAGGACTGGAAGTTATTTTCTGTCTTGGGGTTGTTGCCTTGCACTGTGCCCTGTCAGGCGGGTGATCTCCCCAGACTGCCAGGGGCCATGGAGAAGAGTAAGTTGCTGCACTATGTCTTTTCCAGCTCAGGCTCCTCTCCTGCTGAGATAGAAAGTAGAATTTGCTCAGCAGCTGAAGATTCAGCATAGGGCCTTTTGAAGAGTCTCCGTGCAATTAGTATGGCAAATTGGAGCCTCCCAGGAGGATACACAGCATCACGCTCACCAGCAACAAGATCTCAGCTCCTCGGTACAAAAGGAACCTCATTTAATGTATTAAATATTTAATTAATGAACTGAAGCTTTAATGAGGTGGTGATGAAGATGCCAAACAAGATACTGGGACAGGAATATCCTACCCTAGAGATAACAAACCGTTAGCTACTATTCTCCCAGTAGTATTTTTTTCATTGGCAACACAACTGCCTGGGGAAGCTCTCAGTACCTTTAGGTCTCATTCTGCCTAGTTGAAGGGAATTGCACAGGTGGGATGCATCCCAGATGTGGAATGGAAAGCTCCTTTATTGTCTCTTTTATTGAGCTGGAATAGATGAAAAAGCTTTGGCTGGGAAGAACAGGAATGCTGCAGCCTCTCTGCTGAATGCGGCAGTGTAGGAATTGCTAATATAGAGATAAACAAAGATGGCATGAAAAATCATATAGGTAGTCATGCCGTTGCTAGATGCATGAAAGATCAGATTTCTCAGGCAAGGGAAGGCAAGGCAAGAGGGACGTTTTAGGTTGAAAAAGTGTACTGTTTTTTCCTTGCATTGGATCTTCTCAGTGCCACTGATGTCAAGTTCAGTCCAAGTACCAAAATGCTGCCTGTCTGGGCCAGATGTCTTCCCAGAGATGTTCAGAGTGAACTTCTTATGTCTGGGATTATTCAGTGTGAGAATGTACATTTCTTCTCCTTCAGATGGGGTGTTGCTGAGGCTGTACCCAAGCACTGTCCTTAGAGGGGGTCAGGCTCTCCTGTCTGGAAGGATGAGGGCCAAGGGCGTAACAGGCACTGACAGCCTACTTCAGGTCTTCTTCAGGTTGGAGGGACTTGAAGAAGAGGCCATAGGGAATTCTGTTGACGTGACAGAAGGATGAGAGAGCCGAAATAATTCTCACTGTTTCCTTTCTGTGTGAGAATTGCTTTAGCTGATCAGCCCCTGTTATGGGAACCCTGGGATTTGGAAAGGAATAATAAAAGATTAATCGAGAAACTCCTGAATGAATTCAATAAAAATGACATATGGAGCGTGCACCGTGATGTTTTTATGATTAGGCTGGCAGATAATTGGAATGAGCAGATTCTGCCCCACGCTTGGTCAAGTCTGGTGTCTCAGAGATCCTTCTGGTTTCAGTGTTTCCTTGCAAAGGAAAAATTAGAGAGGAAAAGGGAATAAACGGAAAAGGAGGCAGACCAAAAGCTTCTCTGCTCACTTTAGGAGAAAGCTCTGAGAAAGTTGCTGTTTAAAATGCATTTCAGATTTCAGAGTACAATTCTCTATGCCACAGGTTTTGGCTTGGTTTCCACATCATTGCCTTTGAAACCCAGGGCTGGGCTGGGATCAGGGGATCCTCTGAATTTTCAGCCTTTCCTACCTTGCTTCCAGCTGGTAATTGTGAGTAGCCAGGCCCAGCATGGCCTTTCTCAAGAACAGCATTTCTAAGCCAGATACTCTCTTACCCTGGATGTTATAGCACGTTTTTCTCTACGAAGACTTTATAGGACATTGTGGCAAAGTTTACCTTCTGCTGCTCCACTTTGATAACTAACCCTCTGTCCAGTTTTCCTCATCCCCTCTAACACAATGAGCTGCTTTCAGTTCAAGGTCCCGTTGTGGCCTCCCTGCTCATTCATGGTGGGTTAGCTCTGTCTCCTCATCGATTCTCTATTCTGGCACCAGTCACACACTTGCCAGGTTTGCAGAAGAGCATCTGCCTTCTTCTGCCTTCTTACCTGCTCCATGCCAGTATCTGCAAAGGCACCTCTGTGTTCTGTCCCACATCCATCTTTACTGTTGCCTGTATTCCTCATCCTCCTCAAAGAAACCAAGGCAAAGTAATCCACCCGAGCCCAAAACCAGGATATAAGTTAGGCACCCAGTGTACAGAGGTCTGCCTGTTACAGTGATGAGTATTGTGACATGCCACATCCCTGGAAGTGTTCGAGGCTAAGTCGGATGGAGCCCTGGACAAACTGAACAAACGGGTGGTATCTGTGCCCATGGCAGGCGGTTTAGAACTAGATGGTCTTTAAGGTACCTTCCAACCCAAACCGTTCTGTGATTCTACGCTTCTATGACTCTACACATGATCTCATTACCTCCTTCTTCCCCATCTGTCTCTATCCAGCCACTCTCTTGCCTTATATTTAGATTTTCCTTTGGGTGAAGACTGTGTTTTTGTCCTCTGCTTGTTCAGCACCAGGTGGAATGGGACCTTGATCCATACTTGATGGATCAGAGAGTGATGCAGCTTTTGTGATAATAAGTGATAATAAAAAGTATTGACCGGTTCACAGCATGAGGCTGTGATGAAATGATGGAAGGTTATATTACACTTTTTATCTTAGAATGATAAAAAGAGAGGGGGAGAGATGCAAGAACATGTGGATTTAGTTTATTTTTGCTTTTTATTTGATAGTGGTGGAGTTCTTCAGGTGTGTTGTGGAGCCATAAGGATGCATATGCTCTTTTTACCCTATGTTAATATCCTGCTATCTTTCATTTAAGGCCATGCACGAGGTAACTGTTCTGAGGAAAAGTGCACTGAAAGATGCCATTTCACCCATTTGGGATTTTCCTAGGTGCTGTGCCTTGTTTTTTATCTGATACAGAGCCGCCCCCTGGATGACATGTCCATACTGGGGCAAGAAGCATGATTTCAGATTGAGTAGAAATAACCACCCTGGCTGAATTTAAAGTAGTGGTGAACTTCATGAATGCTAATGTGGGCCAATAGTTTATTTACATAGTTTCTCAGATGGACTTAGTCACTTTTGTAACTTTACTGCTACTCATATCAACAGCATGTGAGATTAAGCTAGCTCATGTATGTCCATGCTTCCTGCAATTTACCCTGCAATATAATTGCAGTGAAGATGTTACCTGTGTGAAAGACCAGAGGAGACTCTACCAAGTCTTTTATCTTCCAGAACTTCCCTGGGCATGAGATTTCCCATGGAAATTATTCTCCAAGGGAAAACATAGTTATCTTTACTATCATCAATAAAATACAGCAACTTTTGACAGCTTTAAAATGTTAGACTCTGAACAGAATGTTTTGACTTGGATTGGTTCAAACATTTGGACTTGCTGAAATGAATCAAAGCATTTTGCTGTACATTTATTTGAAACCAAGTGGCACCTGCCCATGGGACTGCAGTGCCTCATGGGAGCTGTAGTTTGGATGCATTGTACATACAGCTCTCACAGACCTGTCTGCTTGTCTGAAACACATTTCCAATTAAATATTGCAGATCTGCTCTCACTGAGCTGAATAGTGCAGGGTGAAAGTCAGAGAGCAGCTGGATGAGTTCCAGCACAGGCAAAAACAAGCCTGTGAAACATTCGATATAACTTCCCAAAATGAAATGTTTGGTTTCAAGGAATGTCAAAAGACATTGCTGGCATTGGAAAAGTGGGGAAATTACTGTATTTCCAGTTGTGGGGTTTTTTGTTTTATTTTATTATTTTTATTATTTTTTTATTTTATTTTATTCCTTTGGAAAAACCTTGTATTAATTAAGCTTTTCATTCCAACAAATTGTGGTGTTTTTCATGGGCTGGACTACTCCACTCTTTTTTCAGTTAATATAAGAGCTCAGTTTCACAGTAGGGGTAATAGTGTTGATTCAGTCTCAGCCACCCCAGACGTGGAGCTAACCCAATGATTAGTGACACAATTAATGAATTTTACCCTTGTTGCATGAAAAGCTGCGGGTTTTTATAATTTTCTTTCTTCTTTTTTTTTTTTTTGTCCTTCCATTCTGAGAAATAATTTTTTCCACTTGAATTTGAAAATCATTTGTGATGGACAGAGAACAAAACTACTTTATAAGCAGTGTAACCCCAGCCTTCTTGTATAGTTCATATTAACAAAATTAGGAGAAAGAAAGCATCTTCCTTTCAATAAAATCTGGGGTGGGAGGGGGGAACCCCACCTTTTTCCTCCTTCTGTCTTCAATTCTGCCACCTCAGGATTGGTGCAGTCACTGTTAAGCAACAAAGCACAGCACACAGAATGTTAGCAGAGCAATGAAAACTAGAGTCTTCCCCAGCTGACATTGCAGGAGAGGCTTAAAGAGAGATGAATTCTTACCTGTGGAATTTGCCTGGGATGTGTAGGTTAAAATCTGGGGAGGGAAAGCAAGCCAGGAGATCATAAATGATGGCAGATGAGCAAAGCCTAAATTCTGTTTTTCGTCCAAAGAGAGATACTTTTCCTTGGGTCCCTTAGACACAGTTGCATATGGGGGGCAGCTCTGCACATACTGAGTGAGGCTGCTCTGAGCCTGTGATTGGAATGCACCTCTTTAATCCTCTGAAGCTGCTGGATTAGGGTTTGGGCACTCTGATTTATTTTGTCTGTTTGGGCTGTGTACACACTGTAGAGGAATTTCGATCTAATCTTTGCCATCATTATAATTAATTATATGCTATTCTCTAGCATGTAATGGTGGCGATAGAACTCTTACATGGATCTGTGTGTTCCTCGCACACTCTGCCGCAAGAATAGATCTGCTGGGGAGATATTTGTTAATTAATTGTTTAGTTCGTCAAAACACCATGCTGGGCCAAGTTCAGCCCTGGTGTTATGCTGTTGATTTTAGCTGCCTGGCACCCAATGAGGGATTTATCACTGAAGTTTTTCTCCCTTTCATTTACCTTCTAATGCTTTTTTGGACTGTGCTGCAACTGGCAGCTGAATGTGCATTTGTCCACGTGGTTGAGTAGCAAGCATGAAAGGAAGGCCATCAGGCAGCTATATATGTTAGGGTATCAGTTCAGCTGTGTTATTCTTCTCTGAAGAGAGCTTCAGAGGGAAAGGGGGATGGAGGAGTGGAAAGAAAATTTTGCAGACAAAGAACATGAAGTGGGTGAAGAAGCTAAACCTCAAAGAGAAGGAGTGAGTTCCTAGGAACTAGGCAGATCTTCACCAACGAGACTGTGATGCCCGGTCATTCACTGTAGCAGTCTGGTAAGGAGGTGTTCCTACGCCTACAACTGATCTGCCTCTGGCTGGTTGTAGTGGGTTGACCCTGACTGGACACCAGGTGTCCACTAAAGCTGCTCTGTCACTCCCCTCTGCAACTGGACAGAAGAGAGAAAATATAACAAAGGGTTCATGAGCTGAGTTAAGGACCAGGAGAGGTAATTTATCAAGCACCTTCATGGGCAAAACAGACTCAGAGTGGGAATATTAATTAAATTTATTACTAACAGTATCAGAGCAGAAGAATGAGAAGTAAAATAAATCTTAAATCACCTTCCCCCCACCCCTCTCTCCTTCCAAGTTCTACCTCCTCCCCCCCAGCAGCACAGGGAGACAGGGAATGGGGGTTATGATCAGTTGTTGTTTCTGCTGCTTCCTGGGGAGTCCTTCCCCTGCTCCAGCGTGGGGTCTCTCCCACAGGAGGCAGTCCTTTATGAACTTCTCTAGTGTGAGACCATCCCACAGGCAACAGTTCTTCATAAACTGCTGCAATGCGGGTCATTTTTCCACAGAGTGCAGCCCTTCAGGCACAGGCTGCTCCAGCATGGGTCCCCCCCACAGCCACAAGTCCTACCAGGAAAACCTGCTGTAGCTTGGGCTCCTCTCCCCATGGATCAGCAGGTCCTTGCCAGGACTTTGCTCTAGCATGGACCTCCCACGGGGTCACAGCCTTCTTCAGGTGTCCACCTGCTCTGGTGTTACACGTTTCTGAGAGCATGTGATGGTGTATGAAGTCTGTCATGCAGTGTGGATAGCTTGTATCATGTGTGTGGCTACACATGCCTCCGATTTTCTGTGCCTATGGAAATGATTGCAGGGTCACAGAAGTTTTTATTCACAGTTGAGTTGCTGGTAACAGCTGTCTGTGCAAGTCTGTGTCTTGACTTTTTCCATTTAGGGTGTCCTTCTGATTGTCTCCAGTCCCCTGTGTGGCTGTGAAAGCTTTGTGTGCAGGGGTACCATAGGGCATACTTTCATTGTATACCTGTGACTACACAGTGCTCCTGTATCTCCATGTGTAGAGGAGATATATTCCTTCTTTCTGTAGTGAACAAGCTCTTTAATTCCTTTTCCCTTCTCATCTTCTGCCTGCTTTCTGTGGTTCGCACACTAGTGGCTTGTAGTTACTTCTCTACAGCTAGTTGCAGCGATAGAGGATTTCTTCCAAGCATTTTCTTTGAAGCATGTAAACCTTTGTGGTAGACTGACGGAAGAGCACAGTGTAGATATCAACAGGTGGATTTGCCTTGCCCAGGTTCAAATCTGAGTGGAGTGTCAGTGGACACAAGGAACCAGTTCCCAGAAGAACTGAAACACACACCGCTGACCACTCCATGCCTATGTCGCTGTGAAGCATTTGAATAGAGGTAGAAACATTTACTAGCACACATCCATCTGCATTAGGGCATTTCTCTTAGACATCAGTGGACTTAGGCAAAGGCTTCAACCTATTTAGGCTAGAGTTGAGCCCAGTTGTTGGATCTTTTCTACCTCTGCTCCAGAGCATACTGTGGAGGCAATTTTGTTTAATGGTGTCACACAGCTGTATTCTCCATGCAAATTTCCCATTAGGCCAGCAGCAGCAATACTGGCAATTTTACTATGAAGCTCTTACTGAGGGAGAACTGCATCTTTCCAAGAAAGGGCAGTACAATTATCTGTTTCTACAAAGAAAGCTGAGAGAGGGGAAAAGAAAAGGAAATAAAAAGAAAGAAAAAGAAAAGGAAAGACACAGAAGTCTCATTCCTTTATGCTCTGGGTTCTTTGTAGTTTTCTTTGTAAAAGGTCATAGTTATCTCAAGAAAAGGGAAATTCTGTGAATCCTTTAAATTCTAGTCCCTTTGCTTCTTAAAGTGGCCTAATTCCAGAGAGCTTAAGGTCTAACAGGGGATTTGATCCTACCTCGATCTCTCTCTCACTCTCTTTCTCTCTCACAGCAGGTTGATGGCACTCAGATTGCTCATTTGTATTTTCTTTTGTGAGGCAAAGCCTGGTTTCTCTTCCAGCTGTCATATGTGTTCTTTCCTCTGCCTTTCTGGAAGACAACATTTCTAGAAAGGTAACTGGCAGGTAACTTTTCACTTAATTATGAGAAAAGAGGTCAGAAAAATGTACTGAGTTAGCCTTTGCTTGAACATCCCTGAGATGCAAAGATCTGATGTCTGAGAGTGCTCGTGAATACAGCTTGCTTCTGTTACCGTATGAAATGCTGCTGCCCTTCACCCTATTACAGCCATAGCTTTATTGTTCAGGCTTTACTGTGCTTCAGTAGGGGCAGCTAGTTTTCTTTACTGCCCTCCAGTAAAGATGCCCAGCTTAGTAGGACTCATTCCTGCCTTCCCATTGATTATTTGCTTACGTGTAGTTGATGTGCTTTGATTGCCTGTGGTCACAGCAAAGCTAGCAAGGTGCTAAATGGCACAGAGACATTTGAGTTCCTGGGGTCCTTCCCAGGTACTGGGTAAGAGGCAGAGTGAAACACTTTTTTATTCTTGGCTTTACACTGGATCAGTCCCCAGAGCCCTGAGGAGGTTCAGCCTTGCAAACAGAGATAGCAAAACCCTTTAACAAGCACTAAAAGAGGTGGAGAAGGGTCTGGGATGGGGAGAGAATGAGAAGTGGAAAGCCAAAACTGTGGATATGCTTAGTCCAAATCTGGTAAAGAGTTATAGCAAAAAAATCCAAACCTCCGAACCCCTCCCAAAAAACCTAGGGGGAAAAGAGAGATAAGAATTATTGTAAATGTCAAAACATCTTGGATTTGACTGTAGTATTTCATTTTTGAAACACTCAAATATTTAATTTTGATGTTCTTTTCACAGAAATATCTTTGTTTTTTGAAATGGCATTAACACTGATCTACATAAAAAAGATTAGGCAGCAGTTTGAATAACCCAGAGAAGAAATAAAACATTGTGTTTGAATTGACCCAATGTGGGATTGGCCCAAGATGAAATGTTTGTGATTTACTTTTATTTTGTTGGAAAACTTTACACAGTTTTGTTTTTTCTCTGATCCAATCTGTTGTTCTTCTTCCTGGGTTTTTCTCTGAGACACTTCAAGAAGCAAGCAAAATTTTCCTTTGGTCCATTTGACCCCTGGCTACTGCAGCTTCTCCTCATTCAAGCAGAAAGAGATGGAGAAACTAGAGTATCTTAAAGGTGTCAGACATGAGAGGTACTAGCTCCCAGGTCCAAATCCCCTTGGCTCACTCCTGATGTATGTCTGTCCCTGATGATGTAGGGCCTATTAAGAAAAGACCGTATCCTCAAGACATCCTTTCCTTAAGTGACACACTGTCTCCAGTATTTTTATAGGACAGCACTAATTTTTCATAATGAGACACAGTAGGCTACAGCCCTTTAATAGACTTGTCAAGTCTCATGTATTCAGGATGAAATTAACTCATTTGTTTCCTGTCTCTCACTCCGCTGTTGTGGTGCTGCAAAGAAGCAGATGTGCACTGCCATGTCCCTCTGCTGCTCCAGAGGGACAAGCCTAAATGTAGCAAGAAGGTCAGTGCTGCCAAAAAGCTGAGGAACACGACTGCTGGGGGCCCGCAGATAACACAGTCTGTATGGTGACTGCTGCAGAATCCAGGTTCCCCTGTCCATGTCAGCTGCTCTCCCTCCCCATGTCACCCAGTATGCACATGTCTGTGGGAGCCCTGTGAGCTGGCTCAGAACAGGGATGGGAGGGGAGGCCCCCTGGGAACTTGGTCTGCTTTGTCCCATTTCTGTTCCTCTGTCTTGTGCATGGTCCCTCCAGAAGGGACTGCTCCCACCACCTCTCCTTGAGGAACAATCTTCCTAGCACAGTCTGGTGGGGCAGGCCCAACCCCGGATTTACAACAAGCACTCTGAGTGAGGCTTCACCACTCACCTCCTTTGATGGTGTGGACTTGCTCCTACTAACAATGAGGGCTCAACAGCAGCTCATCTGCGAGGTCTCGTTAACCTGAAGACTAGGATCTAATTTTCTCGTAGGCAGGTTCCTTGGAGGAAAGTTGCAAGGCCAGGGGAAGCTTTGCAGGCTCAGAGGTGTCACCACATCAAGCAGCCTAAGGTGGCAGCGCTATGGCTGAGAAACTGGCTAGTCTCCTTATGCCAAAAGGCATATATTGACGAAATCCCACAGCTTTCAGAAGGAATAATACTAAAAGGAAAAAAGATTTCCGGTATGTCACCAGCACACTGCAACTTCACTGAGAGTGGCATTCCACAGCAGAGTCCATGACACCTACCATTAGCAATTCACAGCAGCAATAATCCTGAGAGACTCAAGAGAGAGCAGGTAAGAGGTGGGCAAGGTATGCTTGCCCTTCTCAGCTCTGCTGGGATTTGCTGTGTGTGCCTTCAGATCACTTCACTGGGGGGCTGGTGAGAGATACTCATCCAACACCATAACATATTCTGAGATCGAGAAAGGAGGGAGGAACTGAAAGAAGAAGAGAGGATAAAAATGGCTTTGGTTAGGGCTCGGGCCTGCTAAACTGTGCTCTTTTTCAGCTTTCCCTTGTGTTCTGGTAAGCAGTCTTCTGCCACCCTGCTTTCTTTCAGCATTCCTTGGTCCTGGTACAGGACCATATCCTGCTGTGTAGTGGCAGAGCACAGACGCACATGTTGGCATGTGACACCCCTGTGTGTGTGTGGTGAGGGAACACGCATGCAATGGTGTCTGTGCTGTCGGCACCCTTGCAACCAGCCTTGTGTGAATGCCAGTCAAAAAAAAGTGTGCCAGTCCCCCTCTAACAGCTGGCACTGCCAAAGAGCTTGCTTGCCTTATTAACAGTCCACTTATCTGGAATCTGCTCACTGAGCAGAAACTGTTCCATAAATCCTCCCGCAATTTGCATTCCTCATCGCTGTCGCTCATTACCACTGACCTCACTTCTTCTGCTGGAGCTGATCAGCCTCCCACCGTCCTGCCTGCGAGACGCTTCTCCATTACCACAACCTATTAGCAGCGGCAGCCGCAGTCCCTCCGCGAATGAACGCACTGCTGCTGAGTCAGGAAACGTTCCCAACTCAACTCCCCTCTCTCCACTCCCTCCCTGGGCCCCGGGAGGGAGGCAGTGACAGCGAGCGCAGCTCAATTGCTCTCCCTTGCGTGTTTCAAGGCCAGGCTTCACATCCCGAGGAGCTCAGCGGGGTCATTACTGGACTTGCACTCTTAACAGGCACAGGTGGGAAATGAGGTGCATCGGCTGGAAGCGTCTGAGACTAGAAGTGCTTGCTAATCAGCAGTGGGGTTTCTCAATTAGCAGCTCACCCACTTGGTGCATGTGGATGCAGGATTCTAGTTTAATACCTGACTCCTCAGTCCGTGGGAAGCATGTCTCTGATGTTTCCTTCCTCAGGAGTAGAGAAGCAAAAATGGACACATCTCATCATAGTTGTGGGCTGAGAGGGTGCATGAGGAGGCTGAAGCAGCTCAGCCTGCTTCACTGTGCTCACCCATCTCTGACCCAAGTGGTCATCTATGCTATGAGCTTGTGATGGGCAGGTCAGGGACAAAGAAAGAAAGGATTCATATCAGTGCACTCCTTCCTTTTGCCATGGCAGCTGGAAGTGTGAGGGATTATGCTACCTCTTTTCTTACAAAGACATGAGAGCAGCAGCTGAGTGCTTGGCTTTCAGGCAGAGGAAGAAAAGGCTCCAGTCCTTCAGTCCTGCTCAGTGCTTCAGTGAAGGATGGAGAGGGGATTTATATTGTGTATTGGACCTGTTACCCTCCCCTTTCAATATCATACTGGGGGTCCCACAGCAAAGTGCTACACCAGATGTTTCCCAGAGCCTCAAAATAATCGTGCAATACTCTTGTAGTGGTCCTTTTACATAGTCATGTAATACTCTGGTTTTTCAGTTTTTCCAGCCAGGGTTGACATCACAAGTGGCTGAGGGAGTAGCTGGCAGAGTCACTGGCAGAGTTGCTGGAGGTATGCACTGACTGGAGTGCCTCAGTTCAGAGTATACTGAAAAAAGGAGCTGGCTGTTTTGTTTAAATCCAGGTGTGATTGCATAAGTTTTAAAAACTGAAACATGATTTTCAGGTGATTCCCCTGCACTCTGATTTCCTATAAAGGTTTAAATGCATTGTGAGTGGTATGGAAATAGCTTATATTGCCGTAAGTTTGTGAATGAATATTCACTCTGTAATGTAATGAAGGATTTTATTTTAGCGGGAATGGAGAAAAGGGTGTGGGCAGAGAAAAAAACCTCCTTTTATTCCCTAAGCTTTTTTCCCTTCGGCCCAGACAAGCAAAGCCGTTCTTTGCAGGGGGAGAAACATGTTTACTTAGTATAGCATAGGGACCAAGATGCAGCCTCATTAAAGCACAGCTCACGTATAGTCAGGGGTTTCATATATGGCTTTTTTTTTTTTAACCTTCCCTGTCTTGATGGAAACAAAAGGAGGAGAAGAGGAAAAAAAAAAAGGAGAAAGAAAAAGAAGGAAGTGAATTGCTTAATGGAGTTGCTCTGCCTGCATATTTAATACCCTGGTTTTATTGAATAGAAGGTGAAAAAGTGCACCTTGTTTGTTGCTTGCCTGTCAACCCGTGGCAAGACGGCATCCTTTCCCCTGGCTGGTGCCTTTTATTAGTCAATGGTTTCCAGAGTGTAATTATACTGTAGATCTGAGATGCATTATACACACAATTACAATTCCCCAGCTGAGCCTGTTATTTATTAACCGGGGAAATATTTGTTCAATTGTTTTGGAGGGCTAAGGTTTTCTTTTGTTTCTTTGTTTTTCTTCCCACCCCTTTAAACTGTAACACAGATCCTTGGAAAAGGTCTGTCCTTTGTGGCTCAGTGGGAGCAGGTTGAATGGCCCATTCTCGGTTAGCCCACCGTGTCAACTACAAACCTTGGCAAGAGAAGCTGCAGACTGAATTTGCAGGGGCAAAGCAAAAAGCACTGAAAGATCTCATGGAAAGTTTTCTTTGCTGGGTTCCTCATTTGCTTCATGCAAGGGAGGTGACCTCTAGGCTTTACAGAGCCCCTGTGGTGGGGCTGCTAGTGGCTAAAAGCAGCTTTGCCAAAATGTATTCCCTCCTTTGCGTTTGTGTACATCAGAATTCACCATTTATGTTCAAGACAGCTTTGCCACACCAGGATATCCAAACAAAGCCTATTTTGACTTCTTGTGCATTGAAGCTACTTAAGAGCATCCTTTGTTGAAGCAGAAACTACAGCTTGGCCTAACACTTGGAAACAGGATTCTAGGAATCCTTCAGGGCAAACAGCATCTCCTGCTAGATTTTGTGTGCCACTCTGGCCATTAAGAAAGTACAGCTTCTGTACCTTATCTCAGTAAGAACCCAAAGGGCAAAGGGGAATGGCAACAGAAGTATAAAGACACGGCTGCTGGTTTAGCAAAGCATTTTAGGGCCACAGACCACAATATAATTGGCCACCAGTTGGTCAGAGCAAGGACCCACTTCACCTAATCCTGTCCTTTCTCTGACAGCAGCTGGGAGCAGCAGAGTAGACAAGGAATATAAAAGCTTTGCAGCCACTCTTCCTTCAGAAATATGTTTCCTGAAATGTAGTGAGCTCTTTTAAAAATGCATCCCATCCATCTATCATCCCAGGTGCTGTCCTGCTGGGATTTTTCCATTTCCACAATATCCTCACTTTAATAAGGTGACCAGAACAGGGCGAGAATCATTTCCTTGTTATTAATTATTACCATGACTGCTGTACAGCAGTGTGCTCAAGGGTGTAGAGCTATAATCCCCAAGAACCTCCTCCTGAAGGGCATTTTATCTTCCCTCACTCTCCTGACTACTGATATGTCAGACCTGCCCCCCCAGCTTTCCTCTCAAGCTGTGCTTCAGCCCTTTCTCCCCTTGACCCTGCATAACCAGCAGGTCCTCCTGGTGTGTGCTTTATCCCTTCCTTGGACTCTGCTTGTATAGGAACATCCTTCTAATATGACTGCAAAGGTAGATTTAAACTGATAAGGTTTATAGGTATAATCCTTGTACAGGGTGCAATTTTTTGGCTATTAGAGGAGCCTGTTTCAGATTAGCTGATGTTATCGGGGAAGATGTTTGCAATACCCCAGTGCTCTGCCCCTAAGCCCCCTTTCCTCATGTGGGGATAATGGTGTTCATGCTGGGATTCATTCTGCTAAGCTCAGTATCTGCATCCCCACTGACATGACTGCTGGAGCTCTCCCTTGTAAGCAAGACCTCAGATGACACTTTGGGTTCTTGTTTCAGTGTGGCTAACAGGTAAAGCTCCTGGCAGCTCTGGTGTTCAGTGTTTGGCAGATATTACTGCTACTGCAGCCACCCCTCGGTGCCTACCCCACTCTTCTGTAGGATCTATCTGGAATTAAAAAAAAACAGAGACATGGCCTATTTGCTGTCCAGCCACTGCAGCTGACGGCCCAAGATGCCAACAGAAGCAGATGGTGAAGGTGGGTTTGGGCTGCTGCTGCGTATGGCAGCAGCTAAAGAGCCGGTAAGTTCTTCTGCCACCAGCAACATCAAGCAGGCTGACTTGGGAGCTGGCAGCTAGCGAGAGGTGACTTCTGACACCACCACAGCGGTTAGCTTACGTGCACCCGAGTCAGGTTCCCACAGCACTTTTTGGTGTTAGCTTATAGACGTCCCAGCAGTATTTTCTATTTTTTAGCCCAGCAGCTAACCTGAGAGAAAACCTTAGGAGAACCAAAGCAGCTGCTGTTCTCACATGAGTAAGGAGCTGGGATCCTAGTCTGCACTTTCTGAAAGTGGCTCTGCCTTTACAAACCTTTTGTATCTCTGAGGTTATGATGAGTTCAAAGACAAATTTTTTTTCTTTTTAGTAAGAATTACATGATCTGCTTGGGGTTGGGATTTGCTTGTTTCCATTTACACTGACAATATGCTTGAAAGGGAAGCAGGGGAAGACCTTGCTATTTGGAAAGAGCATCTGTATTTTACTCCCTTTCATTAAGTGAAATGCAATGTCCATAAACTACATCGTGCACAAAGGTCTCTTTCTCACCTTGATGCATAGCAGAGCATGGTGTTGATGACAGCCCTAACATCTATTGGTTTTCTCTGCCAGGCTAAATCCAGTTGCAAAAAATGATAGAAATAACTTTTAAAGGTCTTCGTTTCAAGTCCCAATACCCGCCCTATGTCTGAAAGATTGTAAAGATGAGATACTGGGTGAAATGTGATGTGTGCACAGCATATGTGATTTAAGATGATAGTGAAACCCAAAGAAATATAAGAAAAACAGGCCTGAATTTCAATGGGCATCTTTAAATGTCTACTTTGTAAGAGTTTCTAAATCTTCAACTAAAGCCATTATTTAATAAACCCTTTTTTCCCTGATGCCAAATTTGAAAATTGAATTCTATCGCTAGATACAAACCATTGGAAATCTCCATACATAACCTTGGCTTTGGAGCAGTTCTGATGACTGTATACTAGATTCCACAAAGCCTTGGGACTGGAATTAAGATTTAGGACTAAAATTAAGACCTCTAGAATGTATATTCCCCCAGACATAAATACAGAGGAAAGAACTGATTTAATTAGTAAATATTTAAGTTTTCATTTTATGTTTTCAGTCTCTGTCACTTCCCCTCTGTCACCTGCAGCAGATGCAGTTCGTATCTCAGCTGAGCACACAAATAGTGCTAGTTCATTTTGGAAATGTTTATTTGTTAGGCATCCATTTGTTTGCATGAGTTATATGACTTCCATCAATTACACTGTACGTGGTTCATTATGTGAGATGATTCTGCAGCAGCATAAGAGCATGAACTGTAGTGTGATTCCTAATAGTGGCTGGGGGATATGTTGCCACTACTATTCAGAGAAAGTAATAGGAGTGGGGAAACCTGCACTGTTGTTGTTTTTGTAATTGTTGGTTTACATGATAACAGTTTGAGAGTAGAAATTACAAAAAGTAATAAGATATTTTAGGGCTGGAATCTGAGTTTTAGATTGGAGTCTGCATTTCTGAGGATATAATGCACAGTTATTCCAAGAACAGAGGTTTCTATGGTTTTCATGGAAGATATTTTGCTTTCGTTTCAAAAATGCTGCTGCTCATTTCCTTTTGGAGTCTTGCTATTAGAATTGCTCTGAATAGCAATTACAAGAGAGCTGCAAAAATTTATAATTTTTGATTCAATGCAACCACTTCACTAGTATTAAACTTTCTTATAGAAATGCCACTACCTACTGAGTATACAATCATTAATTTGTCCGTGACCAAATCAGCAACAATGTTCTTAGACACATATATATTAGGAAAAGGGGAAGGTGATGACTAATTAGCATTAGGAATATGATCAAGGGTTCTATCTTGTAGTGTCTTAGATCAAAGATGATGTGGGCTTGGTGTTCTCAGCTTGGATCTCTATGGGCATGTATCTATGTTAGAAAGCCACATTAAAACCCGGCATAATTTGATATGATTAGCTGATTCTGTTTAAGTAAAAGCTGGTTTAATAGGCAAGGGTCTCAGCACAGAGAGAGAGGCTTCAAATTCAAGATAAGAGGAAGAATCGTGAGGGGAGCTCAGGGCTAGAATAACAGGGGGAAACAGGCAAAGCTGTTAATGGGGACCCCAGTCCTGGAGTGGAGGGAGGGTTGTGAGGCAGGAATGAGGGGTGCCAGGACCATAGTGGATACAGGGACACAGGGCTACAAAGGTGGTGGGGAGAAGGGGGGCTGCAAATCAGAGGAGAGCTGACTGCACTCTAATTAATGGCACGAGTTCTAAGGAGCGTGAAGTCACCTCAACACCAGCTCATGAGATGTATGGGATTAGTTTGTATAGGAATGAAAGGGTAATAACCAGAATTTAATTGTTATGGCTGGTGAACTAGCTGACCCTTCAGCCCAGTGGGCATTTAGATAATTTTCAGAACTGCACTGAGCCTAGCTAGTTCTTTATTTGGGGAGGAGGAGGGGGATGGGATGGGAGGAGACTGGCAAGAAACATTTAATGAAAAGCAAACTTGTAATTACAATGCTGCATTCTCATGTTTCCCCTGACATTCCACATCAGGCATGGGGATCTTTGCCACCCAGCGCTGTCTTTATGCATCAGACCAGCAGTGTGTCTACCTTGGCATCTTGACTTGCCTCACAGTCCAGTATCAGATGCCTAAGGAGGTATAAGAAACCCACAGAACATTGGTCTGGTTGCCTAAATCCTGACTGCCTTTCTGACTGTCTAAAGACATCCCCAGGCAGGTGAGCAGTTCTGTAGCCACTTCAGCTGCCTCTCCAGAGGGGCAGGACTCTCCCGTGAGATTTTTGTCACATCCACCTGTCCTGTACAGACAATTCAGAACTCCTCAGACACCTCAGACAGTACTACAGTCTGATGTTTATACACTTGAATCACTCCCCGTATGTCTGCAGGATTCATTCCTGTTCTTCCAGGTCCAGAAAAATACCTAGTCCCTCTACTCCTCTGTTTAGTTCCTTGGTTTCCTTGGATTAGTTAAGGTCCTCAAAGCTTTCTAGGAGTGGGATGATAGGGAACTAATGTCCCAAGTGCCATGTCTTCCCAAGTCTTCTCCCTAGCTGACAGTTTTCCTTCAGTACAGCATCCCCTTGTGAATTGTGACTCAATTGTCACAGTGCACCCCTGAGAGTGGCATTGCTTAGGCACCAAATCCCACCTGGCTGTGTAGTTCTGAAGGGCCCATCCATGGAGAACTTCAGGGTCCCAAATGATTTCATCTCTTAGACATCTATTGGAATCAGTAGGAATGTGCTTATGGACTGACTAAAAAAGGTAGGACATATCCTGCTGTTCAGAAGTTTTATCTGACTTTTGAGAGAGAAGCTGGGATCTGATGCTGGGAAGGTTGGGTTTTTTCTTCAGTTCTTTATGGCATTACCTCGATATGGCTAGCTGAGATCAGCTGCAGTAGGAAACAAACCTTCAGAAGCTGTTGTGGACATAAAAATTGTCAGTGCCTCTGCCCTGCTTGGGACTGACATTGGAACACTCTCTTCAGTTAGACATTTTATTCTAAAACATATCTGTTGGTTAACTACTATCACTCTTAGCAGTGCTTTCCAGCTTGCCCCACACAGTTCAGTGGTGCTATGTACAGCAAAGTCAAGTCTTATTCATGAAATGGGCTTTTTGAAAGCAGCTGAGTGGAACTGAAAGAGCAATTGTAATGATATTTGGCAGAAAAGGAAAGGCTGAAGCTCCTAAGCCATTCAAGCTCCTTCTTCACCCAAGAGCAAAGGTAGTAGAACTGGTTCTCATGCAAGGGTGCCAAGTTATAGATGTTGCTACAACAGCATTTGAGTTCCTCTGTCAACATTTTAGCATGTATCTGCAAAAATTTCTCTGTGCATTTGCATGTACATGCAAACATAGAGCAAAGAAATTCACTTCTAGAATGTTAATATAACAAAAAATAATCATAATGATTGTTGGACTAGATGGCCCATGTTGTGGCAGGTGTTATCTAGCCATGGCTGCAGTAGTTCCCTTTTGGTTGTTGGCAGTACCATTTATGGAGTCTGTGGTACTACTTGTCTGGCTTCAGGGAGCAGAGGCTGTGACCTTAGCCAGCTTCTGAATAGAAGTGATTAGTAAAGCTGTCAGGAAACAGCTTCGTGTTGAAGAATGCTGATTTTTGCATCCATTGAAACCTACATTTTCGGTGGAAAGATAGGTTCTGTGAATTTCTGTGAAGGAAGTCTCCAGTGGAAACGGTCTACAGCATGTGCATCCATAGTGTCTGGGACCTTGGTGTCTTCTGCAGGCAGCAGCACAGTTGGCATCGCTTATGCAGCAGTCTGGGACTTAAACCAGCAGTGATCTGCAGGGAAGAAGGAAAAGATTTGTGGGTGTCCCATGCTGTGCAGGGGGGCTGGCTGACTGAGAGGGAACTGCTGTTCCAAAGGGATTTATTTGACAGGGCATCAGGCAGCCAGAACTCCTGTTGTGTTGGAGAATGGCAGTGGGGAGCTGGAGAGATGACAAATGACACTGAGCCTTCTGCACAGAGCATCTCGAGGGCCACAGGCTGCCAGAAGTGGAAACCACAACTTCTGAGCACATCTTCCAGGCTGGACTTTTTATTGCCTCGTCATCAGCTGTACAGAAGAAGAGGAAAGGCCAGTGTTCCTTGTTGGAAAGTGATTGCTACAGCATCTTTGATTGAATGTTGCATTATGTTGAATTGAGAGTATTATTATTCATGAAAAGGCATCCTAGAAAGCTTCAAAGAGGGGTGGGAAAAAACTTCAGGTTTTAATACTAATTAGAGGAGCCTGTCTCCCAGGTGTGAGGTGTTTATCTGTGAAAAACAGGAGATAGTGTAGCAAAGAAGAAATGCACACTGGAGAATAGAAGTTCCAATAAATGGTTGAATGGATTAAAAAAAAAAAAAAAAGGAGGAGAAAGAAGAAAGAAGACCAACAACAAAAAGGCAGATAATAAAATAAGATGTTTGCAATGAATATGAAGGGTTTGCAAAGCAGCTCAGAGTTTATTTCCAAACCTGCAAAAAAACTAGCCCTGAAAATAATAGAGCAATGTGTCACGATAAGGAGAAGGTTCTTTTTATTTCCTCCTCCTATTAGCAATGTTTGTTAACTCTATTTCTTTTTCACACCTAACAGCACTTGTGTCATGACAGCTCAGAGCTGGCTTCAAAGACAGCCAAAACAGGCTGTTCCTGTTGCACTACCTTATCCAAGCACTGACCTTAATCATGCTGCTTACTTTGCCTGTGCATTTTCCTGGAGGATATGGGGCCTTCCTCTCTCAGCAGCAGTGTCTGCTCCAGCTAGCACACCACCCAATGGAGGTGGATGTCCTGGTGCCACTCTATCCTGGGATATCTGCTTGCTGCCATCCTTCCTGTGGCAGTGTCAGAAACGTTGTCTTGGCTCCAAGACCTCCCCCACTACAGCTTCTCTTTTTGGTCCATATGGCTGGACTCACCATTTAACTGACCCCAGATGAGGTTTATTGAGGGGAAGAGAGAAGGAGGACCTGAGATCAGAGAGGTCACCTTTCTGTGTGGTGCCATAGCTGCTGCTGTTTTGTGTTCTCGGGCATGCAGTAGACGTAGCCATGTGGCTGCAATGCCGTGGCAGATTATTCTATACATGTACCTTACAGTTTTCCTGCTGCTTCCTCTCCACTCTCTTGTGACTTAAGGAATCATTGCAGGTGCAGAAACCTTGAGAGAATGGATGTGCTTTCATAGCTGAGTGAGTGACAGCTGGCCAGCTTTAATTGCCCTTTGGTGTGCTCCTAGAAGGCAGTTTAAGTGATTTTATTTTCCTGTCTCTAAGGATGAAATAGGGACATCTTTGCTTCTGCAGTTCAGCTGATGAACAGTAACTAGTTAAGCATCAGAAACTCGATCACTTGTGATTGCCTACCCATAACCTCTGCTAGTTACAAGATTACATGAGGGAGGTGAAGGGAGTGCAGTGCAGGGACTTGACTCTTTCTACCCTAGGCTTTGCATTAGTCCTATCACCCCGGCAATCCTTCCTCTCTGAACATCACTTCAGAGCAGAATTAAACAGAGAAAAAAACCCAGCAAGTTTTCTCAGTGCTTTTTTTCCTTGTGGAGCATTCCCTTAGATGACTACAGAGAGATGCATTAAACAGAACATTAAAGTTAAGTGAGGCAACACAAGGCTATATTTAAAAATAACAGAAAATGTTTCAACTTCTCCTTTGATAGGAGCTGGGCAGCTATATAACCCTATCAGGTCACCATTCTAATGATGATTCCCAACAAGAAACACAGCCTGATAAGACACACTAAGACAGAAAACGGGAGTTGTATTCACAGGCATGAGGAACTGCAGGAGATAGCTGTTGTACAAAGATGCTTATTCACAGAAGTTAGAACCCCCCCATCTTTCCTTGAACTTAGCATAACTAAATGCACAGAATAAATATCTACAGCATAGGACAGAAATTACCATTAAAGATATAATACCATTATAAACTTACTGATAAACCCTCACCTTTCATACTTAGCTAATTTCTCATCAGCTTTAAAAAAAAAAAATAGCAGAACTTGGAGATAGGCAGTGAAAATGGTCTGGAGGCTTGGAAGGATTTTCAGATAAGGAGAAACTGAAAAAGATGAAGGAAGATATTGTTCAGAGAAGAGATGAATAAGAAGGAGTATTTTAAAAGTATATAAATTATAATATTTAAAAAGGTTCTCAGTACTGGGACAAAAGGGGATCCTTTGAATTAAAAGGCAATGTAGATCTGGAAGTGTTGAGAATTTTTTTTATGGTACCCCATTAAACTGTGGAACTCCCTGCTGCAGGGTGTCACCCACTGAGCTCACGGCCTTAGCAAAAAAAAAAAAAAAAAAAAAAAAAAAAAAAAAAAAAAAAAAAAAAAAAAAAAAAAAAAATAGAGAAAAAGAAAAGGAAGGTATATTTGCGTGGATAGTGAGAACATTCACAGCTACATTAAAGAAAATAAAAAAATTATAAGAAATATCAGCCCTTGAGATTCAGGGCATAAATCCAACCACTAACTGCCTGGCGTTATAAAGAAACTTCCCCAATGGACATATTAGTCCATTATTTCACATTTTAAGTGTTTTACATCTATCCTTGATGCCCCTAGCCACTGCCTGAGAGAAGGTGTTACAAGAGTTGGACAATTGGTTTGATTGGCTATGAAGGTTGCTACATCCTTGAGAAACATTGCAGCTCTGTCCTTCCCTTCCACAGCATCTCCAGCTGTGCCTCTGAACTGCCCTGCCTTGGCATGCAGCAGACAGCTGACAAGAAGACATGGCTTCTCCTCTACTTTCTGGGTACTCTGATGCGTGGGTAACCCGAGGCAGACACAGTCCTGTTGTGAACACGAGGGACCAGCACAGCTGGAGACCAGGATCCCCACTGCCTTCCTGGCTGGTACCAAACAGCCCTGGCAGAGACCTGGCCGACATGGCACTGCTGTTGCAAGACCTGTCCCACCTCTCTGACACCAAAGAAGGCCTGTAACTCCCCATTGGTTCCCATTTCCAGCTCCTTTGCTGTAACCTTTGCCATTGCTTGTCTTCTTTGTGTAGCAGTGGGGTTTCTCTGGTCCACAGCAATGTGGCAGCACTTATACTACAGCAGGCAAGCAATAGATGCAGGCCAGTAAGAGAAAGCAAGGTGGAGTACTCATCTTGTTTTTCCTTCTCTCTGGATGTTCAGATTTGTTCTTTGTCTAATCTCCTCTGCCAGGCGATTTGAGATAATCAGTGTGTCTCTTCTGCTATTGTTGATCTATCCCCATCTCTCATTTTCTTTTGCAAATGGTGCACCTTCTCATCTACCTCATTTCTCTTCCTGTGATACCTCGAATGGAGAAAGCTCTGTTGCTCTGAGGCAGAGGAGTGCAAACTGGTCAAACTTCACTTGCCCTGTGATAGAGCAGCTGAGCTGCTGTCAGCAATTAAAGCTCTTGAGCAGTTTCCTTGTTTGAGTAATCACTTGGGGGAAGTAATTGCAACTTCTTCTCACCCTGAAAGGAAGGTGCTATATGTTGCCTTTGACCTCAGGAACAGTTGTGGCTGGTATACCAAGAAACATCAGTCTATAACAGTGAAGTCTTCATGTGGAAGGCTCAGTGTATCTTTTGCAATGGGTCAGCTGCAACTGCTCTGGGAAACAATTCCTGTCTTGACCATCTCTTTGCACTGATTCAGAGACTGGCATGAGGCAGCTGCACAGGACACTGAATTGCCATCCATCTGCCCTCAGTAGCTGAAGTGATGAGAGGATGAGAGTAGGAGAAGAAGTGATAAATAAAGTACACTGTTCCTTCCTATAAACAGAAACACTGCAAGAGGTAAAAGAGGAGAGATTCTTGGGAGGAGAAAATAGGAAATTATTCATTCCATACAGGTGAGTTCTGTTACATCCCTTTAATTGCCTGATTTCCCAGCCTTATGAGAGGACTTTTTGTTTACATACACATACTCATGCAGACACCTTCCCACAGAAGGAAAGATCTAGGGGGAAGGGCTTTCAACTGAAAGAGATTAGGTTTAGATCAGAAACTAGGAGGAAGCTCTTTACTGTTAGGGTGGTGAGGCAATGGAACAGGTTGCTCAGGTTGCACATTGATTTGTGCATTCAGTTCATTCCTCTTGCTGAAGTCTTCCTAACCTTGACTGTAACCCAGCACGTTACAGCCTCGCTCAGATAAACACCTAGGCTTCGGCTGAATAGCTGAGCAATTTGGCAAACCCAGGCTGGCACCTAGATTTCTCCACAGGTTTTACCCTGCATGACCAACAGCAGCCAGACTGGATCCAACATTGTCTGTCTGTGTGGGCAGCTAGGCACCTTCTACCATGCTTGACTGTGTCCTCACAGAAGAGGACCCAGGAAGCCCCTGTTTCTTGTCTCCTCAGTCCAACTAGTGTCTGAACACCTTGCAAATGTTACTGTGTCCTTCATACTTCTTCCAAAGTAGTTTATTGGCATTATTGCTCTCTCTTATGATTAAGGAAATAAAGATTTAGAACAAGGTGTACTGATGGTACCCAAGTCATTCATAAAAAACTGTGCCAGGTCTGAAAATAAATCCCAGGTCTACAGCTTCTCTGCACAGTGTTTTGACTGCAAGACTGGGTTAGCCTTAGAATTTCTTATTGCCCACCCTGCTATACTTGGGTATATAAACTAAAATTCTCTGTTTAGCTTTTTACACTCTATTTGCTCTCTTTCATACCAGTTTTCTGTTGGCACCACTATGGTAGAATTGCTTAAATTAATTTCCTTTGAATTGAACAAGCTATTGCACTGTTTCACTCCAACTTTTTCAGGGTTTGCTTAGATTTGTTTCTGTTTTTAAAGTCCATGAACAGGGCTGGGGCTACTTTCCAAAGGTGTGAATCCTTTCTGAAGACTATTTTTCTGGGAGTCAGGCTTACGTGTAAAATTAGGATGAGCCTGAGCTCTTCAGTTTGGTTCCTATGAAAAAGGAAGCCTGAAAACAGTGCAAAGGAGCAAGCTCCCAAGCAGGGCAGAAGAAATCAGCTTTGGCAGAATGCCCTTGCCTGGCACCGGTCAAAACAAGCATATGGAAAAGGGAAGTGAATGAGGAATGCTCTGTCTGGGAGGATTGGTACACGGTGTAGAGTCTGCAAGATGGGCTTTTAGACAAGAGTTCACTGCTGTTTGACATGCCCTGTGGAAACCCAAGTGCTCCTACACTTCTAAACTTTCCTCTGGGCAGCATTTGTCAGGAGGACACTGCAGGGAGAATCCTCTTTTCCAACCCTTCCTTCCACTCCCTTTTTCTTGCACTGTTTTATACTCAGCCAAGCAGGATCTGTAGTGTCTGGGAGATTTAGCTGCTTTGTTTTGCCCCCCCACCTCTTTGCTCCCAGGTTTGCCGGTTCTCTGTGCTCAGCAGTAGTTGTTTTACGCTGTGGGTTTGCACTGACTGACCTGCAGCCTCAGTTTAATGCGTATTTTGGTCTGGGAGCTACCTGCAGACCCTTTGCTGTGAGTAGTCAATATTCATGATTCAATATTCAGGTGGCATGATTGGTCAATGAGCTGACAGAGCCGTGCCTTTGTTCCCTGATTAGATGACTGAACCTTTGTTAATTACTTCTGCCAGAAATGAAGTCTGTTGTGTGATTAAGTGGTTCTAAGCTACAGGCCTGAGATTTACTCCCTGTGAACTCTTGTTCCAATGGGACTTTGCACGTGTGAGGGCTCTCTAAAGCGGGTATAAACAGAGTATAAAAATGGCCAGAGTCATATTCTATTTCTAACCTTTTAAAAATGGTTGACCTGCATGTCTTTGCTATGCATTGGGCTCTAATAATGAGAGCCTGCTCTTGCAGAACACAAGCCCTCTTTTGGCACAGGTCCTTCCAGGATGTCTGCAGTCCCAAAGCTACATCACACACCACAGCATGGAACACAATGGCTAAAATCCCTGTACCAATGTAAGAGCAGCCCGTAATCTTGCACTGGCAAGCATATGGAGAGAGCTGGGAAGAAAACAGCATCTCAACTCTGAGGCCCTGTGCCCTGCTGCATCAGCTCCTGTTATATGTTTGAAGCAGGTTGACTGTGGGTAAAAATATACCTGTCTGTTGAATTAGCAAAACCAGAAGCTACAGAGGTTTATTTTTTAAATTTATTTTCCTTAATGCTGGCTTAATGCCACGTAGTGGAGGACAGATGGTATCTTATACCATATAAAGTCTTTTGGAGCAAAGTTAAATCATCAAAATGCTCTGGACAAATTTTCAACCAGCTGAATGAATTAATACTGGGCTGGGTCTTTGTGTCATGTAGCCACAGCATTTTCAACCCGTTGGTAAAATAGTGGATGCTATGTATTATTAACTGTGTGCTCAGAGCCTCAGTATCAACACAGTAACCGGAAACTTAATTATTTGGGGTGAGATATAATTATCAGTCAAGCCAATTGCATCTACTTTCTTTACTATGTGAGAAAGCATGTACAGGTATGTTGTTCCCCCTAACCAAAAAACCCCCCAAATCCAACTGTTACACTAGACCTGATGGAACAAGAAGCAATTATTTCATCGTTTCTTTTGGCTTTTGTGAATTTCAGTAATTCTGACTCCACTGTATCAGAATATACCTCTGGGAAAAAGAAATTTTCATCCATCCTGTGGAAAAGTTGACTAATGGGTGTTTATAAATTCCTTGGAAATGCAGACAGAAAGAGAGCTACTTTTTTGTTCAGCTCCTCTGCTCAACCTTTTTAGTGATCTAACAGAAAAACGCCAGAGTTAAGATTCAGAGCAACTGTATGTACATGAATTGACTTAATCTGAGCTTCCTATTGAAGACAATGTGATCTTAGAATGATGCATGATGGAAAGTCCTCACAGGCCTGGTGCAGTGCATTAGTGTTAGTCATTGCAGTAGGACTGGGTGGAGCACATTAGAAATCGTCACTGTGATGGATGTATGTCATGCATTAGAATAAGAATGATTACAATGGGCCAAGCAGAAAACACAGGAATTACAGTTTCTGTGATGGAACCTGTGAAACACATCAGAATTTGAGTCACTGTGAGTCATAAAAGGCACAAGGACCTGAATGTGCCTCATCTCCAAATGGGCACTTTCAAAAGGATGAATGACTTGTCTGGCTGTTATATCAATTACTTGCAGTGCTGTGGAAAGCCTCATGGATGGAATAAATGATGAGTCAGGATTCCTTGGTTCTGCTGCCTGCTCTGCTGCTGATTCATTTTGTACCCTCGAGTGACAAACTTCCCTGTATCTTCCTCGTCATGTGCATGACAGTGTATTTACCCCTCCTTATAAAGTACTGAGACCTGTTTCTGCCACAACTCTCATGTATGCCTAATATTATGCATTGGAAATTGTCCCAATGCCTTTATGAATGAGCCTTCGGAGGGTGGAAGCTGTAGAATATGCAGACGAAAGGTGCCAAATATAGTCACATACCATCAGATTTGTGTGATTCTTTTTGGCTGCTTGGTGATGTTCCTCATTTTCAGCAACTGTTTGTTTTTTTTGAAAAGTCCATGTGAGACTGAGCAGACATTAAGGAACTCGTTTTGTTCCTTTCTGATAGACTTTAGATTGGGTCTTAAAGACAAAAGCTCAATTTCGTGACTTTATCCACCTATCTACAGTATGTTCCCGAGCTAGTTAAAATTAAACTTAGCTATCAAAATGCTGAACTTGATAGCTCATTTATCTTTCTGTCTCCCAACTCTACATTACAATACAGCAGTGATTGATCTTGCGTCTTCAAGGTACTATATAGTATAAAAACTAAGAGAAGATTAATTAAAAGCCGTCGCATCCAGACAGGTTTTTAAATAAGTTTTAGATTTAGACAATATATCAGCTGAAGCAGAAAGATTCCGAGACCATAGGCCTGTAACTTCAAGTAAGTTTTGCTTTCCTTAGGGACACAGAAAACCCCATGTCACCACAGACTAACATCAAAATCTGATTTGGTTGTGCAGGCCCGTGGCAGGAGGCAGAGGGCTGTCGCATCCATGGGCTGTCCAGCAGTTGTGAACATGATGTCCTTGAGGACTTCTGCAGGCTCAGGGGAGAATGTCAGGCTCAGGGCCGGATGCTGAGTTGGAGACAGTACCGAGGAAATTTTTTAAAGTAGTCCCCAGCTCCTCCAGGCATGGAGAGACATGCCTAGGTAGCACGTCTAAGTGACTTAAATTGAGCCCCAAATCAGTGACAGCTGCATTTGAGCTGTCAACGTCTGCCTATGGGATCTGCAGGACAACACTAAACAATCTAGTTTTATGGTATTTGCGGTATATTTATGGTGTTTCTAAAGAAAGACACATGATTGCTGGTCAGTGTCATCTTTCTGGCATCACTGTTTGTCCACACAGTTGTTGAGCTCGCCAGGATCCTCAGCACGTGCAGTTCCCATGAGTTAAAGTTAGAGAGCATCCAAAAATCTGGCTGCTTCCTGCTGGGGCCTAATAGGGGCTGAATCCTCTGGAGGAACCCTTTCTCTGTCACTCACTGGATGCTGAACTTCTGAATATCGGGCCTTTAGATTATTGGGTGTTTAATGATGTAAAATTTGTTCTTGCCCACCTTTAGTCTGCAACAGAAAACTAATCTTGAGAAAGACAAAATGGCAGGGCTCTTACATTTTCGTGAGTTTGTTTAAAGAGTGATATTTAATCCACCTGACAGCAAAAATATACTAGTGGGATAGGGGCAGCTTGCCATGAGAGTGTTCAAGAGCTCCCCATTTTGCTTGTATGGTAGCAAAATGCTTTGATGGCATACAGCTGATTCAGGAATTTTGCCTTAGTGAATGGCAAGAGAGGGGAAAACCAAATGAAAACAGGGTGACAGCAGTGGGTCAGAAAAAATCCCTGCAGCATCAATTGGGCCCAGCTATTCCCCTGATACATACTGGTGTAACTCTTGGCAGAACAAGGCTCTTTATCTCTAATTTACAGCATTCCACTCATTATCAGGTATTAAAAAAATTTTTTTTCTCTCTTTCTCATTCTTTGTTTTCTTTCCATTTCAGTTAATTTCAATAAGTAGACAATTTCTGTGCTCTTCGATCTACTTCCTGACACTAGTAATTAACGTTTTGTATGAAATAAGAAAACTCTTTTGAATTTGCATTAGTCACATGTTTGTGTCTTTAAATGCTAGTTGTCCAGGATACATCATGCTCTGGTTTTTTTCCCCCTGTGTTTTGTAAACAGGATATGTTTTACTTTCACTGCTGAAAAGCAATTTGAGTCAGGATGGATACCAAAGACACGTCTCCTTTCACTCTTTCAGAATTTGATTGTGCGTGGTTTTTATCAATCCCAAATTCACTTAATTTCCCTGAACTGAGCTGATTGTACCATGTACTTCCTCTTGAAGAAAATCCTGCTGCTAGAAAGATGGCAGTCAAAGAGCTAATCGCTAGGGATATGGCAAACTTCTCATGCCTCGTATCAAGCTCTTGCATGCATCAGATGTGCACACATTTTAATTCAGATGTTTCCCAGTCCATGCTCCCCTTAGGAAAGGAAAAAGCAGAGAGACTGGTGAGAGAGAGGAAACAGCTATTGAAAAAAAATGAGGTGAAAAGGCAATTGGGAATAAGCTAAAGTGAAAAACAAATAGAGTGAATGTGAAATATGGGCCAGAAATCGGAAGAGGGAAAATAAAAAGGAAAAAATAGATGATGCATCAACAGACTATAGGCAATATATATACAGAATGTTAGGGACCTATAGCACCCTAACATAAGAAAATAGGTTTTATTAGTTGCCCATTGATATGTTTCTTGTTCTCCTATATCATGAGGAGGAAGGGTCTCAGTCTGAGAACCACCTGAATGTCTCCTGACTTCTCTGCTAAGCTTCTTTTGGGTTTTACCGCTCAGCCTTTCCATCTCTTGACACTGTAGTTGGTGTGGTTTGGCTGATCTTCTGTCCAGTATAGTCTCCTGAAGAGTTTGGAGGCTGTTGGTGCTGAAGGAGTGGAAATGCAGTAGAAGGACATGAGACTGGAGTATAAGTTCTCTGGAGCTTCACATATTTGGCACTTGCTACATTCTTCATACAAAGTGTAGTAGCTTTGTCAGTGCCTAGGTCCCACCTTTCACTCTTCTGTGCCTATCTGCTTCTTCCTGCTCTAGGAGATTTGAAAACTTGGTGCTGTACAAAGGTCTGCCCCAGCCCGTTTCGAGTATATTTCTAGCCTTCACTTTGCTCGTCAGTCTTCTGCCCTTCTACTTTGTCACCTCTTTCACTCCCTCCTTCTGCCTTTGTTCTACCTTCTGCACTTTGAAATGACAGTAGCGTGAACAAGGTCAGTGCAAAACCATGACTGCATCCGGGGAGCTGGATTGGTTTAGGTCTTGCTTGCTCAGATGCCTCAGAGATCTCTTTTTTCCCTCCCAGGCTCCTGAGTCTCAGGTGGGCTTTGTCCCTGGCTCTCTAGGTGCAGCTCCACTGAGGTGTGAGTGTTGTTTACAGAAGAGGTTGATGCTTTTTTTCCAGCAGACCAGAGGGGGTTACTATGGACTGACATAAAGGACATCCTATCAAGGCAGCTGGTAACAGCTCTGCCTGCTGAGTTAGTATGGTTGTGTTGAATAGCCAAACAGTCTCAAGTCTGCACTGAGCGGTGATGACTTCAGTCTTCCTTTATGAGTTACATATCTTACTTCTGCTGCAAAAAAATCACCAGTTTGTGGCTCTGAGAATCCAAAAGAAATCACAGCTCCCAAAGGGAAGTGCAGCTAAAGGTTCAGAGCTGCTTCTTGTGAAGTGTTGAGGGCATTAGCCCTATAAAAATTATTCTTAAGTGTTTTTCCAGACAGCTGAGTTGTAAACTATTCACAATTTTGGTGGTCATCACCTGACATGGCAGGTCAGGCAAGAGGTAGTGGGAGGCAGGAAGCTGCATTATTTACTGGCTGAAGGATCAGTTAGGAAGTTTTAGACTTGGGATCTCAGGAGCTGTGACAAGTTCACATGACTGCTAATACAGAGGATAGTATGAAATGGTGGCTTAGCAGCTTATGAATGAACAAATCCCCTTTCTCTTTTCTGAAATCATCCATCTGCAAAGAAGCACCAGCTCCTCATTAAAAAGTGCACTGCTGGATTGGACCTTCTCTCCCAGTGGGAATGAAGGACCACATGGCCTCTGCTCCAAGACCAAAGGCCACATAAGGTTTCATAAAATACTGACAGAGAGGGGGGAGCTGGAGGAATGGCTGTGGGTGAGTGATATACTGTAACATGGTACAGTAAAGGACCTCTGTGCTACCTCTAAAACTGTGTGGAATGGAAAGAGCCTGCCTCCTCACTGGTTCATTTATTCCACTCACCATCATGGTTAAACTTGCTTCTCCAACCTATAGCAATTCCTTTGAAGCTGCTTTCTGTAGGTCTAGGTCTGTGTTGCTGTATTTTGCAGACATAGCTATGATATAATCTCTCACTTGTGTATAATGCTGAATGTGGAAGTTATTTGACCCCTCAGAAAACCAAGAACAGAGAGAACTGGGCGTTATTGTAAGCAGACATGTGCTCTTTATTTAGTAAAACTGAAAATGTGGTAGAAATCCACTGAGGTTTCATTTGGGACTTCTGTGTAGGACAGAAAGGAAACAGGGAGATGAAGTACCTTCTGCAAAGCTGGATCTCATCTCCATGGCAAGAGCTGCTTGTGGAACCCAGTTCCTCCTCCTCTCATTTGAAACCATCATCCAGACCATGCCTGTCCCTGATTACACACAGCAAATAGTAAGACAACTGTCTCATTATCAGATGCATCCTAAACAGAAATTGGATTCATCTAGCAACATCAGCTTGGCTAATTTATGCCTGACAGTGGTTCAGATGAGAACAGAAGCTGTTGCTATCATCTGATACAAAGCTCAAAGGCAGAGAGATTCCTGAAGAATAAAGCTAGTAAAGAAAGAGAGTACCTTTTCCTTGATCACCAAGGGTTTATACATTAATAGCAAGTTGTGATTCAGTTCTCCCTGTGCACAGGTGAAGGTGAACACAAGACAAGTATTGTGGAAAATATATAGTTTTCAGGGAAGTTTGTGTACAACCCCCAACATACTTTTGGGAAATATACACAAGATATCTACGTAATAATAATAAAGTTAATTTGGATTCTCAAAGTCACTGGAAAGTCATGGACACATGCAAACACATACACACATAGGAATAGTATGTATCAGAGGCAGAGGGATGAACAGTGATAGAGGAGCACTTTGCTTGCTCAGCTATGCCAGGTTCTGATCACAGGCAGGAAATTTTAGTTGGAGAAGGTCTGATAATTCTTGCTTTCAGATAAAACTTTTGCACACTATCATATTTGGTTTTGGCTAGAAGCAAGGAAAAAAATGGCAAAGGTGAAGAGGCCAAAGAGCTTGTCTACTCCCAGACTTACAAAGTTTTCTAAAATGATTTCAGGTGAAGCAGTCAGAATTTTGGACAAATGTTTTAATCTTATTTAATATGATAATTTCATTGCGGTTCTAAAATCAGTTTAGTTTGCCCTTACATCACTCCTCACACATTAGAAAATGTGTTGTTCATTTCAAACTGGGACAGTTTAGTTATAAACTTCAGCAGGTACATCTAATAGCCTTGACTGATTACACAAACATGCTCATGAGGAGGAGCAAGGAGGAAGTGTCACAAGCAAGGGAAGAAAGTAAGCAATGAAGGAAATCAACATGTGGCTGTCAGTCTGACAACAGAAACTCATATACATCCAGATTTAGATTGCTTACAAATTGCTGTGAATTTGCTGCAGGTTCAGAGCCAGACCTGGGTCCAAGTTAGGGTGTGTTGGTGGTGCAGACATTTTTCTGGGTGGCATGTTTTGTGTGTGTAATGTTGCCTTAAACCTTGTCTTCCTGTAGGAGACACCCAATAAAGATGCTGTTGAGCAGATATTAGAGTGCTGTGAAAATTACATTTGCAAATTTACTTGCTCTGCTCCCTTCCACACACTTGGACTCAGAGATCTATCTGGATCTCTGTCTCTAGACTTCTTGGAAATGGATATGACACATGTTTTTCTTTCCTGATCAAGAAAAGAAAACCCAAAACTACACCCTCCCCTTCCTAGCATGTGAAGATGACGGTGTGTGTGAGAATGGCTGCCAGAAAAAAAGCTACAGTCACAGGAAATCACCTTAATAGAGTGAAAATTAAGAAATGACCGACAACGTAGCCTGTCTCCAGGATACAAGTAGTATTTTCACGCCTTGCCAATTATTTTGTTTGCATCAACTTCGGTTTATTTTTGTGAAGTTTCATTTTTGTTTTTTATTTTAAGAGGTAGTTTAATGAAGACAAAAAAGGATGAAAGCTTAGAAAATATTTAATTTTTGTTTAAACAGGGAAATAATTATACTTTTAATTCCACGAATGGGAAAGGAACCAACCAATTTGGTTTTTCCATCTTTTTCATGTTATTTCATGCCTGTAAAAAGGTTGAGAACTCTATTTAAGTGGATTATCTTGCCACTGAAAGGAAAGTGGGAAATGAGTTAGAGAGGTAGGGTTAATTTCTTTCAGGACTATCTGAATGTGTGCATACATATATTTAGTGTGTGCTATTTGAGAAATGCACTTATTTAGCTTTGCAAGGTCACCTTAACCTTAAGAATTAATGGAACAGACCATTAGCTACAAGAGGATATAGAAGCAAAGTCCCCAGCAAATTGTGCACAGATAAGGCAAGCCTATTTCTTGCTACCTAACAGAGCCCCATTTATAGCTTGGAAAGGAATGCAGGGGAGGACTTGTCTCACTTAGTGATGGATATCTACAGCACAGCTGTCCATGTCCTAGATTTACCCCCCCCTAGACATCTGTATGCCATTATTGTTAATGGATACTGAGGAGAGTGCTTCAGCAGATAAAACATAGGTGTTTATTTTAGGATGAGATGAACTGCACCTTAAACAGCATTAGTTATATTGATTAGAGCTTTACTGACTTACAAGGGGAGCTTAGAATGGCTTCCCCAGATGCAAATTTCTACAGCTCATGTCCTTGTATTTACATGGGCAAATCCCACTGTCCATACTGTAATTAATCCTTCTGCTAATCCACGATGGTCAGCAAAGTGCACGCTGTAGTGATCTGTCTGATGGTCCTTTCATTAGTTCCTAGATAGCAACCAATTTTTTGTCCTACTCACTCTTCACTGATACTAGACCACAGCTGACCTGAAGTGCAACACTTCTCTTTGAAGACGACAAGTGTCTTCATTGCCGCTGAATGAAGCAAGAAAGGTCTCCGGGACAAAAGCAGGCAGTGGATTATATCCTTCAAGAGCTTTTCCCAGGTTTTACATGATATGTTGAGCAGACAGGATAGATCTGATGCATGAACATCCCAAATGTTTCAACCAGCTTATAACTATCCAATGCACCTGCTGTACTTCAAAGCTCTTCATCTGCTGCATTGCAGCAGCAAGAATTTGTAGTTTGATCTTCCGAACTTGCAGCTTTCATGCTTTTTAGGCTTGATAGGCAGAGAGCTGCATTTGTTAACATGTTTATCACTCCCCAGAAACGTAGGCGAGAGTAACTGCGCTACAGAGAAGAGTAATTTCAGAAATACAAGAGAAGAAATACAACATCAGTAATGCAGTGGAAATTACCTGGGAAAGCCAAAGAAAGGAATTGACCCAGATCTGTGCTTGTCCTGGAGACAGAGGGAAGACAATGTCTTTCAAAGGAAGCTGAAGCTATCATCTCTTTCTTTCAGAAGGCTTTCCTCTTCCTCAGAGATTTTCCCTGGGGCTGCTGAGTGACTGGCCAGTGCATTTTCCTCTGCTCCTGTGGCAGTGCAAGTCTCAGTGCCGTGACTCTTCATCCTCTGCTGCCCTGCAAGGGATGCTTTTAAAAATCAGAAGCAACCAAACATTTCCAGCAGAAATTTCACCTCATACAGCAAGTTCAAGTCTAGCAAAAGACATTGTGTTTTGAGGGTATCTTAAACGGGCTCTTTAAAGACAGGCTGTGTACCTGCAGCTTTCAGCAGGTCACAGGTGTGAAACCAAGCAAATTTGAGCGTGCTCTCTTGAGTGTCTGGCCAGAAGAACTGCTGAGATTGTTACTACTCACTCCTAGAAGGCTGTTTAGTGACACAAGTGACAATGATTGTACTTCCAGTGAGGAAGGTTAGAAACCCAACAGGAGATGTATTTGACTATTTTTTTTTAATATAAGAATTTTCCAATTGTAAAGGCTGATTTTATGAAAGCTTCAGGGTCTGTAGAAATGTGCCTCATTTGATGAAATTTCACTCAGAAAACACATCAACATTTCCAGGAGGTTGAAATGTTTCATTTAGGCTTTTTTATAACGTTTTCCTTGGTTTCCTATTTTCTCTTTAGAGTTACAGTATATGTAACATTTAGGCTAAGATACATATAAAACATTCTGATTGACCTAAAATGATCAGTTTTTCACTGAGACTTTCTAGATTTTGTTTTAATTTTTTGTTTGTTTGTTTTCGATTTTGATTTTTGGTTTTTTGGTGGAGGTTTTTTTTTTTGGGGGGAGGGTTTAAGAAAAACAAATATGAAATTGCAGAACTTCCTTTAGCATAGGGGTTCAAAATTTTGTTCAGATATATTAAATTACTGGATTAGACATATACACAAATAACATTCGTTATACTACCACCTTCCATGAAAAGGCTCCCAACCCCAAGTGGTAGAGATTCACAATTACCTTTTGAAATGGAAAAGATCATGGGAGCTGCAAGGATGCAAGGAGTCAGGTTTGTGTAATTTCCCACTGGGTATGGTATTTGGAAATCTCCCTTTGAGGTAGTAGATTTGACTTCTGCATCTACTCTTCCTTGGAGACTCAAAGATTCTAAATATAATTTTTTAACATGTCTCTGGGGCCCTATCTCTCCCTCTGTTCTTTCTTTCTTTCTTTCTTTCTTTCTTTC
>NW_020955239.1:2281492-2453890 GCF_003031625.1 Empidonax traillii | reverse complement strand
TTTTCTTTCTTTTCTCTCCTTTTTTTCTTTTTTTCTTCTTCCTCTTCATATCATGTTCCAGGTGCTATAGGCAAAACTACATTTCAAGAGATCTTGTGTCATTTTTCCCTGAATTGTAATAATGTTTTCTCCTAATAATCCATGAAACCAGGGATTCTGAGAGAAAAGTTCTCATTTAATTTCCTTTCAGGGATATTTATAACTGCTCTTAAAACTTATTGATGTCCTAAATCTCCAGGCTTTTGGAAGAGCTCTTCAGGTGACTCCATAATTAGCTCTCCACATTATCACAGACCTCTCCAGACCACTTTCCTTGTTACCTCTGGGTTTCACTTCTGTTCAGTGAAGATTTCTCCATAAGGGTTAGATGTGGTTATATGGTAGTTTTCCAGGTCCGTGATCCCAGCTGAATGGAAGAATCTTGAGTGTCAGCTCAGTGGGGGTATGTGTAGAGGAAGAATCTGGCTGATGGAGAAGAAATTGAATGGAAACAGGCTTTCTGGAGTAGAGATTGCAACAGAGAAAGAGGCAGAGGATGGAGTAGTGAGACAATCACTCAGTGAGGAGGGAAGGGAAGGGGAGGGGAGAGGAAAATAAAAAATGATGGACATAGTTGAGGATACAGAGGAAAGATAAGAGTAATTCACAGAGGAATGTTAGAATAAACAGGAAGACACTCAGCAGAAGAATCAGAAAATGATAACAGCACACTGCCATGAATCCCTAAGGCTTGTTTTGTTTTCTAAGTGATGTCTGAAACAGCATAAATTTCTCAGTCATGCACCTATCAGAGCAGGCTACAGGGACAGAATAGAGAAGCATCCATAGCATGGATCCTCTCATTCATCGGAGACAGTCTAGGCCCTCACCTTTATCCTACCTTGCTCTGTACTTGATAGAATGACTTTGTCTGAGCTGCAGTTTGCTGCATAACAGTGAGGATCACAAGTGGCTGAGTAATGTCCCTGAAAACTTCCCTGCAACTACTGTGCCTTCCTGTCCAGGCTGCTTATACAAGGCATCCACCTGGGCTGTGGAACAGATAGTTGCTCACCTTGAAAACTTGCTTACCTTTGAAAGTTTGGCCTTCATATGGTGTTTTGTGTGCTTCCACAGCCACGGACTGATGGCCTTGTTTTGTCTTAATGAATATATTGTTGCCTTTTACATCTAGTGGTGAATTCCACCATGAAGATTTTTGAACCTGAAGACCATCCTGTGAAGAAATCTGGTGGTTGACCTTCATGGTGGGACAAGTGTTACTGCCAGAATCCTACCAGAGAAGGTTAAAAATACCTGTGCCATGATAAGGAATGTAAGAAAACAAGAAAGATCAGTAAGTGAAGCTCAGTTGAACTATGCTTTCTTGTTTGATTTCTTGTTTGCACAGAGGCAGTAAAAGTCATGGGGCTCATATCATTGAGCAGGTTTTCAGAAAGCACAACCACTGAGAGGCATTCCCTAAAGAAGAGCTATCCTCCAGGGAGAAATAATTCCTGAATGCCTGCGAGACTGATTTCTGGCATTAAGGTAGCACAATTAATAATGAAACCTTAGTCAAGGAAACAGAGTGAAAGTTTGAAAAAGTCTTGTACTGTATTTTTCTCTATGCTTTTTTGTTTAATACACAGGAAGAGCAATATTGATAAGAGAATATATAGCAATAGGTGGACGTATAGCAAGGAGTGAAACAAAAAGGCAAAGAAAATGAGAGCACAAATATTGACTAGAACAATAGTAAAACTAGTGATACTGTTTGGGGAACACTTGTACACAGTTTAGCTAGAAAAATGGGAAAGATTAGACTGACATGCCAAGGTGCAATAATGTTAGTCCAAGGAATATGAGAAGCAGCAAAACACCTATGTTATTAACTGGTTATTACAAAACCATGTTAGAGAGACAGTAGTGACTGGAACAGAGGTATTGAAGGGTATATTGTTTTCAGGAAAGACAGAAACAAAGATGAAGTTAACTATGATTATGCCCGTTAATGGTGGGATGGTCAAATAAGTAGTAGCAAAGCTAAAGGTTAATTTGCTTGGGTCAAAATCACATTGGGAAGGAACTGAAAAAATGTTACCCCTGGATGTCTGCTCTAGCTCATTGGATCATGAAACACTTCAACATGTATGAAAGAGAGAGAAATATAACTGGGACTTGAGTCAGTTTAGAAGCCTGTATTTTCTGAAATGTAGATTGTAAAATAAGTGCTATTAATAAAAGTAGGGCCTGGTTATTCTTGAATGTGATATCTAAAAGGCTTCATCACCAAATAATCACTGAGCCTCATCAAAAGCGCTGCTATTGTATCCTTGATTTCAGTTAGCAGAGAGAATTTTACAGGAGAGCTTTATGTGGGACCTAACAATAGATTGATCATGAGTTGGATAGCAACATGGTAAATAACAGGCAATTTGATTTTGTCAGGAACAAATTGTATAAAGCCAACCTGATTTCCTACTCTGACAGGTAACAAGCCTTGTAGATAACGACAAAGCACCTTGACTTGTTAGGTTTTGACACTGTCTCATGTGAGACTTCCATTAGCAGGCTAGAGCAATGCAGCCTGGATAAAATTGTGGATTCAAAACTGTTTGGAAAAATGCACTTGTAAAACATTTCTCAGTGATTCACTGGGTGACTAGAAAGATGCATCAAGTTGGGTACCATGGTCACTGATGACTTAGTGCATGCCCTTAATAAATTATGGAATACCCTGTTGAAAATCATACACATTGTAGAGAGGACAGGATTCAAATTCAAAATTTTCTGGATGGATTGCAGAAATAATCTGAAAAAAAAAGAAGGGATGCAAATCAGTAAACATGAGTACAAGGTGCTGAGGAGCTATTGATTGTACCAGCAAGAAACAGCAGCAGCTGGGTAAAGTTCTGTTGAGAAGTATATAGAAGATTACAGTGGATCACAAGTTGCCTGTGAGTCAATCACAGTAAATCACCTGTTGCAAAAAAAGCAAACATGCTGGGATATATAAACAGGAGCATCACGTTTAAGATATGTGAAGTAATCTTTTAGCCTCAACTGCATCAAGTTTTGGGTGCTACATTTTGAGAAAGATGCAAGTTTCCTGGACTTAGTCCAGAAGACAAAACCAGGAATGCTCAGAGATGTAGAAACCACAAAGAGTGAACAAAGACTGAATGAGCTGGGAGCTGCTCAACCTGGGAAGAGAGGTCTCAAATGGTTTATGAGGAAGGAGGAAGTTGCCATGAAGAAAATGACCTTTTCTTTGTGTCCATAGTAGAGGGGACAAGCAATAATGGTTTTAAATTGCTGGAAAAGAGATTCAGATGAGACACTGGGGAACACTTTCTGAGGTGAGGGAGAGTAATACAAAGAACAGATTGTTTGGGGAGGTTATGGAGGCTTTGCCAGTGGAGGTTTAAAAGAGCAGGTTAAACACCTGCCTGTCAGGAGTGATGGAGGTCTGGACAGCTGATCATCACTTGGCGCAGAGATGGACTATGTGAGCTCTCAAGGTCCCTTCAAGTCCTGCAGCTATATGTTTTGGTTCAAACTGAGTGTCTGGATAAATAGGAATGAATCATAACTGTGAGTTTCCTTTTGTTCCCAAGGGGCAAATTTTGTGCAAGCAAAGAAATCAGTAATTCAGCTGGACTTGGGAACTTGTAGACTTTAAAGGAAGAGGAGTGGCATAATATATTTTAGTGACTATTGCAAAAACGATTTGTAGCTTGCATCCTAGGAAAAGAGAGCAAACTTGGAGGACATGAATGAGTAACTGTTTTTAAAAGCCTAACTTTAAAAATGTCTCAGCCACAAACAGACAACCTAGAAGGAACAGAGGAGGGCAGAAGCAGCACATTGTCTACAGTATTAACAAATTTTTAAATGCTGCCATCCCTAAACACAAAGATCAAAGAAATCATTTGTGGTGGCAGTGCAGAGCAGATGTGAAGTGAGTGAAGACAAGAGGAGCTGGAGAGATGCAAAGGAGTTGTATTTTCAGGGAATTGTAATTAGGGAAAGGAGTCTTCCTCTCTCCCTTCACCATTCAATACTGTCAATCACTCACCCACTGTCACCTCAAAATGCAGCTCTCACTCTATTTCCCCCCACCTCCAAGGAGCTACAGAAGTGCTGTGTTTCTGCTCTGAACCCAAAGCAGACACCCATCTATGCCTCTCGGGCCACTGCTTGTGGTGGCATGTGTGAAAGGGGGATTCCTGCCTTTGGGGAGGGAAAGCAAAGAGTTGAAGGATCATAACTGGGAGGGGGATCTGAGAGAAAAGATCTAACTTTCTTCTCTGACTGCCGTCCAGAGGAGCAGAGGGTAGGAGTAGCAGTTCCCGTTGTTTAGAGGACATACTCCTGCAGCAGTAGCAGCCATCCTGACCTGTTCATGTTGGCAGTCACAGCAAGGCTAGCTCTGCAGTGCTTGGCATAAGCCAAGAAAGCCATAGGTCTATGGACCTTTTATTACCCCCCCAGCAGTTCACTGTTCTTGATAACCACCTAGTCCACCTGCACATCAAGGCAGCCTTAGAAAGGGGATTAAGCAACAAAGAATGGTATGTCTTGGGAGGTCAGAAAGTGCAGGGATGAAGTGAGTATTGCCAGAAGTCAAACTGAGTTAGTTCCTGCAAAGGAAATGAAACAACAGAAGGATCCTTAACACTGTAAATGAAAAAAGAAGTAGAGCCTCTACATGTAACAAGAAAAATTTACACAGTTCTAAACTAGAGGGCTGCTTTGCCCCTAAGAGCAGAAATTTAGAGTGTGGGGGCAAAGTCCGGTGGACTAATGGGAATAAGTGTACTGAAAGGCCAATGATTGCATGTAGAATGGAAGTAATTCAGAGAGCTTACTGTGCTCAAACCAGGGAGGTCAGGAAACCACCATCCCCAGCATGCTAAAAGAACAAGCCCATGAAATCACAGGTGTGGTAGATGGGATTTTTAATAAATCTGTGCAATCACTGGGGGTTCCTCTGCCTGGATAATAGCAAATGTGGTACCCATATTTAAGAAAGTGAGGGAGAGCAATCTAGGCAGCTCTGGGCTTGTTATTTTGGCCTCAAGGGCATAGATGGATTCAGAGCAAATTATGTCAGAAAGAATAATTGAAGACATGGAATAGAAAATGGGATATAGTGCAATATGCCATTATCAAAAAGAGATTGTGCCAGACTAACTCGATATCTGTCTTTGATAAGGTAACTGATGTTCTAGACAAGGGAAAAGTAGTAGATCTTCTCTATCTGTACTTCATTAAAATCTGGTATGGTGCCACCTGGGAAATTATTAGTTAAATGAGAGAAGAGGGGGATTAGTACAAGAATTGTGAAGTGAGTAAGGAATTGGTGAAAGAAGGGAAGGAGGCAGCTGTGCTGGAAGGAGGTTACTAGGCAAGTTCTTAAGCTTTGGTCTTGGGAAAAATATTTTCGATGATGACTTCTGGCCTAAAATTAAGAGTGGATTAACAGGCAGCATTGCTTAGGATCACCAAAATATCTTAGCATTGCTTAGGATCACCAAAAGATCACACAAAGTTTTGTGGAGATTGGGCTAACAGGATTGTGAGGAAATGCAGAAGCACCAAATGCAGGACCACAGATTTAGATTTGGGCACTGTAAGCGAGAGTTTCACCCATACACTGAAAGCTTATTAGCTTGAAACAAGAAAACAGGAGACAGGCTTGCTTGTAGCAGTCAATCACAGTACAGCTATGAGCTCACAACTGGAGTATGAGGATGTGTTGTGATGGGAGGAGCACATGCCAGACACATTGGAGTACCATGGTGGTTGTATGAAGGAGATGTAGACATCACCTGGAACAGCCAGTGTCATTCTTGCCAATCGTTTTCAAGAGAGAATTAAAACTGGAGCAAATGCCAACATGGAAAACTTGTATGATGAGGAGAACAGCAAGCCCATCATATCAGAGGAAATGAGCCTGCTCTGTTCAGTCTAGATGAATGGAGAGTGGGGGACACAATTACTCTCTGTAAACACGTAATTGGGTCAAGCACAAGGGAAGGGGAAAAGCTACTTTAATTGAAGTTCACTGTTCTCACAAAAGTGGTCAGCTAAACCTGTACTGGGAATTAGATGGTTTCAGGTCACCAGAGGAGAGCAGACTGACCATAGTTTTTCAAGGGTTATGGTAAGGGCAGACAGTGTAAGGTGCTATGAGCAATCTGTGTTGAGGGATGAGACCATATGACATGGTGAAACCAAGAGGCAGAGCTCAGTTCCTCAGGAGGTCACTTTCTCCTATCACATCCTATATAGGCTGGCAAGCAGTTTCAGAATAGCTGTAATTAGTGCCTGGGTCCCAAATAGCTGTTTCACTGCCAGTAATATCTAGCAGCATATATAAAGGTGTCATATCCATGTCTTCTCTCCTGGGGCTCTGGCTCTCTCCCTTTGCCTGCATGTACAGTACAGATTTGCAGGGACAGTGGGGTGGATAGTGGTCTGAAGCAGTGCCAGCAGGGTGAGCACAATGAAGCAGACATCACAGACAAACTCAGAGACCCTCCTTATCATATAAAGAGACAACTGGATTCACATTCTTTCCTCTGCTCCTGGGATCTGTGATTATTAACAGGTACCAATGATACCTCTTCCTCATCCTTGCTGTGAAAGGAATTGCTTCCTAACAGGAATACAAGGAAGAGTGAGGTTGTAGCCCTTCTATCTGGTCCAGTAAATTCTCCTGAAAACTGTGCTGGTTCCCTCTGATGTGCAGTACAGGTTGCATAGGGACTGGGGTGGTGTAAGCAGGCCAGATTTTTAAAGAGGATCAGAAACAGAGATTTATACTTCATTCTCTCATGAAATCAGGCTCTGTGTATGTGTGAAACAGTTATGGTGATAAGAGAGCTGTTGACGGAAAGATATCTACCATCCCTTGTGGGATAGCAGGGAAAATATTCACCCCATTGCCTTGTGCACTCAGAGGAAAATCCCACCTCAGAAAACCTGCCACTACCAATAGTGACTGATAGCTCTCCTGTGCTGGTTGGTGGCTCTTTGCTGAAACTGGTGTAAACATCACAGGTGCCATCACTGAGAACAGTTGCTCCTTCTATTCTTCATTCCCCAGGGATTTGCTCCTGTTATCCCCTTTTTTAAGCTGGTGAAGAGAGTATCACAACTGCTCTTAGTCAAAAGAGGAGGGGGTGGGGGCCCATCTGGGCCCTTGGTTTGATTTCGTATTTATGAAACAGCTTAAATGTCAGCTTGAGTGAAAAACGACACCTTCCCAAGCTTCTCATATTAATGCCCGTGGCTGCCACTGGTTTCTTTAGGAAGGCAGCTTGTGGTTTTTCCTCTCACTCTCCCTCCAAAGGCTGCAGGGAAAGATGAATTGGACTGATAGATGAGACTGCAACTACTGATAAACTGCTTGGCTGACAGGAGAGGGAGAGGGAGGTGGGGCGGGTGGCCAATGATGAGGAAGAAGGGAGGGAGGGAGGGAGACGGAGTGAGAGAGGAAAGAGAATGGGGAGGATGGCCTGTATTGTGTAGAGGTGGGAGAGTCGTCTAAACTGAATGGGGAGAAAGATCAGGAGAGAGAACGGTTGACTGTGAGGAGAAAAGTAAGAAATAAACTGGCACATGCTAAGGCAATAAAGATGTGGTAGGAAAAATGAAAATCATGGGCAAGGTCAAAATACACTGTGGAACATTAATTATGCATGACAGTGTATATATGCATAAAGGAATAAATAAAAATACACCCACCAGCAGCAGAGGAACCTCCTTTCGAGTATGTGCTGTGTTGCCCTGGGTTGCTGGAGGCTGTAGATCATTTGAGAGCCTTGTGCTGCAGGTGTGTTTGTGTAACACACCAATGAATCCTGAAGAGATGGCCAAGGCAAAGCTGAGCCAGGCAGTTCTGGAAGAAGAGAAGCCTCCTGGGTACTGTGCTGCAAGCATGATTAGGTAGCCAGGATCAGTCTCCGAAAAACTGCCTCTCTACATGGCTGTGCACTGATGTAGATACCTGAGCTTGCCTGTGTATCTTCACATTTCATGGTGTAGGCCTGATGGAAATGGTTTGTCCTCTTCTTCATCTGCCTGAAGAGAATGGAGCACAAGATGCCCTTATCAGGCAAGGTTAAAAGGCTTCTGCCTGAAGCCAGTTGTACAAGCAGATTATATGGGCAAGAAAAAGGGGAGGCTGAACCTCTCCAGGAAGTTAAGTGGAGATTTAGAAAAGAGCTTTGTGTTCCCCGGAAAAAGAAAATTTCATGTTATTCTCACTGGGAGGAGTCTGATCGAGGTTTTTTTAATTACAAACCCAGAACCCTGGGCTGAGCCTGAACAACGTTGCTGGAAATAAGTATACTGGAGCAGAGAAACAATGAGAAAGCAGAGGAGGGCAATCACCCTTTCTCTTGCGCAGATGTGAGGGATCAGGAAGTGAAAGGGATTTTTTTTGGCCCTTCTGGCTTAGTCGTTGAGGGACATAATTTGTCCCAGATAAGAATACAGAAAGGTGAGTGCTTACTGTGACTATGCTAGGGAAAGGACAGACTCTACTTCATTTGTATTCCAGGGCAGAGGCTCACCTGCCTTTTCACTGGGAGTCGCTGATGGCAGTCTCCGAAGTCACCCGTGGAGTCTAGTGCTCTCTGTGCTAACATCTACTCCCTTTTCTGTTGCTGAAGGCTTTTGGTTGGCTTGTTGGTTGATTGTTCCTTTAACCGAGAGATGTCTCTGAAGTCTTATTCTGTCTGGGTTCATGACGCTCAGTACCTCTATCAGCTGTTACAGTGTTTTGAGCATTATTCTTGGCAATAGCATATCACTCACTTTTCAGTGTCTCAGTCAGTTCTTGTCACTTTTTTCTCTCTGATTGAGATAGTAAAAAAGCCTGCTTCCATTTCATCTTTATCCCCCATGGTCAGCTCTGTTTACAGGCTCACTTCTTGATTTTTTTTTTTCTTGGTAAAACCTTTTCCTGTGGTCTTTTTGCCCTGTGCAGCTGAAGATCTGAGTCCCCCAGTACTGAGTCTTTTGTGGCAGTTCTCATCTCTGCTTCATTTCCCTGTTTAATCATTCTCCTTCTTGCCATGGGTCATACTAGATTGATTCTTGACATCATATTTATATACCATCTGCCAACTAATAACATGCAAAGGCTTAGTTTTCGCTAATAACAAGCCAGTCTAGTTTAAGATTATTTAGAGATACTGAACCTTGCTTTGCAGACACAGGCATGCAAGCTGGAGCTGAATGCTTCTCGTTGCCTCTGTTCTTGCCACCCAGGCTCTACAACACCCACTTTCTAACAGCATAAATGATTTTTTTGGCCGTATCTTAGATTCTTTGTTCTACTGCTAAGCTGAACTAGATCTCTGTTTATTCACTACCTGCTTGAAAAACATTATCCAAGTCCAGGAAAAGTCTCACACCTTTATGAGGGTCAGCCCAGCTGGGGAGAGCCTGTCTCAGATTTTCCTTCTCTCTATTGAGTGGTTCTGAGAAGACTTTGTGTGAAAAAACCCTACTTTTATACTAGGGGACTAGATATGTCTAAAAAAATCCCTACTATAGAGGCTGCTTGGCCTGCAGTGCCCTGCTTCTGTGCAACAAAGTTCTCCTTCCCTCCAGATCAAGGCAGCTGTGTACAAGCTGCCTATGGAAAGGATCCCTGGCCCATATTGAATAACAGGCTGTGAGCAGGAGTCCTTTGGAATGCCACTGGCTGGCCTCAGCCAAAACCATGCCAGAGGCCACACCAGCAGTTTGGCAATGAAAATAGTTGAATTCTAGTTACTGGAAGCACTTGTTGTGCCTATTTAGTCACTAACCAGAAAAAAATGAGGATTCATTTGTTTCATAGCATCCAGAACCCTGAGGCTTAATACCAGTTTGCACCTCAGTCCTGGCACTGAAACATTATACCAAACTGCAAACTTCTGCTTAAGATCAGGATTTCAAAATCCTGAAAATTGGGGGGGGGGGGTGGAAAGCAAATTGACCCAGAGCAAAACCACGACAACCCCAGACAGGGACGGTGAGTTGTTCCAAGGAGCTACATCTTGCCTCCTTGTTTGTCCTCCTGTACCAGTGACCTCTTGGGGAGGCAGTCAGTTGTGAGATGATGCAAATTAAACAGAGGAGGAGCCTCGAACCGAAGAGGTTGCTCAGAAAAGCCTCTCATGTGACTTCAGGCAAGAGTGAAATCCTCTGCTTAGAGACAGCATCGTGTTGGCCCCTAGCAGGTTGCAGCATGCTGGAAGGGTGCACTGTGCAAGGGTGTGACTGCCTAATCCTGTGGCTGGGTAACTGGCAGCGAGGCTGCATGTGGTCCAGATCCAAACGTAGCTCTGAGGCACCAACCTTCTCCCACGGATGGTGGCCAGGGAGTGGCAGGAGGCTTTGACTCAAGCTTTCCTTCCATCCCTGCTGCAGGCCTGCAATTACTCACTGTTTCCGCACAGCAGGTGTCTGGCTCCCCATGGGACCAGGGAATTAGAGGCACTAAGTGCTGGAAGGAAGAGAAGCGCTACGGCTGCAGCCTGGGAACAAGCGAGGAGGTAATTCGCAGGATGAAGGCTCCAGGGCCCCTTGGTCTCCCAGAAAATCCTTGCCGGCAGCATCCACTACAAGCATGCAGGGAAGCAGGCAGGCTCCTACTGTCTCCAGGTGGAGCTTTTACTCCAGCTCCTGTGCGGCACTGGCTGAGCTCAGCAAAGGATGCAGCACTGCACAGTGTGAAATTACCTCGGTGCTTGAGCACACATGAGCCCTAAACAAACCCCAGTCTAATGCTCAATACCCATTCCTCAAATCCTAATTAAACATCCACCAGTAATTCTGTTAACCCTCTCCAGTCAGCGACAAGTCGGGATCTTTTGAATTGGGCCTCTGGGTTCTTTATGCTTCTACTCTGGATCCCCTACCTACAGGATTAATTAAAGTGACCCAGTTTATGGCTAGGAAGGCAACAAAGAGTAACCCTCTGCTCCTTCTCACATCAGCCATTCTAATAATGTTTGTCAGCACTGGCAATATTGCCTTGCACTTCGGGGAGGTGGGAAGAGACGCTCTAAGATGCGCAGGTGGACCTTTTCTCTCACCTTTTGCATATTTCTTAAAAGAAAAAATAAAAAGTGCTTTGTTCCTTCTTTCTCTCTGAACAAGTTGGCAGTCATGGGGAAGAGTGAGCCAGTGCCTGGTGTCTAAAATTGGTTTACAGGTGGGAAGACCCCCAGGGTGTCAGCTGCCTCCTCTTTCCTCTGGGTAAGCAAAGGAACAGGTGATGTGAAACAGGTCAGGTATTTTGTACTATAAGAGCCTTCTGTCAGAAATGAGCTTTCACGTGATGCCTTGAAATGAGGATGTCATCACTGATGTTTTTATTTTGTTGATGAGGGAAGGGAAATGGAACAAATGAAAGAGAACCAGGATGGAAGAAAGAGGTTAGACAATGTTTAAACAGTACATATGATTGTTTTCCTTTTTTAAAATTACTCAGTCACTGAGAAATAAACCTTCCTAATAAAAATAAAGAATAAAAATTAAATACGGTTATAACTTTATTATTACTAGTGCTGTTATTGACACAAAATATTACATCTGCATTTTCCCCCATGCTTAAAAACAGATTAACCGGGTTATGGTTTTACCCAACTCCAGGCAACCTCTTTTTGCTGGACCTTCTTTTATGATGTTCATTCCTTCTCCTCTTTCTGCAGCACTTGGCTCTGGAACTGTTTGTTTTAGGAAGCCATTTCCCTACTGTAGAGAACAGACCATATTTAAAATTGTTTGTTAGGACATTTGCACCAGACAGAGACAACATCTAAATTAACCAGGTTGTTATACTAAAGCCTGGTCTGGATTAGCCCCTTGCAAGCACAGGGAAGATAAAACTGCAGTTTGGAAAGAAGCAGGGTAGAAAGGATGCAGGAACACCTAGTCTTTGATGAGGAGATTCAGCAGTCTTCTGGGATCACTGTCAGTTCCTGTCAATAGGTCTAGCTGTGATCCAGCTTTGCAAACCCCTCTGCACATTGCTAGGTTGAGAGTTTCTTTTCTCCCTGCCTCTGCACTGCTTCCTTGCTCACAGGGACGGGGCTCTGTGTAATTTCATATGACTTGCTCTAATATTAATATCTCCATGTGCAGTAGTCATTGCAGTGAAAATAAACTGTTATTTTTTATTTTAAATGGTTAATATTCATCAAATGTTTATGAAAATACTTAACCCATAATGATGACAAACACAGTGCCTAATAAAGATGGAAGTGAAGATCCTCTTTGTGAATATGTAATCAGAATAGTAAAGAAAATTACATTAAAAAGACTTCATTATGCCATTAAATGTGTGAAATGACTTTTTCTTCTCCATTTTAATTTTAGCATATTTCTTTTTTTTTTCTTTTTAAGTATCTCTGACACTTTAATGAGACGGGTACATAAAGAGGCATTGGCTGCTGTAACAAGAAGAACTTTGACTGGTGGCATCCATCATTCTCATCGAAATTTTCATTTCATTTATCATTAAGAAAAATCAACACCATTTCTATCAATGATTGTCATTTTTCTCCTTTATTTTCCGTAGGCAGAGAGAGATATCCTTATTACTGTTTCAAATGCAACATGTTGTTTCAAAACCCTCTGCAGAACTGCAGGCCCAGAGTCATTCCCCCTCAAAGCGGGGGATTACTGGTGTACAAGTTCACCTGCACCTGCTTTTGCCTGACACCCTGGGGCTTGTAACTGGCATCTCTATAACTAATAGGATGAATTTCTGCTGTTTGATATAGAAAAGTATGGGCTTTTGATCAGCTCTTTTAGGGCTGTCTATTGATTCATGCAGGCAAAAACCAGGTCAGACATTAGGTGGCGTATGTTTCACCACCTGGGAAGCTACCCAAAACTTCACAGTACCAGACCAACCCTAAATGATGTGGAGGTTCCCCTCTTTCTGATGCTCATCTTGCGGAATTGCACTATGATGGTAAATCCCTACAGCTTGAAGGAGGGAACGTGGTTACCTACGTAGGGGCTGTGGCAGACCTCTTTGGGGACATGGCAGAAACTGAGCACAGCCCTGGTGACAAAAAAAGGAATGCTCATGAGAAAGCACGAACATAGGTGCAACTGAAGGCCTGGAAGCTTCCCCAGGAGGCAGTGCCTGACATCATGGATCAACTGGGGAGAAGAGGCTGTACAGCTCTGTTTTAAAGGGCAGCACAGCACGTGTGCTCCCAGGCGAGGTTCGTGAAGCAATCAGTTACTGCTTTCTTTTAAGAAACAAGGAAAAGAAAAAAGAAAGTATTTATTTAGTTGCATTTTAATTGCAGTGTTAATTTAAACAATTAATGTTAGCTTTTGGCAAGAAGCTCTAGTGCCATAAATATAAGATGTACCTTTATTTCAACAGTGCTTCTAAGTAAAATATGTTCTCTTCTATTTAGGCTCTTCTGTTGAACTCATCTCCATGGCAGCCAAGTATCACATCCCTCTGCTGCATCACCCCCAGTATGTCCCTTATGAAAAGGTCGAGGGAGTAAGAGTGTAGCTTTTACCAGGACTTTTTCTGAGAAGTATTAAAACTAACTCTGGGCCTTTTCCCCTTTGCCAAAGACAGGTCTTTTTGGTAAGACAGGCTTGACAAAAGCCAAATCTGATGGCTCCCAATTTATGAAAGATTTGAAGATCACTGCATTTTTTGTCCATTGTGTATTTTCAAAAATGTGGCCTCTGTTCTGTGGGGACGTTGTGTCCTTTCACAGCACTGTCCTGCTAGCTCTCCTTGAAAAGCTCAGGAGGGACTTTGATGGGAATTGAGTCAAGCACAGGTATTCTTTCAATAAAACAGCTTGTGAAGAAGACTTGAAGAGTTATGAGGGGGAGGAGGGTTCACAAACCAAACCTCTAATGAAGAGACTTCCCAATCAAAATGTGATCAAAGAGGCTGCTGCCTTCTCTCAGCCTACTCCTTTCCATCTGAAACAGCTGATGAATGGTTATGTTGTGTTTGCAATTACAGTTCTCTGAAAGTGATAAATTATTGCGATTATTCCTAAATACAGGACTTTTACATGTATAATTAATACATAGAAGAGAATATCTGGTAAGTGGTAGGCCACGTTCCAGTTCCATTTACACCATAATAGATCTGGAGTAGCTCCAGCTGTCCCTGTTCATGAAAAGTGGCTGTTAAATTGGGCTTGCACACTTGGAATACCTTGCAGAAGTCTTCTGTATCAGAGTAACAGAGAACATAGTATGGCTCATGCATTTTAGTGCCCACATCTAAAAATCTCAGTTCTAAGATATCTCTGTCCCAATAATCATATGACAACCTTCTGAATCAATACGAGAGGACTTGTTTCTCACTGATATGACCAATAGCAAGTCCTAACCCACTAGCTTCAGGCTGTGAGGGCAGTCTAGAACTCACCTTACTGCTAAGAAACTTGCCTTCTCTTCTGGTGTCTGTCAATGGTGTAGAGAAGCCAGTCCTATATTTCTTCCAGCTGAGTGCTTCTCTAGAGCACAAATACTTTGCTAAGAGCTCAAAATCTGTGATGTGAGGCTGGCACTTACAGCATCCCCCCCACCTCTAAACACAGAGCCAGCATAAGAAGAGGAGAAAGAAATTGTACAGTAATATAGTCTCCTGACACGGTTACCCATTAATGCCAGCTTTAAAGGTTAATGCAATTTAACTCGCTCTCGGCTATTACTCTGAAATAACATGCCAAAGCTTCCTCTATAAGCAGATAACAGATAAGGATGCTTTATGATAAACACCCACAATAAAGCTGCAGAACTTTACAGTGTTATGCTTGCAAGAGTGGCAGATTTGCCTTTATTTGTGCATGTGTGTGTATGGAGGAAAGCAGAGAGAAGAGGAGAGGAGAGGAGAGAAGAGAGCTGGAAGAATTCTTGGCTCTTAGACTACCAGATAGCTTGATAAATCTGTCTTGTGTGTGTTGTTTCTTGCCAATACAATGGAAATTAATTGACATATCGCATGTCTGCTGCAAGTTGAGCTTCCTTCTGCACTGGTAGAAAAAGAGGTGCTGCTCTACAAACCACCCATGAGAATATTTGTTGAGTTTTATTTATATATTTGTCTTTTTACAAGGCAAAACCCATCAACTTCACTGTATAACAGCAAAATGTAGAGCTTTATCTATCTTCACCTTCTGTTTTAAAATTCTGTAAAATGTTTCAATGTCGAAGTTTTTCTTCAAAATAATAATTTTTAAAAAAAAGGCGTAATCACACTTCATTACGGAAAGGATGAGACAACTTAGTGCAGGACTTATTTTGTCTCTGTGAAATACACAGAAAAAATACATAAGCATACACTGCCTGGGGATTATTGTAACATCTCATTAATATTCTTGAAGCACTCTGAGATCTTCCATTATATTCTTTAGCAGGTTAAAGGACACTATTTGCATGTCTATGGGACAGTGAAATATTTTTATTAAAAAATATTAGCCTTAAAATTTTAGGGCTCAAGAAAGACACTATAGGTTCTGTATGTCAGACACATAGATATACAAAACACACACATGCACACTCAAGCATGCAGGGAGTGCTAATTCTTAAATTACTAAGTAAAAGCACTGTACCCTGCAGAGACAATCTATGAGCTCTGATGCAAAGGGCTTGCCCAGGACTCACGAGAAAGATCCAGCCACCTTGCCTTCTTTGCGCTCAGGTCAACCCCTCACCAGTGTCACACCATCAGTCCTGTTTTTGCCAAAACGCTGACATTAGCAAGCAGTGTCAGAGACTTGGCATGAAGCTGAGAGGTCGTGCAAAGCTAGTGCACTGTGATTTTGTGCAGATGTGCCTTGCCTCAGCTTTCTGACTTTTCATTATTCCTTTGAATTACCTTTTCTACAAAGCTGATTATGTCTTTATGTTTGCAGGGCCGTTGAAGGACGGCAGCGGGGTTGGGTGGTTCTCCTTCCAGAATTGTCTGTTGTTCCTCAGTATGCTTTCATTTTTCTGTTCAGCATGTCCCTTTTCTGCTTCACATTTTCTTTGCCTTTTTGATGGAATATGACATTGCCTTGAAAAGGATTAATGTGATTCTGAGATATATCAGGCAAGGGTATTTTCAGAAAGGGAAGTATTTTAGTAGTACAGTGATACAAGGGACTGAGGAGGCCTCACTTAAAATGCTGTGGCCAATTTGGGTCACTCATGATCCAAAAAGGGAAAGTGACGTATAGTAAAGAGTTGTGAGGATGATTAGGGGCAGTGGCAGACCTTCAAAAGTGTGTGTGGGAGGCTCAGTTAGATTTGCAAAAGAAAGATGAGAAAGAGTACAATTTTTCTTCATAAATATACTATTTGTAAATACCAGGATGGAGAATTGTTTCAGCTGAAGTAAAGCACTGCTAAAAGATCAGATGAGTATAAATTAGCTAGGAAATCAGGACAAGGTTTCTAAACTTCAAAGCAATGAAGTTCTGGTCTTCCATACAGGATAACAAGGGCGAGGAACTTAAATAATTAAAAAGTAGAGCTTGCTGAGTTCATAGAAGGAATTACACTGCATTTATATTTTAATTAATTAATTTCATGCTTCAGAGCTCCCACTGACCACTACTGGGGTAAAGAAGGAAGTCCCTTCATTTCCCAGTTCTTTATTCTCTTGGATATATATGTAAGGATGGGAGGAATGAGGACTGGGCAAATTGATCTTCCTTTGAAGCATTAAATTACCCAAACAAGAAATTAGCCAAGGCTAAAGACAGAAAAGTAGGTGGGTTATGCTGGTTCTTCTAGTGGTACTGCCTGACTGATATGTCTTGAATTAAAAGCATTGATTGTATGTGTCATTGAGAAAGATTTTCTTCTTTACTGAAGAGCAAGGATTGTTTACAGTGATTGCACCCCTGGTCTTCCTCTATAGCCATGTGGAGCATGACCCACTCTCAAGAAATATCAGAATGTGCCAATCTGCATGTAATTGCAAGAGTCTAAAATCTTTCCAAAGCCCTTCAGCTTTCCCATTGTCTTGGTTGAACATGCCATAATCACTGCAGCAATTGCTCTTTTGCATCAAGCGTTATAAGGTTGCAGTGTTTTCTAACTTGAAATGGGAATGGGCATTGAAGCAGAAGTTATGGATGTTTCTCAATTAATGTCTATTCCATTGTTGTCTACAATATTCGGAGGCTGGAATTGATAACCTATATGGTTGCCTTCTGTTCCCTGTCTGTTCAGGGAATGTTTTCTCTCCTCTTTATTTTTGCCTCTACCTTTGAATTATTTCAGTTATTTCCCTCTGCTTTTATTCTTTCTACTCTTTTTTTGTTCCTGCTTTGCTGACCTCCCTTTTTTGATTTCTTCACCCATTCCCTGCTAGCTAGGTTTGTCTTGTTCTACTGTTCCTACTTCCCTTCTTCTGCCTGTCAGCCCCTTTTTTTCTCTAAGTGTCTCTGTTGCAGCTAAAACAGCTAATGGCACCCAGTAGAAAGAAAAAACCCATAATTTTAATTTCACTTTTTTTACTCATCCCTACGGAATAAGCCTTTTAATGCATGCACACTGGAGTGGAGGCATGTCACACCACTGCCACATCGTTCCTTTGACCTTCACATCTGTCTGGGCAGTTCTGAAATGGGGGAGCAAGAAGTAAGCTTTGTGCATCTGTCCTGGCTAATGACAAGCACTGGACAGAGAAGACTCTGGATCTCCTGCTTGATGTCCTTATGCCAAGAAGTTCTGCTGAGTAGCAACAGGCTGGTGTCATATTTATTCCTCTTTCATGACTGCCAAGGTGATGGAGCTGTGGGCTTAGATATATGAGGCTTCTGATGCTTCCCATGGACTCTGCTTTTCCATGCTAGCCTGTTATTCTGTGGAGTAAATCCTTTGTCTGTTGTGCTTTTTCTGGAAAGCAGGAATGAAGATGTATCCCAAGGACCTGCTGGCTCTTTTGGCTAAAGACCTTGTCGGTAGAACTGGTTATGAATTATTCCACAAAAATCTTTCTGTTACATTCAATGGGAGGTTTTGAGTTTGTAGACACCAGGTATTTTTCTCTTGTAATGGACAAGATTAAATGAAACTTCTGTTTAGAATATTTTCTCAGGAAAGGAAAGAGCTCTGTTGCAGAATATCTGTTAACCAACTGTTCATTTTATGAGAAAGAAACAACTTCAGGTCCCCCTTCTTCCCGATTCAGACCAAGGACTCAAATCCTATGTGAACTGCAACTCACAGAAGTTCCTCAGTTACAGTATTATCTGTGAGTAGCTAAACTCTTATTCAGAATGACAAAACACATCATAGAGCAAGAAATTAAAGATATTGTATAACACAGACATCTAATTTACCCATAGGTCCGTATATATTGTGTCAATATATACAGATAGAAGGAATGAGGAAAGAATGAGTGAGACACATATTGTTTGGGCAAGGGGGAAAAGAAAAAGAAGAGAAAAAAGCACTTCAACTCAGACAGTGCCAAGGCTTAGCAGCATAACAGCCAGGAAAAAGACATGACAATACAGAATTAGGTTTTAATGGGAAACCCAACAGCAGGAGATGGTAAAGAAAGATGAGCAAAAGATGCTGAAACAAAGTAGAGCTTTCATTCCTTGATGGGAGATACTTCCTTTCACCAGCAAAATCTGAATGAAGCAAGCAAGGAAATACAGACTTCAGCAGTACCTGCAGTAAGTTGACTCCCATATTTGGTCTCACCAGTACATCCCTTCTTTTTTTTGCAAATGATAGTTTCAGCCTTGTGAGAGGCTGGTTGCTTCAGGAGAGCTGTTTCCAGAGATTTTATCTGACATAAGTGACCAGAAGAAAAATGTCCTTCCAGATCCCACATTGCATGAAGCAGAAGCCTTGGAGCTACTCGGCTAAAACAGTTCAATTCAGCAGTCAAAAAACTGGAGAAGAATCTCACACCACCCTGCAGGGTGATGGTTCATTAGGGGATTTTTGAGCTGACCCAACTTCCCATGTGCAAATAAGCAAGGAGTGAGTCAATGCGTGATGTGCTCCTGCTCAGCCTGTGCCAGCTCTGGCTATAGAGAGCTGAGCGAGAAATGTCCTCTGGTTCTTTGTATTGCTGAGAGGCAACATATTCTCAGAGGGACTCTGAACCTAACAAGACAGCCCCTAGCAATGTCTAGGGAAAAGGCAAGTACAGACAGTGCACTTAGCTGTGTAGTCAACTAGAGAAAGGACAAAACCACATAATATCTGTCCCTTCTCCTAAACGTTTGTGCCTTCGAATCTCAATGTGGCTGCTGAGCCTTCAGCTTGCACATCCCTCAGGCTACAGCAGCCACCCCTCCAGAGACTTTTTAAAGAATTGAGTGATTTCTTGGGGTTATTCTGAAGCAAATTGATTTAACTCCTTTGTGCCTGAAACTGAAACTCTCTTAATTGATGAAGCAGCAGGTCAACAGAAAATTCTGACACTCTCCATCTGCCCAATGCCAAGTGAACAAAAACAATGACAAGAAAATAAATGTCAGGCATATAACACATTCCATCATATTTCAGTCCCTTCATTAGGTCTTTTTCCTCTGTAATGACATGAATGAGAAGAGAAAACACTCTGGAGGAGCTAGGGCACAGAGAATCAGAGGGGGGTACAGCATAATGTTAAATGAGAGTCAGGAGAGACAGACGCAGTATTTTTTAAAGACCCTGTCTTGCTTTGCCTTTGCTCTTTTTGACAATTTCATACCTGTTCTGTGATGACTGCTTTCTCTGTCCTCTAAATCCTGTTGATGACAGGACACCACATACTGTATTTCCACTGCAAATCAGGAGCTTAAAGCCCTAGTGAATGAACTTGGGAATTGTTCTCTCAATATAACTTTTCTTCTCTTGCAAGGCCTCAGGTGGATTCTTCTTTTTTTTTTTTTTTTTTTTTTTTTTTTTTTTTTTTTTTTTTTTTTTTTTTTTTTTTTTTTTTTTTTTTTTTTTTTTTTTTTTTTTTTTTTTTTTTTTTTTTTTTTTTTTTTTTTTTTTTTTTTTTAAGTCCTAGAAATTGCCTGCTTACAGACTTGTAGCTTCCAACCACCAAAGTCCCGTGTGGCTCTTCTTAATTGTCCATATAAATTGCTTTCTATTTTGGACACCATGAATATCTCAACAGCATCTGCTTCTCCCTTCTGGGCACCACCAACTGTGCATGATATTCCCCCAAAAGAGGCCAGGTAGAACTCTTTCCCATTGTTGAAAAAGTAAAGAAATAAAGGAATTTACACAAAGGATGAACTGAGGTGCCACCAGGCTAAGCAGGTGAAAATGCAGTAGGGCCTGGTATTATGCCAAAAGAAAGTAGATGCCAAACAGGAATAGTCCATCTGTTCATAGCCACCTTCCAGCCACAGTGAGGACCATCATGCTGAAGAGATTTCTTCACCAGGAGCTATTTCAGCACACTGCTTTGCAGCAGCAACTCTGTGCAAGGCATAGACTTATAGCTTTATAGGCTGAAACTGTTGAGAGTACTCCAAAGGATAGATACGGGACCCATATCTTCTTCAACTCTTTTTTAACAACTTCCACTCTGCAATCTCAAGCACATTTACAATTGACATTGACCAGTTTGGAGCCTGCTGCCTGGGAGAACTGGTTATTTTACTGATGAAGAAAAAGAATCAGAGAGAAGGAGATTAAGTGATGGCTTTGGTATCTTGTGCAAGTCAGAGGCAAAGTCAAGAAGACTATTGACAAGTCTTGACTTTCAAATTAAATACAACCATCTTTCCTAAAGGAAAGTCTGCCAGACAGTCTTGAACAGACCATACTTCTATTTCAAAAGTAGTTGAAAATATCCTTCTGAACACACTTGCCACCTTCAGGCACTCAAATGCCCCATAGGTCTAGGTCTGCGCTGGAAAAGGTCTAACTTACCAGTGGGGTTATGTGAGAATCTTCCATGAGTGAAGACAGAACAATGTGGATTAGCAAACACAGAGTGCATGCCTAGTTCTTTTCTTTAACATAGACAACTCTTTGAGAAAGTACCTCTCCTACATCTCTTTTCAGAAAATGCTGGGCAACTCCAATATATTATATAGCCCTCATTTCTCCCCTTCTGTCTGCCAGCCTGACCTTTTGTTAGGAGATACAGCAAAGTCTTTGCCCAACTGATATGGCTGCAGCATGAAAAGGAAGAGTGAAAAGCTGCCAGACACAGTGCCAATCTTATTATTATGAGTCAAAGCTGCGTTTTCTGCTCGGCATATAATTGTGCTTTGGACTAGATGGGTATAAATTGAAGATTGGCTACAGCATAAAAGTTCATTAGAGTGAAACTAAAACAAAGCTAAATTATCAGAGTCAGGGAGGGAATGTGTTTTCCAATGCACTGTGTTTGCAATGCCATCTGAGTGCCTCTGCATTGTGCTGTTTTCATGTCCTGGTTTGGAAAAAAAGGATAAAAAAAGATGTGACATGGAGGAAATAGGTGCTTAAAAGAGGGCGCTGATTTTCTTTTCATTGGTCACACTGTTTCTCTCCTTGCACTATCCCTTGCTAGCTGTTCAAACTCCCAGTGTTAAAGAAATTGCTGAGATTGAGTTGGGAGAGGTGGACCACAAGTGCTAGAAGAGGTGAAATCAGGTGATTTGCTGCGAATAACTGAGAGAAGTTGTGTTTGCTGTTTTTCTGTTAAGAGCACTTCAGTATCACTTTTTTCCAGTATAGCTTGATATTGGACAAGGAATTACTCTTTTATTCCCTTGCTGCTTCCAGTTATGACATGGAAAGCTTTTCTTTCTCTATTTCTGACCAGGCTGTCGTTGTCTCACAATTATATAACTTACCTTAACTCTGAACATGCAGCACAGATACCCCTGCTCCCTACTTTTGATATCTTCTTGGGTTTACACATGGCCCACAGTGCAGTGATTTGGATTCCTCTTTCTAGCTATGTTTGCTGTCCAACCTTATTGAGAACCTTATTCCTGCTCATTTTGCCCTCTCTATCACCCTTCCCATTGTCTGGCTTGGATCAGCGGCTGACAGAAAGCCATATTTGGAAAAAAGCATCTTTCTTTCCTCTGTCACCCTTACAGGTTGGAGGACCATGCCCTGGGTACTGCATGGTGGTCTTTTTTGGAATCTGCATTTTCAAAAGCATCGTGTACGACAGCTCAGCCAGGCATGAGGCTAAACGTTACTTGGGATTGCAAAGGAGCTATAGTTTCTTTTCTTTCTTTCACTGGATACTGTGAATCAGAGGAGCTTTTATGAAGGGTTGGACTTGGTGAGTCATTTCAACTTCTATGTCTGTAAGTATTATTTTATAGCATCTAGTTACTTTTGTTATAGGTATTATGACATAATAAATAAATAAAATATTTTGACTTAGTGACTGCAATGCTGATTCTGTTAACAGGCTTATTCTCCCTCTGTTACCTATATTTGTTTAAAGTGGCTTCATTTAACATTTATGTAGGCTTTGGTGCAGAGAAAATATGTTATAACAGGAGTTTGTCCTAAGGGATCCTTACAGTACTAACAGCTACATCATCTACAGAGGCAGATATTGCTAAACACAGATATGAAAAGACATCATCTAGGTAACTTAAAATCATTTTTTACACACTTGTTTTGCAACAAAATCCTGTGAAAGTTAATCTCAGTTTATCCTTTTGCCTCTCTGTTGAAGGCAAAAAGGTACAAGCATTACCCAGGCACTGGGTGGAAGATGAATGTCACCACATTGCTCTGATACAGCTCCAGCTGAGTAGATTGCAATACTCCACTCATAGTACACGAAGAAAATTCACTTTCTTTGCTCAACTGACTTCTCTGCCCCACTCCATCAGTGAATTCCAGCCTGAACCTGGCCTTAGTCATCTTCCCTTAAGGTGAGAGAAAAATTCTGTGCAGTGTCTGCACTGTGGCGGGGAGGGAAAGAGGGGGGAGGGGAAGGGGAGAGAAGAAAGGAAAAAACCAGAAAACCCCCACAATTAAGGCATCTTTTGTAGTCTGCCTTATGTTTATTTCTCATTATGTGGCTTTGGGCTTCATCTTGTTATTTCTTTGTACCACTCTTTTCCCATCTGATTGGTTGGGTTGATTCTAATAATAACTTGCTGCATCCTGTGTAACGCTAAGAGCCTGCAACATGTCCATTTGAAAACTGAAATTCTTATTACTACAAAATATTTATTTTCTTCTTGACGTCTCAGAACTCTTCCCTTTAATGAAACTGTGCATTAGTCTGCTGTAACTATCTTCTCTTGGGATCAAAAAAACCTTCCAAAGAATAGAATCATGTATATTCACCTCAACTTTGAGTGCCAACAGGCTGTTGCGCTCTTAGGGTATTAATAATGTGAGGCAGGCAGAGAAGGTGACTTGTTCCTGAAAGTGAGAGATCACTCTCTAAGCTCACTCCATTTTGAGTTCATGCTCCATATTCCATACTGGTGAGTAAATAATACTTTGGGAAAACAAGAAAAATCCAGGACAAACATAGTCTATAGGCCAGCAACAAAAATAATTAGAAATGCACAAAAGTCAGAGTCAGAAATAGCCTAGAGAAAAAGACCAGTGAGACAGGAGAACTGGTTTTATTTAATTTAAAAGAGGCAGAACTGAGAGGTTAATGACATTCTTCAAGAACATAAAAGGTTTTGGAAAAGACAAAGAGAAGAAGTGATTCCACATGGCCCTGATGGATAGGACAAAGAAGTAATGGGTTTAAATTGCAATGAGAAAGGTAAGACAAAGATTGCTTCAGGAGGTTGTACAGTCTATGTCATTAGAAGTCTTTAAGAACACATTAAATAAATAAGTTTCAGGAACAATCTAGGTGTATTTGATTCTGATCTGAAGTCAGGAAGATGGACTAGATGACCTGTCATGGTCCCTTCAAGCCTTCTGAATAAGCCAGAAGAATTTGATATCTTGCATGTAGTAAGATTGTTGTTGCAGCTGTGATGGCCTAAGGATATCAACAAGGCAAAATTTTGTCAGACAGATGGAAACAGGTCTCTTGTAACACTGCTTTTAGATCTAAAAGAGACAATATAGCTTGAAATTTTCTGCTTCCAATCTCAAAAAAGGACGCTTTTGTCTCTTTTTCACACCATTTTTCTCTATTTCCCTATGAAAAGATGATAACTTTCCCTACAAATTTTGCTTTTCTCAGTCTATCTCTTGCAAAGATCTAAGGGTATCTGGGGAAAGATTTGACATTTCTGCAGTGTCTTTGTTCTTCAGAATGGATTGTCAGAATTATTTTTGTATGTGATTTTGAACAACAACTACTGGTTAAAAATTGTCTATTCAGAATATTTGGGGTTAATTTCAGCACTGATTATTTGCAGTTGTTCCAATGAAGCATGTGATATTTCATCCATTTTCATTTTGCACAAATCTACAGATATGTCTTTCATGATGTGAAAGACTTTGAAAGGCATTGACATACATTTGGTCTTTTAAGTATTCAGAAGACAAAAAAAAGAAAAAAAATTACCAACAAAGAACTGATCACACCAACATTCTTGTAAAGTGTGTTTGAAAAGTGCCTATGTTGAAAGATAGAGTCTATAAAAAAAAATCAGGTGTCTATCTGTGGTTATCTTTTTCTGCAGCATTATCCAAGCTTTAAGGATCTGCTTAACTGTGTCATACCTGTTCTGGGGACATCACTTTTCTCTGTGCTGGAAGAAGGCCTCACTTGTCATTTTTATTTGAGGTCATTGTGTCAGGATATATTCCTTTTCTGCCATGCAAAGATCCATCTCTCTTAGCGTTTCTCAATGCCCAGCATTGCTGTGAACACCTATTCTCACCTACAGAACATATATCTTTTAGCTCTGCAGAAAGACATTCCATAATGTAGGAGTGGAAAGAGAGAATGAGTTGTCACTGGAAAAAGTGAAAGATGGCTTGTTGTTTACTGCCAGTTCTCCATATCCTAAGACTGGAACATGAGCAGCTTGGACCAAGTTGCATCCACCATAGTTCCATACCTACTTCCAAAAACACGATGAATTCGTGCTCTGATGAAACAACCTGATATGTCTACTTAGACAAAGGGACAATTCACACTACTCAGAAAGATAAATTCCTTCAAACAAAAGTGTATCTCATCCCCCTCACAGTCAGAACTTCTTTCAGTTTTAGGAAAGGGACAGGACATGTTACTGAAAAAGTGGGAGAAAAGCATCCTCTTTGTAGTATCATCATTATAGTATGCTAAAAGTGGCTTTGGGCCTGAGCAAACCCTACGTGTTGTCAGAAGGGGCTGTTTGTGAAGCTGCAGTTGACTGTGGACTTCCCTTGGAAATCACAAGACCTTGACATAACAAGCTGTGCTTATGAACTGAATCACGATAACTTGCTGTATATTCTCTGATATACAACATATGCCAAGTAAAGCACAAGTCTCTAAGACTCTGTCAAAGTGGACTGCCATGATGTGTTTTCATTGTTACAGTGAGCTACCAGTCAAGGAGTGATACTGTGGAAACACAGATGGGCATCTGAGCACTTACACAAATATCAGACTAATATTCAAGCATCTGTTCTATGCTGGTTTTCTGCTTCCATCCTTATTGGAGGATTTAGGCACTTTCCAGAAGACTGTACACTGGCACTAGCAAGGTATGACTTATTCCCTAGGGCAAAACAGTATTCCAGATGATTTTAGGATTTTAATATTCTTTATCAAAATATGGTTTTAGCTTCACTTTTTTTTTTTTTTTTTTTTTTTTTTTTTTTTTTTTTTTTTTTTTTTTTTTTTTTTTTTTTTTTTTTTTTTTTTTTTTTTTTTTTTTTTTTTTTTTTAAATACATGCAGACAGTAAACCCACTCTATACTGAAGATTAGCAGGGTTGAAGAAATAAGCCTGGTGCCAGGAATGAAAATCGGGGCAGTCTGTGAATGAACCACCCTTAGAAATCATTATTATCAACACCTGGCACCAAGAAAACTCCATCACTTGACCAGGGAAGTATTCTCTTAATAACAGACCCTCACCATGGCAAAGAACAGCATCTGCAGCTGAGAGCTTTCTGCAGTGTCTGTAATATCTTGGGCCCAGTCTACAAGGATAAAGAACAAGACCAAGAACTTTGGAATGAGTTCTCTGGGGAGCCAGCGTAGGCAACAGAGGACAAGTAAGATGTGTTCAGAGTTGTTCATATTGCTGCAGGGAACAGTATCAGCTGAAGTCTCCAAAGGGTCATCACAGTCTTGTAATCCAAACAGAAGGTAACAAAAGCCTGGCTACCCAAGGCCAGGACACGTTGTGCCAGGATGGAGTAGAGTCTTCTGGCCAAATGGGGATGGCAGAGAGCTCTGCCTCAGCATTCTCTGTCCATGACAGAGGGCCTTTGGGTCTTTCCTAGAGCATTGCCGGAACAGACTGTTTGTGGCTGTTCACACTACGGAAAGGCTGCCACAGAGGGTCCATAAACTATTCATAGTGCTTTCTTTTGCCTGCCAGCATAATCTCCATCTTCCTTGGGTTCAGCTTGTACAATCTGTTCTTCATTCATGGAGCCCATCATGTCCAAGCCATGAGCCATCCCAATCCAGTGGGCTCAGCATAAGCAAGGAAATAAAGCAGATTTCTCTAGGTCTAAAACTGAGGCATCTGGGTTCACATTCTTCCACCAGTTGTTAGACAGGAGTGAACTGAGAACTGCTCCAATGGGTCTCTGCAAGTGGAGCCATGAAGGCTGGGAACATGCTGGTATTGCCAAGAGTTTAGGTATAGATCTATAGGCTACTCACCACACATTCCACAAAATTGAATAGGTTATTCCCAAGCTAAATATTCTTTTTTATTTTCTGATATTTAGTTTGTATTCTGTCCTTTTAAATGCTATTCCATTTTTGTTAGATGTAGGCTTCTTATCCTACAACTTCTTCTATGGGACCTTGAATTAATGTGGTTGTATTTGTTGTGTGGCTTTTCTAAGACAAAAGGGTGGGATGGAGGTGCAGGTCAAGGACTGGCACACTGCTACACCTCATTAGCTGCAAAAAGTGGATCACTCAGGACTAAAACATGTGACTCCACTGTCTTTGAGGTGCAGGAATCCACAGATTCCAGATCCAAATCTGAACTGTCAGTATAAGCTTAGGACAGCAAATTGAATATAAGCCTTTAGTTTAAATGGCCATGGAGAAACAGACTTAAGATGAAATGTGTGGACATGGCTGGACAGTGTTTGAAGGGTTAAAAACAAGTTCAAAAGAATAAATCGACTGAGTTAAAATAATTTTCTGATCAAGCCAAAAGTACAGGCAAAAAAGGTCTGGTTTGGATCAAACCAGAAATTGTGGCATGGATCAGGAAATAAACTGTTTATTTCACTGTAGCCTGAGAAATTTAATTTAGGTGTCCAGTGTTTCCTTTGAATGTCAATGTCATGTTTTGTTTTGAGTTATTTAATTCCATTTTAAAATATATACATATATTTTCTTGTTTTCTCTACAGGGTTGATCAATTCTTAAAAGAGTATGAAAAGGTTAAGGTTTGTTTAGGAAATGTCAAAGTGAAACATTTCAGTGTATTAAAAACTTTTTATGAAAATATCTCATTAGAACTCCTCCATTACCCAGGTTTTCTGTTTATTTATTGCAAGATTTTCCCCTAAGGACAGGGTAGAATACTAAGAAAGGTGGTTTAGGCAAACCTATTTGCTACATCAGGATGAAACAGGAAAGTATTCTGCTCTCCCTAGTCTCTACTTTTTAAAGTCATTTTTCCATTCCTCATGATGTTATTTTCCTCTTTTAGGGTGAACTATCAGTTCGTCATTTCAGTCATCACTTTTAAAGCACTAAATCCTAGTTACATTTTGTGCCATGTAAGCCACAATTTAGCCCAGCCTAAGACTTCTTTTGTATAGATCTTCTGTAGCTCTAGGCAACAAGGTGAAATCTGACTGCAGGTTGTAATACCTCCAAAACCCAGTTGCAGTACTTGAGACTTGTGAGCATTGCTTTGGCCCAGAGTGGGTTTTTTTCAGGGAAAAAAAAAAAAAAAAAAAAGGTAGAGACACAATATTTTGAAGCTTTGCCAAAAAGCTCCTTGAGTGACCTTAGGGAAAGCACGGGAAGTTTTTTGCATTCGTTCCCCATCTGTAAAATGGAGACAAATGACACTGAACCACACCACTAGGGGCTATTTGGAGGCTAAATTATTTAATGTTTCCAAGGCTCTCAAAGCCTATAGTGGTGAGCTCAGTCGAAAAGATGACATGTTACATAAACCCATTACACAGGCCTATGCAATTAGAAGTGATAATAAACTTTCTCTATTCATGTGCAGGAGAGATTTTAAATATTAATAAAGTGGAGGGGTTGTTGATGTAGTTGTTTTTCCAAATGCCAGATGTGCTGCCTCTGTATCCAAAATGAAGAAGGGCAGTGGGAGCTCATCTAAACAAGCAAAGCCACTCAAATATTTACATGTTACATCAGTATAGTGAGAACTTCAGTCACCATAATTGGAGCCAGCAACCTCCATTAACAATGTTGAAGAGACGAGGCAGTCATTGTTAAACCATACTGCCTTTTGGAGGTCCCCGACAGTGTTGTTCACATGTGAGCTTCTCTGTTACCAAACTGAAAAAGCAAAATCCAAGAATGAGTTTTCCTGGAGACAAATACTTCATCTCAGTATAATGCTAAGTATCCCCAAGGCTCTTCTTTCTCTCAGGGATTTTATTTTCTTTTGCAAAGCACAAAGCTGCAGCCAGGAGTTTGGCTGCCAGCAACATCCCTTCCTCCCCAGGATGCTGTTGTGTACTTCACAACTGAAAGATGTAGCCAAAAAGCCAGATAACTCAGTTCGAGGTTACCCTCACTGTACATTTCTGCTGTGTTCTCTTCCTGCATTCGTGGCCAATCCTTCGATGCTCTGTGGCCACGGGCATATTGGTTTGTGGGCTTTGCAAGAGTGTGGTGTCATGCAAACTGGGGATTGATGATGCTGATGGGCACTGGGGAGGAGGGTGGATGTCATAGGGCAGGAGATGTGCAGTATGCACGGGGGACAGTGAATAGTTTGACTGCAGACAGGAGGAACTCGGCCATCAGTCACAGAGCCAAGCATTTCGTTTTCAGCTGCCTCATATGGGCACAGAACAATGAACTTGTTTCACTGGCCATGTTCTCTGTGTTGATCTCCATGAAAGGAGATAGATACTCAGCAAGTGTGCTGAACATTTGCCCAGAAGGTCTAAAGACTTCAGGACTGCAAAGGCTGTGCAGTGCTCAATCCGTATTGAATCCATTGTCAATGCTTATAGATAATGTGGATGTGGCCAGGAATAAAACTCAGGCCGAGGTCTTGTTCCTAAGTCTTCTAAAGTCAGTGGCTGTTCTGCTAAGGACTAGAGCAAAAGCCATCTTTAGGAAGGTAAGAAGGAATGGAAAGTGCATTTTTTTCCTGGGACACGCCATTTTCAAGAGAATGGGGCAATCACAGCCAGCCAGATTATTACACATGCTTTTGAGAAGCTGCTGAACATGAGCATACCATGTCTGCTATGGTTCAATGGAGCTGACTGCGTACAAGCCTAATCCTCTTACAGTTTCAGTCAGTGGAAGTGTTCACATCGATTTCAAAATAACAAGGGTTTTGGCTCAGACTGACTACTGACCATCACAATGGCACAGTTTTAGCTTACCTTACGGAGGGTGAAGAGAGCAGAAAAGAAAGGGGTGGTGATGGGGGACAAAAGGACAGAGCTTAAAGTTAGATCCTGCTGAAAGGACCTGTGATGGCTGCACTTGGATGAATTTTTCCAAAGAACAGAAACAAAATCTCCATCCTGCCAAAACAACGTGAGCTATACTCATCCTATAAGTAGGAAGGCAGAACAAGCAGGCTCTGATTGTTTTGAAGTGGCTCTCCCCAAAGCTGCAGCATTCTTTACCTGTAGTCAAGCAGCTCCTGTAAAAGCCTCGGTGCTTTCCTGTATTTGCACACATCAAAGAAATGACTCCCAGTATGATCCTCACGAGCAAAGCGTCCTAATGATCAGTGCAGGAGAATGGCAAATGCACTTGGCATCACTATTTAAAGTCAGTTTTGATCCATGGAGCCATTCAAACCAGCTCTGGTGATTAGTAAACCATATTCTGCAGTGCATGACATAAGATTTCTCTAATCGAAGAAAGGACTAAGTGGTGTCTCTGAACAAATGTCTCCATGAAATCTCCAGGCCATCCATAAACCAGATTCTGTGATGAAATTTCTGCCTTAATTCCAGCCTCTGTGGGAATATGAAAAGGGCATAGTGATATGTGTTAAACCTATGCATATCTTTCTTTGCTATTGCATCCATGGTTTTTATAAGCTGTTCCATACAGTCTGTACCTTTTAAGACAGCAAGGCTGTCAATACATATTCTGGGAGAGTTGTCAGCAGCCCAGTTTCAATCTAATAAAGCCATATATTTTATCTGGCATTCTGCAAGGATCTGGGCCACATTTTAAAGGCACTGAGAGGGGTTGCAACTGGTCCCAGCCAAACCTTACAGAAGATAATTGCCAAATCACTATGATAATTAATTAGTGTAATGAAAGATTAATAATCTATGGGCATATCAATAAACTAGAGGTATAATATACTGTGTATATATGCTGAAATATTTACAAGGTTAATAATTGGGCATGAATCCTGCAATAAGATACCCGTCCTATCTTCTAAGAGGGTTTCCCAGCACAGCTGTTCTGGGATGAGGATCTTCACTGTAGGTGTAGCCTCCACAGCCTGAGTCCCCAGGCCTTTTTATTTGTTTTTCTTTAGGGTAAATTGGACTTTTCAGCCCAGCTCACCAGTAACTGGTTTGTGAATGGCCACCCTAGAGACAGGAGAGGGAACCCAAGCAGCTGAATCCGGTGGATCCTGAATCCAACTAATGACAGCAGAGGAGGAGAGGTAGTGTGGAAAGGTATGGGGTTCCTCTTCCTCTGAGGAATAGATAGGGGAGGGGGTAAAAGCTGAGGGGAGGTTCAGGGAGGGGGAGACTTGTGAGAAGGAAGTATGTGAAGAGCTATGAAATTAATGTGGGGCTGTCTGCTTGGGGGCAGTGGGGCAGAGAGAGGAGAGAACTTTCCGTGAAAGAGTGCAAAATAGGCTTAGCAGGTATGTCTTTTCTCTCTAAACCAAATTGCTGTGTTTATTCTAGCTTCATTCTTTTTTCTGATGGTCAAATAATCTTTCTGGTTTAGCAGAAGTAGTCATGGAGAATGTATTTGGGCTTCTGTCTGTAGTTTTTGTCTCAGCAGTGATGTTTTACAGTAGGACTGACAAAAATAGTTAACAGAGAAGAGGATTGCTTTGGGCTCATACCTCTCTGGGTTAGATATCCCTCCCAAGGGGGTGTTTGGCACTGCCTCAATGTTTGGAAGTGGTGTCTATCAGGAGTGCAATACAGTATGGTCTTTCAGCTGCAAAGTATAAATGAGAAAATGAATGATAAGAATCTCAAAAGTTATTTATGGTGAGTTTCAAAGGTTATTTATGATCAGGGCTGTGATTCTGAACTCTATATTCTGGCATGTCCAAGTCATGGAGATGTGACGGAGAAATCAGGCAAGAAGATTTTGAGGTTTGTGGGTGATCATCTCTCATACATTTTCTATGCCTGCTGTGTCTTCCGTCTAGATACAAGACTTTAGTGACTTTCAGGCACTTCTATGCCAAATGTGGATTGTGCCCTGGCAATGAAAAGCTCTACTATCCCACTAGCAATCCCCTAAACTATCATTAAGAATAATAACAATAATAGAACTCAACATCTTCAGTTACAGGCTATGCATAGGAGATATCCTTGAATTAGCACCAAATCAAGATGGAACTGTAGTATTTGGAGTTTAATGCTTTACCTGTACTTTAGGTCTGCTTAGATCTTGTCTGAAGATTTGGTTCTACCTTCAGGTATTACCAACACTTATGGAGGGCAATATAAAATAAAGAGAACTCAACCCCCCAAAAATCTCTTTGATATGTCTTGGAAGAGATACTAGGATGATACTTTCATTTTATTTTAAATTATTATTTGTAAGTAGGATAGGCAAAATAAAAGAGGAACAAAGAGTCCTGTCTGACATCCCCTGGTATGACAAGGACAGCTGTCATACAGAGAACTGCTTACAGCCTGCTGCTGGTGGATGGTCCCCAGTCTAAGCACACTTCTAATAATGCCATCAACAATGCAGGCACACCAACGATTCAGCACCATCAGTCATCGAATGCCCTGCGCTGTAAACTCTGTAGTTCACTAAGTGTAAATGTGTTCTAGTCAGTGTGAAATGATCTTTTTGCTTCTATGACATACCAAGCATCTGCACAACCAAATAATGTGCAAATTCTGCTCAAGGTCACCTCTAATCTGCTTTCTGGTTACTGTAGCTGCACCATGGTTTACTGGTTTCAAATGGTTTTATAATGGAAGTCCTGATTCTAACAATTAGTCCAATTTTATTGGAACTGACTGCCTGGGTCTTAGCCATAAGTCAGACATGTTCTAAAAAGTTGGCTCAGGACTCTGGTTAGGTTTGTACTTGATGACAAGTCTGTATAGGCAAGCTACTTTTCTCCTTGAGACTGTTCCCAGAGCATCTTGCCTGTATTTAGAGCCAATGTGAAATCATAGAATGACATAACGGCTGGGGTTGGAAGGGATCTCTGGTGATCATCTTGTCCAACCCCCCTGCTAGAAGAGGTTCCCTTAGAGCAGGTTGCAGGAGACCACGTCCAGACTGGTTTTGAATATTTCCAGAGAAGGAGACTCCATGGCCTCTCTATGCAGCATGTTCCAGTGCTTGATCACCCTCACAGTAAAGGAAATTTCCCTCATACTCAGATAGAATTTCATGTGTGTCAGTATGTGCCCACTGTCCCTTGTCGTGTTGCTGGGCACCACTGAAAAGAACGTGAAAACAACACCCTTTTGACACCAAATATTAAGATACTTGTGTGCATTGATAAGACCCCCTCTGTGTCTTTTCTTCAGACTAAACAGACCCAGCTCCCTCAGCCTTTCCTCATAAGAGAGATGCTCCAATCCCCATGAAACTTAGAATCATAGAATACCCTGAGCTGGAAGGGAGTTGTCCACCAGGATTCCTAGGTCCCTCTCTTCAGAGCTGCTTTCCAGCAGGTCAACCCCTACTCGTGCATGGGGTTATTTCTCCCTAAGTGTATCTCACCTGAGAACATGTTAGCACTTTGTGGACTTGAAATAAGCTTTAGTTAACTCAGAGTCTTGTAAATGGCCCTTGTGATCAATGAACTGAACAGAAAAACCTCTAATCAACAGAAAAAAAAGTCTCTGAGGCTTGGACTTCTAAAAATAGAGAAGGAATGGAAACTTAGTTATTTCACTGTGGATTTTGACACATTCATGGAAATAATTGTGATAGCAGAGATGTAAACTGGGAGTTAAAACTAGTGATGTGAAGACTGCTGTGTCAGATATGCTAATTTCTGGAAGAGGTCTGAAGGGAGACTTTACAGAACTGTACTTACTCCATTTAATCTGCGCTTCTTCTGAAATAAGAAAAGGTGGGGCTTTTTTGGTTTTTTTCTTTCTTTCTCAACATCTTTTGAGTTAGCTTTCAGATTTCATAACCTACTTGGAGCACAAGAATGTTCCTGGAAAAAAAGTGGTTCTTCAGAGAGAGAGTAATAATTAGAGAATGAAAGAAAGATTTAATCCAAAACTCACTGACAGGGCCTAGGAGGTTTTTTTTTTCACCCTTTTTCCCATATTGGGTGAGATGGAGTTTAAAGATATTGCTTTGGGGAGTTCTTGGGCTGAAAAATAATCTAGTGGTGGAGATCAGTGAATTAAGTTTGAAACATTTGCAAAAAATAACTGACAAATGCAAACCTATATCGATAGAGCTGCTATACTGAAGTCTTTCACCTACTGAAAGATATGGAAAATGTTTGTAGGAGACCATACTTTATTTGTCTAGCTGCTGGCACCCTTGGTTCCATGTTTTCTTTACACATTTTTGAGGGGAATGGCAGTTATACTTCAAGGCCATTAGTGCATAGGTTAGTGTACTGAGAAAATACTATTTGTTGTTGATGTTTCTAAGTTTGGTGTCTGGTGCTTGTTGTCTTTTTTTTTTGCAGGACTTGAAGTCCTTCTGCAGTGTATAATCCTGTGCTACTCACTGTCTTGCACTGATAATGTCTCAAAATATCATACACACAGAAGATACCTGGTGTTGTAAAGTGGTAAGAAAGATTTGGTCTTGGGACAGTCGCTTATACCTGAGCATCCCATTTCAACTGAGAATGAGCATAAATATAATTTGTTGCTGAAGGTGACTGGGAGCTGTTCAGGTGGGCAAGGTGGTAACTAACGGCTAAAGAGTTAATGCTCTGCTGGTGAAAGGAGATACTAGTTACATTCATTTGCATGGTTGGGAGCAAGCCTGGACTATTTATATGAAATTACTCCAGCTTTTGACTTCTTGCTCTTATCTATTCCACCAGACTTTCCCTCATGACCCCATCTTTTCCTATTCATTCTCATTTCCTGCCAAAAGAAGAGTGTGTAAAGGAACGCTGTCTGCTGCTCCTTGTGCTCTTCCTCCTTGATGAAATAATGGTTTGCCTTCAGGCTGGAGGCTAGCAGTAAACTGACACAGGAATGGTATCAGGCTTTTTGTTCCCTGTGTGCTCTGTTGTCCTTAGTCATGATGTCCCATTGATGATAGCAACAGTGGGAACTCTAAAACAAACAAGAATCCTCAAGCTGGGGAGTGTGCTTTGAAGTGGCGGGTGGCCTTGGCTGAATTGTCTGCTGTTAAGCTCCTAATGTTGCCATGGATGCAGCAGTGGGAGCAATATGGGAGAGGAGGGAATGGATATCTGGTCCAAAGTAGCTTAATACCATAGGCAAAAGCCATCAGCAGCAGTGGGGAGTTGATCCAATTTATCTGAGCTGGGAATGGAGCTGCTTAGTTCTCCTGGCTGTCCTTGATAGCTGAGGACAGTTGGTGTACTTGCCAGATGCATATATGGTGGTGTCTGCCTCCTCTGCCTAAGGGCAGGCAGAGTGGCAATATACTTGACAACTCACAAGGTGTCACATCATTAGCCTGTAATCTGCAGCGACTTACTGTGTGCCTTCTGTGCTGTACTCCCTGAGTGGTCCCAGCAAAGTGAGAGTGCTTTCAGGTCAGCCAGGTCTCTCATCACTGTCTCCCACTGAACTTAAATCAGCACAAATTTGTTGCGAGTTGTAAATAGGGCACATGCAGCAGGTTCGCCACTGCCTCCCTCCTCATTATCATGTGCAGCTCTGAAAACCAGCCCTTACAAGCTCTCCCCTCTTGGAGGGTGTACCTGATGCAAAGACTGCTAGTACTCTCTTCCCCCATTCGCCCTGACCTGCCTGTGTGTCCCATGGACAGACAGACAGGGAGGGTGCAACCCCAGTCTTCGATGCCATGTCCTTCCTGTCGTGTCAGAGAAGTTCTACAGAGCTCAATGACTCCTCCTCTTGTACTGCACAGAGGTTCCTTCACTCTCCCACCCATAGATCTGTGTACCACAGCTTAGGAGTTGCAAAGATACAGAAAAGGGCTTCTGCAGCACAGAGTCCGCTCCACAAGGAAACAGCAGCTCTTCTAAAAGCATCCAGACAGGACTGGTGCCTCTTGAGTTTCCACAGCAAAGAGAATAAATCCATGCAGGCATGTCCTCAGCTCTTTTCCATCTCTTTTGCACTTTAAGAACGTGGGTCTGCCCAGTGATGCCCCAGCATGGGCCACCACCAAAATCCAGCTCTCTGAGAACTAGCCAGTAAGCAGGGCTTTGCTGAAGTCCTCTAAATCTAGTGAGATACTCTTTTAGTCCTACTGATCCTGCCTTTCTCTTCTTCTGTCAGTGACTGTGAGAAGAGAGATTTTGTGTTTGACACAGAAAATGTTATTTCCCAGTGACATGGTATGGGGTTATTCATTGGTATTCTGGACCTTTGCTTTCTATACTCAGCACACACGTGGGAAAATGGGGATCTCTAGCAAGACACTAAATAGTATTTCCAGTTCTTGCTAGTGCTCACTGCTGTATGAGAGGTAGAGCAAAGAGTAGGAGCAAGATTGCTGAATTTCCACATGCCTCCATTAAGTGAATGGTTTCAGAACAAGTTGTTCCCGACTTATCACATCAAAAGCTTCAAACTATCTGCAGCACAAACACACCCACTTTAGGCAAATGAGCCTTTTGTTCGCTCACAACTCAGCACTTCATTCAAGTATCAGCTTTTCCACAGCCTTCGGTCCCTGAAGCTATGATGTAAGGAGTAATACCACAATGAATGCTGAAAAGGCCTTTGTCAAGTGCTGAATTCCTCTCTTGCGCAGTGTCTTACAGAGGGGTGGAATGGCTCAATTTGTTGCAACCACAGATCCTTAGGTCTGGAATTTTGGATGTGAAAAACTGATGTGTCAGACTAGAGACTGGCTCCAGACCTGTTGTACTTAAAGGGAGCAGCTTTCTGGACTTGCTTATACTGAAGAGGCTTGAACAATCTAATTCTTGACAGAAGCCCAACAGCAGCTCACACAAATCCTGCCATGCTTAAAGGTAAGAGCATAGCTTATGAGGAAAGCCATAGGGTTAGTGACAATCAAGATCCACTAGTCTGGAGAACTGGGAGGAAATTTATCTTGGCTTCTGAGATAAGAATCGGATGTTACAGAGCAGGCTTTGCACACAACACACTGGATGTCTGCAGCTGTCCCTTCGAGATCTTTCAGGACTTGAGATCTTTCATAGTGGGACAGTGAGAGGCATGTGCTAAGCAGGGACCTAGTCACGTAATCTTGCAGCTGCAGAGAGCTAAGTGCTTTGCAATCTCTCATTTCCATCTCCCTTCAAACTTAATCTGAAAACACCAGCTCAGATAACCCCCTGTTCCCCCCTGCTCTTGTTTGCTTAATATATATGAAGGCTTCAAGTAACTCTTTGTATGAGGTTTCAACGACCCTGTCTTGCTGCATTCTGTCACTTCCTTAACACTGGTTGTAGTACATCACTAGGCCATCAGTGGGAGACCTATCATTCAGTGTAGTACAACACTGAACTGTGCTGCAGTGTGTTTTGTGAATTAGTCATGCCAGGGCAGATACAGAGAACAGAGGAAGAAAGGAAAACCCTGTTATTGCACTCTGAAGTAATTATATCTTCTCACCAAGAGTTTACATGTACTTCTCATAGAAAATGTGTCCTGTAACAGGCAGCTGTCCACGTGATGCGCCTGGACCTTCTACCATGCATGCACAAGGATTTGTGGCAGTGGAGCAGGTGCCCTTGGAAGGAGCATCCCTGCTAAACCAAGGCTCCAGGGTCAACCAGTCCTTGTCCAGGGGTAACTGCTGGCTCTGGGGCAAGTGAGTCAACTTTTGTGTGCACCCATGCAGACTTGTTTCTGGTGCTCTGTCTTCCTCCTTTTAGTGGTACTGAAAACTCTGGAAACAAAATCTATCCCCTGATAGCAGGCCAATTCAGCTGCAGATTCCTTTGTGCCTCTGCCAGCAGCACACACCAAATGCAGAGCTTGAAAGAGTTGCAGCATCCAAGCCTCTGCTTCCATTTCCTCTGAACTCTCCAAGTGACTCTTCTTTCAGGATGAAATTGCTCATGCTTAGTCTAAACCCAAAGGATTTGTTTAGTAGTTGTTGAGGTTTTTTGACAAAATTAATCTGGCTATTTCTGACTTACACAAAGAGAGAAATTTTTTTTAAAAGGAAGACAAATACTTTCTTAAGCAATATTTTAAAAATTAAACTTGCCACAGAATTAAAAAAAGGATTTTATTTTCATATTTCATGTTTGAATCTATTAGTAACCATGTATTTCAGAAGAGTGAGTGAACTAGTTAAGCCCTTGACTAGTGAACTCAAAATGAACTGCAAGCACCAACTTCTCAGGAAAGCTGATTTTTGCTTCACAAACACCATGGGAGTGAGGAAATGCAAATAGAAATCTAGCCATACAGCTGGAAGCTGTATCTCAGAAACATTTTCCACAAGCCATAATTTCATCAGCATTATTTGCAACTTAGCTTTAGTCACCCTTTCCACCAGACCACACACGTATATGACCTGATCAACTGTGCTTCTTCCCAGAGCATGGATGCTCTGGCCTCTCCTGCCCTCACAGCCCCCCACCAACATGCCCACTGAAAACACGTGGTTCAGCAGCATTGAAAAGATGTAGGTAAACCTTTCTAGGCACAGTCTGCTCCATTGTACAGCCATAGGCTATGAAAACAGTTAACATCAGGCCTGGATTAATGATTTCTGGAGCAAATTATTCACTCACAACTTAAGCTAAGATTACTCAGTCAGGCTAGAAATTTTGTTAATGGAAGGTTAAAATGGGAATCTTTTTCCACTAAAAAATGCCAACTTGGAAAAAATTTGCCTGAGGGATTCATTTGGTATGTTTAAAAATTTCAAGGAAAAAGTATTCTCAAAAAGACTTTTAGAGGCTTTTTGTCAAAGTGAAAATACGTGGTAAGTACAGGGAAGGACTGTTTTTTTATATATATATACAGGTTTTAGAAGTGATTTAAATAAAACATGTTCAGTAAAACATATTTTGGGTTTTAAAATTCTTCAGTTTAATTTGAGCATTAAATTCCTATTCACTTTGGGCTGAGAAAAAAAATTAATCAGCATGACATATATCTTGTATGCTTAGAATATAAGACAAAAGATCATACTCTGTCTGCAGAACCTTCTTCTTCCTCTGATTCACCAAGAACCTCTGAACTAGTCCAATTTTTTGTGAAAAACAGTATGGAGAGAAAAAAAGTTTTACTTCCTTTTGATACAAAGATTGCAATGTGAAGCACCTGTTACTAAAATTCAGAGAAGCTTCTTGCAGCTGAACATAGCTCAGAGGAAGCCAGACTTTGCTAATCCTCATGAAATGTGTGAACATGGTGTTCTTGGGCTGCAAGAAAGACTTCATACCCAGCTCTGATTTCATATGTTTGAATTAGGATGGAGTCGAGGAGTTACAGGTAAGGATGGCACTGCTGAAGAGATCTGTAGGGAGTAAAGAAGTCACCAGGAAATATATCTTTGGCAAACACTAGGAGCAGAGTGGTGCCTTTGTCTGAAGGCGTGCATTTGCAAAGAAGTCATAACCTCAGTAAATACACAACTTCCACAAACAAAGCTGTACATGTGACTAAGCAGTCTGCGCTGTTTTCTGTCTCTGCTTTGCTTCATAGTGTTGGACAAGCTGTTTCATTTCTTTCCTTTTGGATATCTTTGTTAGGTGGCATGGACTTCTCGCTTGCATGTTTATTCAGCATCTATCACAGTAGGAGGCCCTGGATGTGACTGTAATACAAACAACGCTGACAAATATGTGTTTCCATGGTAGGCTAAAAATCTCTTTCTTCTGTACCAAATAATGGCAAGGGTAAAAAGTGCTTACTTTACGTACATAGATCAAAAACCTTCCTGAGCACTTCCTGTAAAAGGTTTCCTGTAAAGTGGCACCAACCTAAATTTTGCTATGTGAATTGGCAGCCGGTTGTGGTCTGAACTTTTATCTCCTGGATGCTAATTTTGCGAACACTGTCAGTTTCTGTGGGAGGAAAGATAGTAAATCTTCTGTACACTTTTCCAAAAAAATAAGGACACATCTGTCGGTTCCTATGACCAAAGATAATTAGTTGTAGTGATTTTTACCCATTCCACATTACCAAAATTCAGAGGAGCTGTTTCACAGTGGAAGACCAATACTCTGTAGATAAATGAGTCACTGTTTGCTAAGAAAAAGGGTATCCTCCTCCTTGCAAACATAAAATGACTTTTCCTTTCACTGCATTTAAGAAAAGTGCAAATACATACTACATATACCTTTTGTGCTCAGCTGGAGAAACATGAGTACAGGTCATGTCACAGCTCTAAACCTGGTTCCCTAGTGTTCTCAGAAGTGACTCCAGACCATGGTGTGGGGCTGCTTCCACTCAACACATAGAAGTGACTTCCAGAAGGGCTGTTCCTCAGTGCACATATGCCTTGATCTTTCCACAGTACCTGTCTCTTCCTCTGGATGAAATTGCTCCATGTGAAAAATATTCTGCAGTTTTTTCCTCATCAAAGTCTAGGTTTTTTGATTCCCAAATAGAAAGCAAGAATTCCTAAGGGAGTCCTTAGGCATGAATACCAACATGATAGGTAGAAGAGCTGTGCAAGACAAGCAAAAAAGCTGTTAAGTCTCACCTTTCCTTGGCTTGGTTAAGAGCAATTTATTTCTCAGCTGTGAGGCTTGTTTGGGGCACATAGTGCTTTTTAAGCACTGCCATCAAGTTTTCTTAGTTTGAAGCACCTGAGTCTTGAGGGAAACATCAGTCTTCCAGGACTGCTACTGTCTTTCTTCCAAACACAGTTCAGAAAATGGATTTTTTTTCATGACAATCTTCAGTAATGTTGGAATGAAAATACTGCAGCAGCCTTTAAGCATAAACTTCAGCCTCATCTTCTATTCAGGAAACTGAAACTCTCTTCTCATGCACTATAATGTCTATATAACTTCTTGATCTTGATGCTGTTGCCTCTAGGCTGATGTCTTTTTAGATCCAGCCAAGTGTCCTAGACACCTGACTCTATCCTTCCTCAACACCAGGGCTTTCTTAGTTTCCAAATCAATATAAGACAACATTGTCTTTTACTGGGCTTGACTACCACCACTCCACAATTACAGAGCACAACATTTTTCCAGAGGTATGGCTATCGCCATTCCTCAGTTCCATATCTGAAGATTTCTTATGTGGTGCCTTTATCCCATGTGTTGTTCCAGATCTCCAGATATGGGACAGCAGTACCTAAAACTCTGTGCATCTATAAAAGCTGTGATGCTTTCTCTGGACTGAGGAAGAACTGGTGTCACTCTCCGTGCTTCCTCTTCCTAAATGCTACCACCCAAGCACATCTCTGATCTTCACAGGGAGCATGGGATTACCCCTCTTGCAAACTGTGCTTTCCCTCCTGGGATGACCTCTGACAGTAGATATCCCAACAACATCTCCCTGCAATGTTCCTGAGAAAGGAACAGCATGCTGTTTTGATGTTTAGATTCTAGCTTAGAGTAGCAGGAAAAGGCTGAAAGATCCATCTCCCTCTTGAAGCTGGATGGATGAACTGAAGGAGCAGACAGAGCCTGGAGGGAGAAAAGAAAGAACTGATATGAATATTAATACATATAAAATATATACTATGTGATGCATCTCTCTTCTCACACATCCAATGATCATCTATCGTCCCTCACTCCCCTCCCCTTCACTCTGCCTCACTCTGTCTATGGAGTAAATGTTGGATTTACATTTTCAGTCTATTTAAATCTCTCATTTTTGCTGCAGTGTAGCAAGGGAAAAGCCTTAACTCTGTGTTTGCTGTGCCGTGCCTGTCAAGCAGTGGAAGGGACCAAAGCTTTTCTCCAAAATCATCTATATGTTTCTGCAAACTTTTGGTCTTTATTCCCTATAATCCTGACTGGGCAGAGGCCACTGAATCTGGCTGCACACATACTGCAGTTTTATGAATCCAAGACGTTTTTCCCACCCCTTTAGGTTTTTAAAATCAAATGTTTACAATACTGTTTGATTACCAGTTACCACTTCTTGGAATCTCTGCAACAAAAGTACATCTGTGTTTATTGGCCCTCTGCAGTGCTGGAGAGAGTTAATACACTTGAGCATGCATTTAAAGTAAAGAGCTTCAGTGACACAGTAGCTAGACTTGCCACCTACTTGCTTGGGAGATCCCAAGTGGAAACAATGTGAATTTATTTATCATTGAGCCTTCTTCCATGAGCTGTCAGGGCATGAACTGTAGACCTGAGTATGCTCTATAGCTGTTTCTGCACTTGTAAATTCTGGGATAAATGCACAAAATCTTCACATTCTGCCTGAGTAGAAATTTTCAGGGGAAAATGCTGCTCTGTCTGAATGGAGTGATGCATCATAAACCTGACAGTTATTTCATCCTTTGTGTGTGTGCAGGAGACCTCTTCTTTGTCTTGCAACAGAAATTTGTGAGTTTTCAGGAATGGCTAAAGAAACCAGGAACAAACAAACAAACAAAAAAAACACACCAAAAAACACCTGGGGCTAGGATAATTTGTAGTATTCAGGTTATCCTGGATTCAAATTCCCTTTTAGATTTGACTAAGCAAAAGATTAATCTAATGAGGACTTTGACATTGGCTTCCATCCTTCCTCTTCATTTTGCAACCTTCCTTACAAGCAACTGCATGCAAAAGGGGAGAGGATATGGATGCTCTTAGGTAGATGTGTCTCTGAGGCCATGCTGTAAGCTTTTACTGGGACTGGGGGAACGTTCTATCAGGAAATCAACAAAAGATAAGACAGCCTAAATTATCAAGACTGCAATAGCAAGTGTTGAATAGACCACATGTTGTGCAAGACTGGAAAGCATCTCATGGGCCTGAAGGATGTGCTCAGTCATCAAGATCAAACACTGACCCAGCAGTTAGCAGTGATTCTTCCGGCACTGGCAATATCTGCCATTTGTCTCTTTTACACTTGATATGGAAAGAGGGGCAACTAAACAGCCCCCTGGTCCCAAACTGGTAGACAGGGTGCTGCCAAGGAAAAGCTGGTAAGGGGTTAATACTCTGATAACTACACCACAGTACTGTGTGACATGGTCACAACTGGTTATATGGCTCAGTGGGAGTGGTTGGCAGGGACCTTGTGCTGTGACTGTGCTGATCCTGCAAACCTCTTAAACTTCACTTTTGCATTTCCCCACACACAGAGGCAAAAGCAAGCCAACTGCCTTCTCTTTCATCTCAGAGGAGCTTGAGCTCTGAAAGGCTGCTTCTCTATCCACGGCACAGGTTCAGAGGAGGAGCAGGGCACTGCTGCCTCCCCTGCCAGCCAGGGTGCTGACAGAGCAGTCCTTCCTGAACAATTGCCTGAGAAGTCTACTTTCCGTACTGACCTGAAGGTAGAAGAAAGCAGAGTCAAAGTATAAGGCCTGCCGACCCTACCCTGGGAGGTAGGGCCTTTGGGCTGAAGGAAAACGAAAGAGGGTTCCTAAGTTTTTCACTGATTTCCATCTTCCCCTTCTGCCAGAGTTTGCAGTGAACACTTTCAGAAGGTGCTTTTTTTTTAAGATATAGTTTTGACATGCTGGGTTACATTTCACAGTGATTCTTGTATTGTGGCCATACCCAGCCTTTGAGTGCTGCATTGCAATAATCTCCTTTGCAGGTGGTGGTGGCAGGTAAAGTTGTGAGGCAGCCCAACGTATTACTGAAATATAAAACAGTAATTAGCTCATCATGCCTTGTAGATCACTTCCCAATATGTGTGCTGGGTGTGGAATGGACTCTCTTTACACCACTGTAGGATAGGGTTATTAAAGGCCGTGGTAAAATACATGTGCAAGGTGAATTGTGGGGTGGGAGGACGAAGGGAGTGAATTAAGGTTTCCCAAATAGGCTTAGGTCTAAGTGTTTGCTAACAAGCAAGCGCTTAACTTGGAAACATTAATAATACACTTTTATGGTTGGTTTATGTATGAGCAAGAGGGAAGATGAATCACATTGCAGAAATAAAGTCAAGCACTCAACAATGTTGAGAATTGGCTTGGCTGGTTAGGGAAATAAAGGGCCCTTCAATCAGGGAGCGGAGAGCTAATTGTCTCATTAGCTTATCTGCCTGGGTTGTATTCCCCTGAGAAGAGGGTGGGAGATGCGAAGGAGACAAATGAAATAAATGAAGCAGTCCCCTGGGAGGAGGATTTTCCCTAAGAGCAAGGGGCTAGCGGCTGTACAACAGCATGCCTTGCTGCAAGGCCCCCAGTGCTTGGCTGCTTGGAGGTGAACCTTGGAATGTGGTAGGAAATACCCTGGAACAAAAGAGCAGGGAGGGGTAAAGGAGCATGACTGGGGAGAACTCTTCTCTCTCTGCTTCAGGCTTCCCTGCCCCACTCTTTCCTCACGTGTTTTTAACATCTTAATGTTATGGTACTATGGTTTTCATATTGAGAAGTATTTAGCAGATCGAGAGACCAAGCTAAAAGTAATACCTCTGGAATAATCCCAGAACCTCTTGGCAAAGCCACTGGGGATCAACCTGCACTGCTATATAGCATCCTGGGAACAATAGTACCAGTGTGGTATTTCCATACATATATATATATATATAGCTTTAGGATTTACCATTCATATTGTGTGATATCCTGCAAGGTGTTCCAACACCAATTTAATACAAGGAAACAATGTAACACAAGGGGCCTATCCATCAATTTTAGAGTAAGAGCTTTGCACCAGCAAGTTTATATTTGGCAGGACAAATCCTCTGTATTTTTCGTATCTACAAATCTACTTCCATGCTTCAAATGACTTCTTGTTTTTTTTCTTTTTTTTTCTTTTTTCATCTTGGAAAGGGACTATTTCTAGGGTTGCTTCAGAGCTTCCAGAGAAGGTGTTGAATGCTGAATCACAAGATCTATTCTGCCACTAGAACTAGCAGCAGTGACTTTTGGAATAACTACTGTTCTGAAACTTCCTTGCAAATACTGCGTTAAAACTGGAAGGAAGTGAATTTCAAGGGTTGTGCTGCTCTACCTGCAAGCCCTGGGGCTTTGGGAGGAGGAGTTACCAAGAGATGCATTCTAATCCAGACCTTCATCCAACTTGGGAGGTTTGCTGAATACCAGCCTGCTGAATTTAAGCTTACTCCTGAGATAATACTGCATTAGTCCTTGTGGGTATGATCTTATAAACTTACAGGGAAATACAGAAATAAAGGGAACTTTTGTAGATACCAATATCTATGAGTCAGGTTTTCTATGAGTCAGTGGATGCTGGCTGCTGAGATAATGCTCCGACCTACATGTTTGCTGTGGAACCTGGAACTGCATCCAAGACAAATGTTTCCAGGCAGCTTCCTGGTATTATCCACCACCATCATTAAATAGCCCAAAATCATCCTGAAATGAATGAAGATGTGGTTTCCTAAACCCTGGACTCAGTGATGTCTTGTAGAGTTGTGTTGCTGAAATATCACCAGGAGGAGAATTGGCTTCAAAACGTGACTTGATTGCAAAAAGAAAAACACGTTTGAGAGAATTTATTCTATTTTTTTTTTAAAACACTTTCCTGGTTTGACTTTTAAATAGCTAAGAAAGCAAACAATTTCCCCTGATAAAACTTAATAAACTGCTTATTTGATGTGAAATTTGATATTCTGTTATGAGATTCGAGGTGTAAGGTGGAGATCCATTCAAATCTGAGCCTACTCACAGCAGGAGGTCATTTGATGTCTAATTCCACTGATTTCATCATGTCTGTAAAAGGCTTCCAACCTTTTAACAGCTGGTTACAGAAGATCCATCCAAGGATTGGACAGTGCTTAAAAATGTGACCACGGTCTCAAAGAAAAAATCCTTAAGGACAAGGGCCTGGGAGATTTTCTCAGAGATGTCATTCTTAGTTATTTTGCTTATGAAATTTGTGTTTTGGAAACGAGGGTGCCCCTCCTGTAGATGTCCATGGAATGGAAGGGATGTCCACAAGGGAAGCTAGTGAGTAATAACTGCTTTGCCCTCCCTTCCCATGCTGACAACCCTTCAGAGGGATACATACCTGTTTTTATGCCATCTGCCATTTTCACTGTTTTCTCCCTACCCATTTATGTGTCTGTTTCTGTCTCTCTAAATCCCTTTGCCTTTTCCAAAGAGGAAAATGTCATGAAAACAGGGTGTGTGGGGGTAATACAGGCTTTTGGAGTCTGCAACCATATTGGGCTGTCATCCAGCCCACCACTGATCTCAGAGGGAATGAATTCACCATCTGTAGAGAGTCCGTGTCTCACTGCAACCATCTGTTAAGCTCCTCAGCCCACTTGCACTCTGAACAATGGCAGTGCCTTTCAGAAAACCTGTAGGAGATCATCCCTCCCTCCTTTGGGTGACACTCCGTGCACAGTGCTCTTCTGAAGACAAGTATCTCTGGCTCTGCCAGAGAGACAGCTTTTCATGGCAGAACTATTTGTGCTCCCAGTCTGAGCATCATAAAGGGCATGAAGACCTGGGAATAGATGCCTAAGGCTCCTGAGACTCTGGGACTCCTAACTTTCTCATCATCTCTGGAGCGATGAAGATCTTGTAAACTGCTCAGCTTGCCATAGATAGATGGCTCTTTTCAACCTTTTGTTTCAGCAGGACAAAACAACATGAATATCACCAGCATTAGCAAAGGTCCTGCTCTCCTTTACATGGAGAAGACATTACAGGTGAAATGTTGGCAGCACCCCACCACTGACTTCAAAGTGAAGTTGATGCACAGGCTGTCCCTGCTACTCTGTTACATTGTGGTCCATGCTCTAATGGGCAACATCTATTAATCAATCTCTTAGAACCTGCAAGCGCTCCTATTTAGCTCTCATGCTATAATCTGCCAGGGTGTAAGTACTCAGTGATCTCCGAAGTCATGACTCTAGATATTGCTTATTAAAAGGCTTAGTCTGTCATAAGCCTATGAAACCAGGCTATTCTGTCAGAGACTCTTTAGGGGTGACTTGCGTCAGGCATGTCTTTTCAAATTCACTACTGCACTGACCAGCCAGCTGCTTTGCCTTCACAGAGCTAAGTCAGAAACTTAGCTCTGTCTGGTGATGGCTTCTCTCCAAATGCAAGTACTTCAGCTGGACCTGACACCAGAAAGCTGAAACAGCTTCAGACAGGGCTGCCTAATTCCCCTACTCCCACACGTCATCTTGGCTTACCTCAGCTGCCTCCTAAGAGCTGCTGCCACTTCTAAAGCCACATGATCCCTGGGTTTGCAGGGTGTTCCTGGATATTTCTAGGTAATTCCTGTCTTCCTCCACTCCCACACTCATCAGTTGCCAGACTCCGGAGGAAGGAAGGAAAACTTCTCAATTAACATTTAAAAGAGACGCCTTTACTTCATAAGAACCGGGCTTTGCTCTTTTTGCCATTATTTCATCACCTCCATCCTTTGGTAGAGTCAAAGTGGGGAGAACCTCTCTTTTTTATCGTCTCCCCTGCTGCTACCTAACCTTTGCAATCTGCTTACCAGCCCCAGGGCAGCTGTCTTTCCAAATTCTGGTTTGGGAAATGAGGTCCTCACAGAACATAACAGAGGGAAAAAAGCTCAGATATGAACTGAAACAGGGAAGGAAGATCTCTTGCCAGCCAGGAATAGGGCTTTGCTTGCAAAGGGGGGGTGCCCTGATAGAGATGTCTTGCCACTGAATGCTACTGTAAACAGGGAAGTTTACAGTCAAAATGTTCTGTCAAAGAGCTGTCAGGGAGTCAGACAAATATTTAAAGAAGCAGATTTCTTCCTGAGGATGAAGAAATACTTCTCAGCATTTGACAGAGCAGTCTGGTAGCTTCAGCCCCTGGGACAAATATACTTGCAGGCCCTGTGTCCAAAGGTTAGTGAGAGAGGGCAAGGAGATGAAAACAGCCATATAATTCCTACATGCAAGCAATTATGCATAGAAGAGAGTCCTATAGCTAAAGGTGTGTCTACATGGCAATGGACCCTTCTCTTTACAGTCTTCCTGGGGAAATGGAAGTGTGCATATAGAAGATCATCCCCTCTGCCAGCCAGCATCTGCAGGGAGGAAAAGGTACACGCAGAGACGAACCCAGAGGACTGTTAGACATGCACCACTACCTTGGGAAATCCTCAAGGATGTTCCTATCAATTTACATGCAGATTTTTCCTAAGCCAGACAGTGAAATTAGTTCATACACATGAATATGTGCTCTGAAAGGGTCTTTTCCTGTAGAGAAAGGAACTTTGTATAAACAAAGGGGCAGCATTTAATGTTTCCAGAAGAAATGGGTTTTTAAACTTCTCTGGGCAAGTAGGACAAAACAATTGGTCTCAAAAGACCTGCTAGGTAAGTAAATTGTTCTGTATTTGATAAGCAGCTCATGCAGCCTAAGCAGCTGAAATCCAGGTCAAAGCTAAACCTTTGGCCCTGGCTCAGAAGTGCAGGTCTAGCCCTTGTCTACTTAGGACAGTGAGTGTGACCCAACCAACCAGATATCCAGGGAAGCAAAGAAAGGATCCTCACATGCTCTGCAATGCCTTTCTTCATAAGATTGCCCTTCCCCCAGACATTTAATTGAACACGTGCTTCCCCCAGTCCTTCCAAGAGAAACAGTGTTGTGAGCCTGGGCTCTCTCCTCTACAAGCATCCTCTGTGGGAAATTTAAATATTGTCCCCTTTGGCTATGCTGTCTGTGGAGATTAGTAATCTTCTCCCTTCCCTGCCTCCCCCATGTGAGAGCCTGGTGCTCCAGCTCCTTCCAAGCCACTGACCTAGTTCTCTCTGTCCCCAGGGGCAGGCTGTGCATCCAGGTCCATCCCATGCCAAAGGCTGGGCCAGTGCAGGGACAGGACAGACACTGCCTGTGGATTGGTAACGCAGGAAGCAGCAGCAGCAGCAGCAGCAGCAGCAACAGCACAGTGCACACAGATTGAAAGTGGATTTGAATATGGGCTCTTGAAAAATATGAGATAGCGCACAATATGTTTTCCTTGGTGCTGTAATGTATTTCAAACAGCTCACTTCCATCTCCTGCACTTTAATTAGCATGAAAATTGGCCAGTTCCACAATCCCTTTAAATACATTCAGTGTGTTACCAAATATATTTCAAAAGCAGTTACACACAGGGAGGCCAGGGCCTGGGGGTGGGATACAAAATACTCCCCATTTTGATCCAACTCATTATTAACCTGTTTCATGGCCTCTGAGAAAGCAGGCTGGTGGATTTGGGTTCAGTTTTTGGTGGGCCAATGTCACCAGGGAAAACCTAAGCATATCAAATAGTACCTTTTAAGAAAAAAATAAAACCCTCAGCTGCTCACATCCTGCTCTCTCCCTAACTAGACGTAAGACTGTGGAAGAAGCTGTCTGCTCAGGATGCTCTCTGGTCCTGGCAATACGTTACCCCATGATCTCGCAGCTGTCATGCCACCCAGCAGGATGGTCTCCAGAATATAGCTGTCTGCTAGAAGCACAATGGGAGACTGTTGCAGGAAAGAATTGCTCATCAAATTTGTTCTTGGTTTTTGTTAGGTAGTGAAAAACAACATATCTTTTCTAACCCTAGACTCAGACTGTCTCTAAGATTACAGTTTCTGGTCGCTCTAAAATGGCTGTAAGTGGTTCACACATACCTTTCACCCCTTATACTGTGACCATAATCTTGCTGGCTTCGCCAGTGGTGGGGGGCACAGTGAGAACTGCGGTTCCTGGTTTTGCCCCACAAATGTGGCTGTGCCAACTCAACTGAGAGGAGCACTACGTGGCTGAGGGAGCAGGAAGATTTAGCAGCCATCACAGCAGCTAGGAGGCTCTGTGTTTAAATGTTTTGTTAATGGCAGTCATTTGATCAGACGATTTGTAGCTGGGGTTCCCCTTTCTTTGTGATACCCTGGAGACAATTCTTCTGCCTGCAGATGAAAGACAGTATTGGCCATGCCTTCTCGAACTTGCTTTTGGCTCCAGTTAGCAGTCACTCCCTATCTCTAGGCCGGCCTTTTCTCCTTCCATGCACTCCAGAAATCCCTAGGCTAGTGATTTTTACCACCAGACCCTATTTCCCTCCTTCCCCAACCCCTAGTGTTGCACAGGGATTGCCTTGCCCCAGCTTGTGAGAGGCTGAGAGGGATCCCAGATCCCCCCATGGATTGGAGAGAATATCTGGCTGGGGGTGCTACAGACACTGTCCCCTCAATTGCATGTGGTGAGGAACAAGGACAGTAAAGGAGGAGGACAGACTATTCTACTTGCTAGAAATTGTTCTCCCCAGTCTCCTCCTGGGACTGCCAAGGAGTAGAGGAAGAGATGGGGAGGGGGAAAGGAAGAGGTATCTTGGGAAGATTTTCTGAAGCTGCTGGGCCATGTCCCTTGTCAGACAAGAATTTCCACAGGGTGTGGAGATGCCCCAGCAATTCCCTCCTGGATTTTCCCACTGCTTTCAGAGCTCAAGGATGGCAAAATTTATGTTTTGTTGGGATGGTGAGAGAACTCAGAATTTTGGGAGTCTTGGGGAGCCTTGCAACTCCCTTGTAGCATCACTATATGCAAATGCAGGTAATTTAATGGAAATGTATGTAATTTTATGCAGATTTAAAAGCTATTGACTTTCTGTCACAAGATGTTGGCAGCTATGGTATTTGTTTGAGTCTTTTTCTTTCCCTTTTGAGCCTTTTTTTTCCTTTTGGAACTTAAAAGACTTAAATATTCATGGAAACATTTCTATGAGTCACAGGGAGATGGTACATCAAGCTAAAAAGTTCAGATGTATATCCAAACTTCCTCAAAGTGCTTTGGGATAGGAAGTGGGATCTGAGAGTGGGCAGTTTTCAGATGCAGTCTGCAAAAAAGCCTTTTCCACCAGAACTTAAGTTTGGGCTTATGGGTGACCTAGCAACTTTTCTAAGAATAAATAAAGCTTGTTCTTGTTTAGTCAGAAAGCACAGAGAAAATATAAGAGGAAAAGCAAAGGAGAGATCGCTCCAGTTTTTGGCACAGAAGCAAGTCCCAGGAAGGAAGTGAGGGTTTTACTGTTACTTTCTGCAGCTTTCTTTGTATTGCCTGAAACTAAAGGTGCTTGCTTTCAAGGCACAGGACAGTAGATAAAAGAATAGAAAGGATTTGATCACCCATGAACAAAACAAGTGTCAAAGCAGAGTCTGCATTCCTTGTTTATTTTATCCCTAGTGTATTTGTGGGGGTAAGTTTCCTTCACTGGAAGCTGCTGGGTAAGACCCAGACCCCTAAATAAATATTTTAGTGTAGGTGACATTGTGCAGTTTTAGATGACCTCTAAGACTATGACAGTGGCTTGTTGCACCACTGCTTACTTGATACCACCTCTGTGGCAAAGAGGGTAGACTAAATGGGCATTCTACAGGAAAACACAGGGACACTGGGGAGTCACTCCCTTACTAGGATGGAAAGGCCTGAATTTTATGGTCTTAAAGGCTTGATGCAAAAGTCATGTATTTTTAAGAGGTGATTTGGAAATGGCTAACATAAAATTTCTGAAATAGAAGTAATAGAAAGGAGGCCTTTGCAGCTGTATGAATTGATATGAGTTAATTTGTTCCTATCTGAATGTTTGTTTTTAATGATGCTGGAGATATTATTCTGTTGTAAGACTAAAGTATTAAGCACGGTTAGAACTCTTGCCTGAATTAGTGTTTATCTGCTACCTAAAACTAATGAAAAGTAAATCATGTACAGCCGGACCTTAATAAAGCCTAGGTTCACTATATCCTTCTCCCCTTGATTAGAGTATCATGTATTGTCTGGCATAAACCTCCAGCTTAAATAACAGGAAAGATTGTGTTTCTTTTTTTAACCTCTTGATTCAAGAGGTGTCTAAGCACACACACTGTAACATTTGTCCTCTTTTGACTTCCTAGATGGTGAGACTTTTTAACAAGTTTAGAAATTTGCATCTCACAGTGGGTTGACCCTGTTTGGATGCCAGACACCCACCAAAGCCTCTCTGTCACTCCCCTCTGCAACTGGACAAGAGAGAGAAAATACAGTGAAAGACTCAGGAGCTAAGAACCAGGAGAGATCACTCACTGATCACTGTCATGGGTGAAACAGACTGAGCTTGGGCATTTTAATTGAATTTATTGCTAAAAATGTAATAGGATAATGAGAAGTAAAATAGAGCTTTAAAAACACCTTGCCCCATCTGTCCCTCCTTCCCAGGCTCAGTCACCTCCCTCACGGTGGCACAGGGAGATGAGGAATGGGGGTAACGGTTGTTTCTGCCGCTGCTCAGGGATAGGAGTCCTTTGCCTGCTCCAGTGTGGAGTCCCTCCCACAGGAGACAGTGCTTCATGAACCTCTGCAATGTAAGTCTTTTCCATGGGCAACTTTTCTTCATGAACTGCTTCAGCCTGGGTCACTTTTGCATGGGGTCAGTCCTTGAGGCACAGGCTGTTCCAGCACGGGTCCCCCAGAGGGTCACAAGTCCTACCCAGAAACCTGCTGCAGTGTGGGCTCCTCTCTCTGCAGGTCTGCAAGTTCCTGCCAGGACCCTGCTCCAACACAGGATTCCCATGAGCTCACAGCCTAATTTTCAGTCATCCACCTGCTCCAGTGTGGGTCTACTCCACAGGCTGCAGGTGGATCTCCGCACTTCCACTGACCTCCGTGGGCTGCAGAGGGACGTCCATCACCATGGTCTTCATCACAGGCTTCAGGGGAATATCAGCTCTGGCACCTGGAGCACCTCCTCCCGCTCCTTCTCCAATGACGTTGAAGTCTGCAGAATTGTTCCTCTCATGTATTCTCACTGCTCTCTTCCTTGACTGCAATTACATCTGTGCAATATTTTTTTTTCCTTCTTAGATATGCTTTCACAGAAGCATTACCACCATCTCTGATTGGCTCGGCCTTGACCAGCAGCTGTTCCATCCAGGAACTGGCTGGCATTGGCTCTGCTGGACATGGGGGAACTTCTGGAAGCTTCTCGTGGAAGCCACCTCTGTAGCCCCCCCGCTACCAAAACTTGGCCATGCAAACCCAGTACACATCTGAATATGAACTTGAGAGTGATGCTTGGGGCAGAGAGGTCTGTGGTGAATCACGTAGTGGGTGATATGAACTGCTAAGTTTGGACTGAGATTTTGCCTTGTATTTCAAACATCTTAAATCTGAACTGACTCAGTCTCCGATTTCTGATCGAGGAAATTCCTTATTTTTTAACTTTATAATAGACAGAAAATGTTCTAGCCATGAAAAACCTACCTTTCATAAAAGCTTGTAGTATTTTATTTTATATGTTTCCATTGCCATGGAAGTTGCCACAGATTTGACCTCCTGTCTCTGAATTGTTCTTTGTTTCAGCTCCATTTTTTAAAATACATTTTCTGCCATCAAAAAAAAAGCTAGAAAGAAATATCAGAATATCAGTTGAAAATAACTCTCTATTCTAGTGTTTTCAAGAACACAGCTCAAATTATGAATGGCATGAATCTAATCCCCAACCATAATAAAGGGCTAATTCTGAAACCTGCTGATGTCATCTTTAACAGCTATTTTGCTTCTTTGGGTTTTTTTGTGTGTGTTTTTGTTTTGGTTTTGGGGGGGGTATTTGTGTGGGGGTTTGTTTGTTTGTTTGTTTTTGTTTTGTTTTGTTTTTACTTAAATGTCATTAAATTCTTTCTTTTCTGTTTGAGGTTAGCTGCAGCTGCCCATTTCCATCTGCGGAAACTCCTCGCTTTCTACCATCCTGTCACACAATTCAAAAAATGGAATAGATCTAGTGTCATATTGAAAATGTAAGGGCTAATGTGTACCAATTATCCAGTCAGGCTATCATAATGCACCTTATATGTCCCAAAGGTTTTCTGTGGTGTTTTCATACATGTGATTAATAAACAGAATCTCTGATACACCGAACTGATTTGAATGTAAATGTCATGCCCTTGAAAACACTTCTTTTTTTTTTTTTTTTCCTCAAAAAATTTATAGTTGTCATAGTTCTTGCAGCAGCAATCCCATCTTCTTGATACAAGTCAAATTTGAGACCTCGTGTGAGTGCTCCACTGTGGACATAAAATATCTCCCAGGAGCAGAAAAGTCTTTCACACCTTTATGACTGGTCATTGCTTGGGGTAGGCTAACACAGAATGCATCTGCAAGAGACAGGATCAGGATCCCCAACACTACAGAGTACATGTGGGGAACTGGAGAAATGTCTGTTTGAGAAGTGACTCAGAAGAGACTATCAAAAGGAAAGGTAACAGCCAAAATAAAAACCGCACACTCTATGATAAAGGCTGCTTGAAGCAGAAATGTCAGGGGTTTTGGTTTTTTATTTTTTTTACCACTGTTCCGCTTGTCTGTATTTGAATACATGTTAGTGAATATGGGTTATTTGTTTTAAAGTCTCTTTCTTCCTTATCAAAGGCTGTCTTCTGACTTCACTCTGTGTTTTTGCTGGAAAGCTGCATTTAGTAATGTAAATGTGATTCTTCCCTGTGGCAGCTGCAAAGAGTGGCACAATTCTGTCTGTACTTGCATCAGTAGTGCATATTAGCACAGAAAGAGAGCAATTGATGGATGGAAGGGATGGCTTAGGGATTTGTACTGTGCTGTGCTCTGATCTTTTCAACTCTAGGACATCAGTTTGCACCCACCCCTGGATGAATTCCAGTGTCCCAGCTAGAGGAGCAGAGCAGGACAACCCACAGCTAGTGGGAGTAGGTGAGCAGAACATAAGAATTTGATCAGTCTACTGAGCCTTAGCAAGTAAACAACATTCCTCTTTCCTGAGTCTTTGTATGAGCACAGTTAAATGCAATGCTAAGTTCATCCCTTGCACATAGTTCCTTAGCATGCAATGAGACAATGAAATTTATATGATGGACCCAGCCTCTCAATCAATTTTTGAAGCCTTATCTATTTGTTTTCTGCAATGATTCTTTAAAAAATCAGGCCTGTTAGGTCTCACAGTTTTGGAGAAGACTCCTCTGTCTACTCCAATCCCTTTGTACACTCCAGTTTGTCCCATACCTTATGTGCTTCCAGCACAGCATCCTGCAGCCTTGCCCTGGGTGATTTCTTGCTGTAGTCTGGAGTAAGCTGATTTCACTGTGTGGGACCGGGGAGCGGGATGGGGTGTTCCTTGTTTTATTTTGCCATTAGGATGCACAGTTTCAAATATGCTGCACCAGTGCAAGACTTTCTATGGAGGCCACACAGAACTGGAACTGTATGCATCGTGAAAGATATGGGAAGGTGTGTGAGAACCAGAGATTAAAGCAGTTAAAATTCCCTAGTGTAATTTCTCTGCTTCTTCTTCCCAGGGGAAATCAAAGCCCCTGGGTTTTTTTTTCAAGGCCTACACCTGACTATAAGAATTACGGAGGTTTTGTTTTCCCTCCAGTGGAGGAATGGAAACCATGCTATGAACCGATGATTAATCACAAACAAACCAGCAGCTCATGGTTAGAATACTAACTGTGGAATACACAAGCAATGCTTTTGTGATCAATCTGCAAGGGTGTTTTTTTTAAAGGGGAAAAAAAAAAGAACCCTGCCAAAAATGTGTTGAGTATTTTCAAATAATGAGTACATTCGAGGAAATTTTGATTTTGCTCAGGGACCATCTGCGAGCAGAGAAAGGGACTAAATTCTTTCAGCAAATTACTGGCTGCAAATTATTTTCTCAGCACTAGTTATGAATGTTGTAACTGCACAGCTGAAAATGTATTATTAAGCTGAGAACTGGGGATTTAGGAACCATAGATTGTGAATTCTTTTCTTTTAGTTTTTTTTTTTTTTTTTTAAGTGTCTCATGGCAAAAGAGACACCTTCAACTGGAACATCATGAGTTTCAAAAGGAGCAACACGAGGTAAAGTATCCCAATATGATGGACAAGGACAAGTTTTAGAGCATATTCATATGGGAACATCTGCAGATGTGTAAGGGGCGGAGTCTGGTTACAAAAATGAACTATCTGAGTTGCTGACGTAGAAAGATATTGTAAATAAAATCTGCTTAACAGATTTGAAGAAAGAAAATTTGATGTTTAGGAGCTCAGTCGATTGCTCAACTCTGGAACTGCCACGGTGAGCAAAGCCCTCGGAGGTCACTTCATCAAGGACTTGTTGAAAGTTTCCTCTCTGGCCCCAGTGGAGGGCAACCATTTCATTTCACCAAGGTGGGGAAGTGAGATGGATGATGGCGTTTCAAAATGGTCCATGGACCATCAGTATGTTTAAAGTCACTCCCAGGTTGGATACAGTTGCATCACAGAGGTGGGTGGCTGCTGCTAACCCTGTGCCTGGTCTTTTGCTGACCATTATTCCCAGAGGCAGCATCTAGTGAAATCTGTGACTGTCCACATTCAGGATTCAGTTTTTTGAAATATGAGCTTGACATGGAACTGAAATTAAACCGCCAATTTTTGAAATATGTTTACTGTTAAAGGATATTCTGGGGAAATGCTTTTGTGTATGTATTTAACTTTTGATTCAGTATGTATTTTGTTTAGATGAAAATGAAGTGTCTTTCATTTAAATTGTTTCTTTTTCTGTTATATAATGTGCCACAGAATACATTTTCTAGAATTATCTAATGAAACATTATCTTATGAAGGAAAGCTAGAGATATTTTCCCCCACTCCTTAGTTCCCCCAAGAAATTGTGGCTAAATTGACCTAATTTCATGTCAATTTTTTATTTCAGTGGAACAGCAAGGCCTGCTGTATTAAGCCCTGTAATCACCACTCACTCACTTTACTGTAAAAAAAAAAAAAAATCAGATTGCATGTTGTGAAATAATCCCATTATATTTCAGTTAATTGAATCCAGGAATACTTTAATCAAGCTAGGTGTAGTTCAAAATGCCTGCTTGAAGACCTCAGAGATGTACAGATCTCAGTACAAATTTTACAGATTAGTTTGAGCCTTGGAACACCATTTCCAACTCCTGAAGCTTTGGCTGAGCCCCAATGAGTAGGGAAGTGGAGGCAAAATTAAGTCACCTCCCTCACATGTGGGTCCTATGCCTTCCTTTGTTCTGTGTGGTCTGTCTACCATCAGGGACAAGTGCCTGGGCTTGCCATAAGGGATCAGACTCATCACTCACTTCCTAACCTAAACAGATCTGAACAGGTCTTCTTCCCCATTTGGAGTCATAGTTGATTGCAGACAGAAACATTGAAATGTGACCCAAAATCCAAAATTAAGAGTAATTTGTAGTCCTGTGCAGGTAATGGAGAGAATTACCAGGGACATTCCAAGGATTGCTAGTTCAGCGTGAGATGCAAAAGTTGAGATTTATTTTAAAATGAAATTCAGCAAGGTTATACAAAAAGTTTTCTAGTTGAACTCCTTGCATTTACTACCTGTCATCCTCACTCTCACCAAAAGGCCTTTCCTTTTTTCTTTAATTTTTCTTTTTTCTTTTTTTTTTTTACTTTCTCCTCTTTTCTCTTTGACTCCTCTTTTTCATGCTCCCTCTCCTTTCTTCCTTTTCTTCCTTGATTTCTTGCAGAAATGAACCACTGAATTTCTTTCTTCCCTACGTTGGATTTGAAGTGTTGAGAGGCTTCTGATCCATGAAAGACTTCAAGGTAGGAGGTCATTTACTGAGACATATATAATGTTGACACTAATAATAGTATTAAGCATGGCTTTGAAGGAAAGAATATGCCTTCTGGGACCTTACTTCCACAACCCAGAAAGTGACTTTAGTTCTGTGAAACAATGTAGACTCTCCCAAAAGCGTGAGGAAGAAAGTGAAGCAATCAAGTGAAATGAGAACATACAAGAGTAGGAAGAGAGAGGAGGAAAGAATGAGAGCAGGCACAGAATCCCAGAATCCCAGAATATGCTGAGTTAGAAGGGACCCACAAGGATCATCGAGTCCAACTCTTAGCCCTGCACAGAACCATCCCCAAGAGTCACACCATGTTCCTGAGTTTCATCCAAACACTTCTTAAATTCTGGCAGGCTTGGTGACCACCTCCCTGGGGAGCCTGTTCCAGTGCTCACCCACTCCCTGAGTGAAGAACCTTTTTCTAATCTCCAGCCTAAACCTGCCCTGACACAACTTCAGGCCATTCCCTTGGGCCCTGTCACTGATCAGCACAGAGAAGAGATCAGTGTCTGCCCCTCTTCTTCCCCTCACAAGGAAGCTGTAACTGCAATGAGGTCTCCCCTCAGTTTCCTCTTCTTTAGGCTGAACAGACAAAGTGACCTCAACCTCTCCTCATACAGCTTCCCCTTAAGGCCCTTCACCATCTTCATTGCCCTCTTTTGGATGCTACCTAATAGCTTAATGTTTTTCTTATACCGCAGTGATCAAAACTGCACACAATATTCAAGGTGAGGCCACACCACTGCAGAGTAGAATCATGGAGACAGAGGGACTGTGGAAACAAGGGGAAAAGGGGGAAAGTGATGGGAAACATCAAAAAAGAAAGGGGGAAAAGGTGACAGCATGTGGGCATGGGAAATTAATGTAAAAGATGAAGAGAAAGCAAAGAGGTGTGTGTATGTGTGGAGGGAGAGATTAAACGAGGCAGTAACAGAAAGAAGTGAAGTTGTCTAACATTGAGAGATGGGAAGTGACATGTTTGTTTGAATTCTGGGGCTGCTCAGCCTGGCTGCACTGTGGTTTCTGCCTTTGATCAGCTGCATGGCAGGCTGGTGTCAGATCAGAAAGCAAATGAGATGATAAAGCAGCTGAAGCTGCAATGAGTTTAACAGCAGCAGAGTGGCAGGGGGTGGGAGGGAGGAACTATAGAACGAAGTGAATACTCCCTGTGCTTTAATTCACAGAGTCCTGGCAGTGAATGCAGCTGCCTCCTCTGCTGAGAGGTTGTGAATGGCCAGAGCAAGAAGCTCCCTTGCAGTGGTTCCACAGAAAAGGACCTGTCCCTGTGTGCTGGTACCATTGTCAGTGGTGCTCTTGCCAACTGTAAGCCTCGTTGAAGCAGAAAAGAGGGTTAGTGGGCTGACAGAGTGATTAAAAATATCGATGCCTACTTTAGCTCTGCTTGCTTTCCAGCTTTTGGGTTTGCTGTGGCTGGCAGAAATGCAGGCAACTGTGAGAAGCTTTCCTGTGGTTGGCACTTACGGGTTAGGGGTAAATGGACAGAAAAGGGAGACCTTGCTCAGGGGAAAAACAGTCACTGTCTCATCAAGCACCTCAAGATGTCACCGGGGTTGACACTGCATTGGAAACCCCTGCTGCCTTGGAGAAGAGAGGAGTGGGAAGGATTGATCTGTGGGTGGAAATGCAGGACAGTAGAGGAAAAATAAAAAAGACAAGTATCCCCAGCAGGCAGCTTGATTCTGCTACACACTGATTGCATTGCCATTTTCTGTAACTTCTGGCGCAGTGTCCAAGCAGAAAACTTGGAGGTGGGGCCCAGGTCTGGGATGGAGTTGGTAAATCTAATGGGAAGTGGAGATGGAGGTGGTGTTTACTGCAAGGTGAAGCAGCAGGGTTTACTGATCAGTGTTCTGAGCACTCTCACTTGACAAAGTGTAAGGTGCCCAGAAAGCATTACCATACTGATCCATACAAACCCCTTTCCTCTAGTTTAAGTTATTCTGCCTGTTCTGTTAGGTGCCCTTGGATGGACTAAATAAAGGTGATCCATGACAATATAAGCCCTGTTGCAATGAGACTCACGAATACCTACTCACAGCTGGTATGGGGATGTGTGACTGGGAAAAGGAAATGCTAGGAATTAGGGCTGCTTGTCCCACAAGATTCCTCCTCACCTTGGAAAAGCCTTGTCTCTTCCCACAAGAGGAAGGCAGGCACCTGTCCTGGCATTGTTAATGATACACCAGACAGATGTTCTGAGAGCAAGTAGCTTCATATCTCTGCCTCATATGTCCCAGCTTCTAAAATGGAGTTTAGATTTCCTTTCTTTGTTCCCCTGCATAGGATTACCTTACTTCATTTTCCTGGTCACAGAGTATATTCCAGGCAAGTCATGTCCTGATTCAGGAATTCAAGTACTCTAAACACTTTCTGGCACAGAGGCTGGTTTTTTGACAGCTCCATCATGCCATTCCCGGAGTGAGGATTTCTACAGCGATGTTCTGGGGGCGGAGGTTGAAAGAAGTTTAGGATATCACAGAACTAATTAAATGCAAACTAGGCTGCCTGCAGAAAGCTGTGCATGCTGGTTGCTATGTTTCTGGCAGGAACAGACTGGGAGAAGGGGGGCTGAGGGGCTGCTGTTTGTTTTTTCTGTTTAAAATGAAGATGCCGACAAAGTTCTGGTTACTCACCAGCCTTTGAAAGGTAAATGAAACATGACTTCTTTCAGCCATAGAAATAAGAAAAGTGAGAAGAGGAGGTAGAATTAGAATGGATGAATGTATAGATAAATTAAATAGAAAACGTGGTTTTGTTTGTATTCAAATATTCTTATCTCTGCATTGACATATACTTTGCCTTCTAGATCATCATATTATTATATGGAGGTTTTGTGCTCTCCTTTCAAAAGAATTCCTTGTAAATTACCTTGAAATAGAAACCTTTAGAGCACTTAAGGCTTGACAGAAACCTGCATTGTGCCGATGTCTCCCCAGAAGCAGTGGTAAAGTTCACAAGGGCCAGCAAGACTTGGTTTCCTTTTTAAGGGGAAAACTAAAAGAACTAAATGAGAATGCAAACACACGTGCATCCAGACTCACTGAATCTGTCCTTATTTCATTAGTCCTCTGTGGGTAATCAGAGGACATGTTAAGCACAGCTTTCAGCTGCTTCACCTGAGCAACACTTGGGGGGATAATTAAGGACTTGCCTGACAGAGCAAAGAGAGAGGCAGAAGAAAGAATGAAGGACTTTGAGAAGGGAGTGAATAAGCTAATTGGGATCACTTCAAGAGTGAAGTTGGCTTTGAAGAACACCCACTGAAGGTATTCAACTTGCTGGAACGAATGCATTACTCAAACACCCATGTGAAAATCAATATTAAACTACCTAGGGCCGCTTTCATGTAAACCCCTAGGAAAAAGAGAACAGATTAGTTCAAAGAACGGGGCTTCAGTGATGCCATGCTATGCTTTAGACTTCATCCTGGATCTTGGCACAAGCTGGCCAGTGACAGAGGCCAGAGGGAACAACAACCATCAGAGGCAGCACAGGATAGGGAAGGAGTTGCAGGCACCTCTCAGTCAAGTGTTCAGCTCAGGAAATCCAGTCAAACACGGGACAAGTTAGAGCTGTACCAGATGGTTTGAGATTGATGAGAGTGGCAGCTATAAATGTGGGGGACAGGGTGCCAGGTGTACTGAATAAGGATGGCCAGGATGATTTAGAGACAATGTGCCACCTGTCACAAGCAAGGGATGTCCGGCCAGCTGGCAACCTCTGCCGTGACATCCCAATGCACATGTGTTAGAGGGTAAGCACTTTATGCTGGTGGTGAGGCAGGACAGTATGCCAGCAGGCAGGGCTGCCTGAAAGCTGGTCCAAGTGCAAGCAGGGTGTGCTGGCACACTGCAGCTGACCTCACAGTGCTGAGGAGATGAGAGCATTGACACAAGGCAAGGGCAGGTTGACAGTCCAGGACTTTACCCAGGAAGAGAGTTTTTCTGCATACCCTTGCTCCTTTTGCCACATAGCTGGCACTGCCTGAGTACTCTGGACACAGTCACAGGCCCTTGCTTCCCCTTCCATCCCTGACTGCAGCCCTTTGCTGACTATATGAGCAGTGGCAGTGTCCCAGCAGGGAACTGGGAGCCCGGAAGACAGAGAATAGGGTGGTTTAAACTCATGGTTGGCATGTCCAAATGGTTGAGGGCATAGACACAGTTGCAAAGGGCTTCTGGGCATGTGGAGAAAGTATTACATTGGCACAAAGCATTACAGAGGGTGGGAGCATTTCAGAAGAGCACAATGTTTCCTGCCTTCCCCAAAGTCCCTAGCAGAGAGGGAAGGTAGTAAACTCTTTGTTGCTCCCTACCTGGCAGAGGCTGCACCCATTACACAGCCTGAAGCCAGCCCCTTCCTGCTGGAAGCCTCCTCTTAATGATAGTGCACCTCTCTAACGAACGACAATTTCTGTGACAGCACAAAATAAATGGGGAACACTCTCAATCTGAAGTTTGTATTGAATTAAATATTACAGCATTGATTGGGTTATTCATTTAGCATCTCACTCAATAAACATCTCTTGCAGTGCATGTTTCTCCATTTATCTTACCTTGTCGTGGAACCTGTGCTTACCCACCATGCTTGGCACTGCTGCCTGGCTGAGGCGGGGAGGAGGGAGGATGCACAGCCCAGGAAAGCTTAGTTCAGCATTTCTTCCAAAGAATGAGAACTCTGCTTGGGAGTCATGAAACAGATCAGAGCTCTGGTCTGGGGAAGAGAGGTTCTCACTCCTCTCATAGCTGGATAAAGTCAGCACAGGTTTCCAGGGTCTCTGCTGAGCTGTGACTCAAAACTCAGGACAACTGAGACACGGGGAGAGCAAATCACAAGGAAAGCTAAAGCAGTGCTGAAGGCTTCTCTATAAGCTGTGCACATGTTTTCTCTTGGGGCTCTTATTTTAATGCCCCAAGTAAGTCATTTTTGTGGCTAAAAGAGTGCAAAGCCTAGTCTGATCCTGTTACTTAATCAGCAATATTACGGGAGGACCAGAGCTATTTTAAACTTCACCCCTTAGAAAACACTTGCAAAGCTAGAAAGCCCCATAAAAATGTCAATGCAAATGCAAACAGTGATTTGGGTATAGGCAGTGAATCCACTCTCCTAGGCACAGAATGGACATAGCCTGTAAAATGCTTGGCAGGCTTTTGGGTTCCATAAGTAATCCAGGAGCCATTCTGGGAGATGGAATGCAATTACTAGGACTAGTTGATACCAATTTATTTAGTGAATTTGCTCTATTCTGCTCAAGATCTGATCGCAACTGCCCAAATTTGTTTGTTGTTTGTATTTGTTCATTGAATTATTTGTGCAGGTAAATTATAGCCTATTAATCATGTTTATTATGACAGTGCCTAGGGATTGACCGAGAATGCACCCCCTCTGCCTGTTTTCTGAGTAGTGTGCAAAGACAGAATAATAGGCAATCCCTGGCCTCATTTATGTTTGAATTGAGTGCTTTGATTATTTGCTATTTGTCAGTTGTTGGCCATTTAAGTTGTTTAGCATTCTTTATTTTTCCTTAAACCTGATAACATAAGCTCTTCAAGTAAGAATTAAATGTTACAAACAAATCACTGGAGCTTTGGTTTTCTTGGAAGGTAGGTGGTGGGTTGGGACAGTGGAGGTGAGAAAATTTACTAAGAAGAGAGAGAAAGAACAGTTGGACCCCAGTTTTTCCAAGTAGCTGCTTGCCTTGCTAAGTGGGGGAGTGGGAGAGCTGTATGCAGTAATGACCTTGTGTTCCTTCTTCTCCCATCACGGTGCATTGTTGCATCTAGCTCTATAACAATAACTCAGTATGTTGTATCTTAAGCTGGATTCTTATTTGGTTATTTAAAGGGACTCAAAGCTAGTGTCTCATAATCAGCTCAGTTCTCCCCCTTTCAGCTACTGACACTCTGCTCTCCAGTCACTGATGTCACTCCTTGGTAGTACAGATCTTCTGGAACACTCTTTGCTGCAAAAGCTAAGGCTGCTGTCTGAGTCTGAAGGTATGTTTTTCCCAGCAATAAGACATGTTCCTACAGCATCTGAAGGTCTCATAAAGCCACTTTTCTGTCTGTTTTTTTCCCTGCTTCCAACATGGATTGCAACTGAGTCTTTTCCTGAAGTTTGCTTTCTGAAGTGACCCTCTAACTTTCCACCATGTTATGCTCATTGCCTTCTTTGTTATCCACCCCTCTTTCTTATTTTCTTTCTTTTCTATGCTTATTCTATTTACTTCTCAGCCCCTTATATACATGGACATACAAATCTGTGCCCTGAACTTGATTAAATTTCTTTTTTCCTCTCCCCTCCCCCCCCCTTTTTTTTTTCAGTGGGTAATTTAATCTCATTTCATCTTGGTCAGATGGAGATTCTTGAACTGAAATTCTCCTGAATATCAAGGGAGACCAAAAAGGTTAAACCAAAGTCATGTCTAGGGAGTTCCTGTTCACCAGAGTTTTTCACATAAAGCTGACCTAAAACAAGATTTTCTGCCAATAAAGCATAAGAAGGAAATACTTTTCCACCTAAAATTTTAAACTGGATCAACACTTTCCTCACCATATTTCAAATATTTTCCCTTAACCTTACCAAATTAGAAATTAATGTGGTGCTACAGCTTGGTTGGTTAGAGGTTGGTGCTAATAATGCCAAGCTTGCAGCTCTGATCCATGTATGGGCCATTCACTTAAGAGCTGGACTTGATGATCCTTGTGGGTCACTTCCAACTCAGGATATTCTGTGTGTGTGTGTAATAGTGGCAAGTGCAGTTCTTCAGTTCTTCATCTTATGACTCACTTCTAAACAAGACTCTCTCCCAGAGGAGAACAGGGTAAAGTTCAACCCTCATGTGGCCCTGAAGCAGCTTCCAAGGCATAACACTGCTTTTTTGCCCTTATTTCCTTCTTGAATTTTAGTTAGTGAAAATCCCAGGGTTCAGTTCAAGGAAAACAAACAGTCTTAATTTTTTTTTTTTTTTTCACCCAGATGTTATTAAGATCTTTGACAACCTCTTGTATTAAACAGTAGAATTCTGCTGGGTGTAGAGGTCAGATCCTTAAAACTTGTATGGTCCTTAGGTTTTATTCTTCTCTTCCTCTCTTTTTCTCTGGCATACAACTGACCACATGAAGCTTTCTTTGACAGTTTTATCATGCTCAGTATTTATCTTTCCTCCCATGCATTTCAGCACCCTGGTTTCTTTTCCAAATAAACAGGGATCCTCAGGGAAAGCCGAGAATTGGAGCTGAGAGGGAGGATTAGTCCCAGAGGATACCATGATCAGGTGAGTTCTCAGTTTGAAGTTCTGGGCTGCATTACCTGATGGACTTGAAATAACTGTAAGTATGGAAGCTTGACTACAATGTATTGTGGTTTAAATCCTTTTGTGTTCACAAACCAGGAGTGACTGTAGCTACATGACACAATAAAATGTGCACACTGAAATGAGTAAGTGCTCTTTGTCTGGAGAGGGAATAGAAGCATTTCAAATTATCCATTTGAAGAACAGTTCTTCCCGGTGCTTATTTGATTTTGTTATACATATACAAAGTATTCAAGCTAAATGCCTTTGCTAGCTCAATTACTACAGTTTACTTACCAAGGCTCTGTTAAATGCTTTCAAGCACAGGTCCCTTCAGTACTATTAAAGACACTTTCCATTTCTGTGATACTGTATTAAGCTTCACACTTCCACTCCCTAGTGGACTTTGGCTTGTAACTGGATCCTAATACATCCTATTATACAAACCAAAGTGATCAGGCAGAGCTGTGCTGCAGAAGGACTTTTAGAATCCACTTTTCTGAATTTCTTGAAGCAGTCAATTTGGTGCCACTCTTCATTTCCCAAATTTTCCCCAAAGTCAGCCATAAGTCTGGGTATTTTACCTGCCACCACATTTTTCACTTGTTCACTACATCTTGGTTAACATGGTGGCTGGGATGAGGAGAAACACAGCACAGGCTCCTCTAAGGAGACACTGACCCAGTTACTGTGCAAGTATTTGATCCTGTGCTCTCAGGTAATACCACAGGCAGTCAAGTGAATGGCCAGCTGTAGTTGTGAGGGAATACTGACAAAAGGAGAAAAAGGGAATTCCAAATTCTTCTTCTAAGTCTGTGACAGCCCTCCCATAATATCTGTGGCCGGTTCTCCCCTGTGTGAAGAAGAATGAAGCTATATCCCTTGCTGCCCAATAAATCTCTGGTGTAGTTTCCCTTGTGCTTCAGGACCAACTTTTTGTTGGCTCATGACTCAGAGCATTAGCTGTTTGCAAACGTGCGGGTACCTATGTGATTGCTCACATACATCCCCACAGGGGCTTCATGTTTTAAATTAGAAAACCTAAAAGAAAAAAGAAAAACAGATGAAAATTTATGCAGGTAGTCACTAGTCACTGTACTGTGTCTCATAAAAATCCATTGATGAGAACTGGGCTGCTGTATGACTTTAATGACTAAAACAGTGGAGGGAAAACAATAGACATAGTATAGGTAAATTCCTTAGTCTGTGCTTCCTAAAATATAGTTTTCCTGTGGGGGGGCCCTCCACATTTTCTAAAGCGTGGGCCACCTCCTACTGGAGAAGCTGCCTTACAAATGCCTCCCCTTCCATTCAGAACCACAGGGGATGTGTTTCTTCTCATTGGTAATGTAATAATACTCCTGTGACAACTCCAGTGATCACTTGCAGAAGGAAGTCATATGCTGAGGGTATTTAGTGTATTGTTAACATGTTTAAATGTGATTTAGCAGCTGGAAACAAGAAAGAGAAGCTGCAACCACAAGACCATCAGATCTGCATCGGCTGTGTTTAACATCTGTGAGCTCAGAAATGAAGGGAAGAAAAAGATTCTCACTGCTAAATTCTGCCACAAGACTAATGAGTGGCTATGTTAAAACTGCTTGGATGATGTTTCCCTTTTCTACATGCAGCTGAATACTACCTGCCTGTGTAGAGGTATCTCCATGGCACCAAACAAATAAATAAATAAAGTAAACTACATAATATCTACTTGGAAAGAGAAATATGTCCTGTTTGTGATGCAGACTAGATGCATTTGCTATGTAAGTTCCTCTGAAACATTCCCCAAGGCAAAGAGTCTCTTAACTGATGAAAAACTCCAGACTACACTTCAGACAATATAAGGCAGATTGTGGTCTCCTTTTCAGGGAGGTCCAGGTACCAAACAGAAATCTTCCCTGAAAAGTCCAGGAAAAAAAATCCAGTTTGACCATAAAATCATCCACTCTGTCAGCAGACAAGCAGAAAAGGCTAACTCCTCAACACAGAACTTGGGCCACATCATTAATTTCCTCTTTTGTCTATGTCATCCTATAAAATTATGGTAATCCAGTAGATGGAGAATGTTTCAAGGAAGCCTCCACTTGAAACGGCTGATAGCAGTCCACTCACCTCTGAGATCCTCCTACCTGCACTACATGTGCCCCACCACCTGCACTACATGTGCCCCACCACAGCATTATCCAGGTGCCTTCAGGAAGGAGGCACATCTGCCCCCTTGCTTTGCTGCAGCAAGTCAGGTGAGAGCACCACAAAGAAATTCCACTCCGGAAGCTGCAGCCCTCAGCTGCAAACAGTCAAACACACAGCACACTGTACAGGAGGGCTGGGAAGCTACAGTAGGCTGAACCAGCATTTGGGGTCTTTGTACTTGGATGGCAAAAATGCCAGTCACACAGTGGCAAGCTGCTGATACAGTGCAAATCCACACTGATAATCAGGGCACGTTGATGGGAAAAATGTTTCTGCAGGCTTTGCACTGGAACAGAGATTGCCTACGCATGTTCTTTTAGTATTAAACCAGATCATTTGGTGTCCTGTTTTCTCATAGCTGTCATGAGGCAGGCATGCACCCCTCATTGCATGCACAAGAGATGTGCCTCCATGTGCCAGTGCCTGGTTCAGATCACATTTACATAACTGTATTCACTGGTACTGTACAGATATGGGACAGAAAGAATGCATGTGCATCCTTTGAAACACTGCAATACTAGCCCTGCTCTCTGCTAACAGCATTCTGGAAAACCTGAGGAAAACCTAAATCTGAGGGGCAGGGAGGCAGCTTTTATTTTTACTGGTATAGCAACATAAAGCCATTTGTGATGGTGCGGAATCCCTTCCTTAGGTTTGCTGAGGCTTTGTGGCACTGCATTGGTAGAATAAGCCTACACAGGTGGGTACCAATCTGTAGCAGTTACACTGGTATAAACTACCCAGGCGGTGGAGAAATCTCATTATTCATGCTTCCTTCAAATATCACTCCCAATTTTCAACCCTTGTCTTCCTGTTGGCTATTTGATATTCCCAGAGTTCTTGCTTTTTTCAATCCATTGTCTAGCATGAACACTGACAGAAATTCATCTCCAACCAGAGAGTTTGCTTCCCACAGTGGGAAGGCAGGGAAAATGAGCCTAGATTCCTAGGCAAGCGACAAGCAAGGCGGGAGGGCAGCAGGTCCTCTTGAGGTCCCATGCCCAAGAGCCCTTCCCTCCCATCCTGGGGACCATTAGCAAGGAGGCAGTTTAGCCAATACATATTTTCCTCTTTAGTACATAATGGTAACCTGAATAAAAGGTTTGAATTACAAAGCAGGCTCACCCAGCACATTCTCTGAGCAATGACTGCCATTTGTGTCAAGAAAATAAAGAAGGAGAGAGCAGGCTGGCGCACATGGGCAAGAGTGACTGAGAGTAAAGCAGAGCGTCGATTGAGGCAGCAGGCTGGAAGTGAGAGGCTTATCCTGCCGAAACAAAATTAAGAAAAGCCACAACGAGAAAGGAAATTTGATTAAAAAAAAAAAAAAAAGTAGATTGTTATTATTGGAAAGTCGAGTGCTTTGTTCCAGCAACAAAGCAATATCGCTCACAAAAGCCTAATAACTGTTGCTTGTCTTCCCCTTTCCTGCGGCTTCTCGCCTGCCTTGCCATTCCCCACAGCCAGCTGGTGAACCAGAGCCAGGAGAGGTGTGGAGGGCATAGGAGTGGGCTGTGGGGTGGGAGAGCTGTGGGGCTGAGGCAATGAGCATCCCCATACAGCTCTACAAGGACCACATCCTTCCTTCACTGCTGCCTCTTCTCGTGTCTCTCACTCAGAGTATTTGCTTTTCTTTTTCCCAGCTCCTCTGATGCCCTTCTCCATCCCTCTCTCCATCTTTCCCTCCCTCCTTCCCTCTTTTCTCCTGCCTCACCCTATTTTTCCCTTTCTCTGCCACCCCTATCTCCTCTCCCTTTTCCTCTTCCCTGTCACTCAGCTGTGCCTCTCCTTTCCCCACTTCCCTCTCCCCCTCTCTCTCCCTGGCTGCGCTGGGTTACTAATGTGCAGTAATGGTATGGCTGGAAAGTCATTTGCGCTCCCCTTCTCTTTATTTTTTTCCTGCAGTATTATTAAAACTGTTCCATCACTGGCTGTAATGGGAGCGTCTGTATTTTCTCCCTCTCCTGTATCCCTGACATGACGTAATGCCTGCCCTCACCAAGACGCTATAACACCGAGGTAATTGAAACATAACTCACCGTAAATTACAGGCCGTTGTTCCAGGCAGGGACCCGGCCATGCTTCCTGGAGCTCATTCCAACTGGAAGCTAAACATTAGTTGAAAAGGGATGCTTAAGCAAAACAAAGCCACTTAAAGAGCAACACAAACACGGAGAGGGAGGGGAGCCCAGGACTTGGGCTTTCCTGGAGAGGTGAGGTCCCACCTGTGTGGCAGCTGGTGGGACTGAGCAGTCTGCAGGCGACTGAGGTGACTTCTCTGTGGTCTGTGCACACCAAGTCGAGGGCACTGGCACTTGAGGTGTCCTTGCAGAAGCAAGTGTCAGCATCAAATAAGCATCTCTGTTAGGAGAGAGGCTGAGGGCAGAGTGGGCCATGTAAATGACTTCTTAGCTAAAAAGTGCATCGGGCAAGTCAGAGGTGCAAGACTTCGATGGGATGCCTGCAGAATCGCTGTGCTCTAATACCCATCGCAGATGTGGTAACCTGGGGCTCTCTCCATACCTACGGGATCTGAGTTCTTCCTGACAGTGATAAGGCTGCAACCTCCAAAACAAAACACCCAAATCAACGTGGGCTGCAGGATCCTAAATGCTGCAGAGGGCATCCCTCCCTCCCCATTCATAAACCTAGCAACAAATACCTGTATTCAGAACAGAGTATTTGCTGACCCTGAGACTTGAAAGACCTTGGGCTATTGAATTTCATGGTTTTAGATCCAGATGTCCCACTCATCTCCTAAAGAGCCTCAGGTAAGTCACTTGTATTTTCTCTGTGCCTCAGTTTCTCATTTTGCAACATGAGACAAAGCACTTTCTTACTTTGTCAAGCAGTCAGTGACCCTGTTATAGGACATGAAGGAATGGCTTTACACTGAAAGACAGTAGGTTTAGACTGGATATTAGGAAGCAATTCTTTATTGTGAGGGTGGTGAGACACTGGAACAGGTTGCCCAAAGAAGCTGTGGATGCCCCATCCCTGGAAGTGTTCAAGGCCAGGTTGGATGGGGCTTTGAGCAAGGAAGGTGGAAGATGTACCTGCCCCTGGCAGTGGGATGGAACTAGATAACCTTTGAGGTCCCTTCCAACCCAAACCATTTTATGATTCTATTATTCTATATCCCAACGATGTACTGAAAGCATATGATGGTGAGAGAGGGGTGATTACCCCCCTGTTGATGGCAGGAGTGTAAGCTGCCAGGAGTCATTATTTTGCAGTCAGAAGACAGACCTGAAAAACATGACCACTGTGTTTTGGTTTTGGCTCTAGCTTTGACTGGTTCTGCGCCCATCAGCAAGTCCCTCTGTCACCCTGTGAATCAGCTGCCTTCACCCCCACACCCCATAGCATCACACAGAGAACTATGTTTGTGTGTGTTTTGTCATCTCTTGATGAAATTTTGAACAAAATGCAGAAAACCCAGACTGTGCAGTGATTTTTCTATAGTAATAGAAGTAAGTGTGTGGAAAATTTGAAAAGGTCAGGATTAAACAGAACAGCCTATCTCTCACAGGCACAAATTGGGGTCTGCCCAGGGCCTTTCCATTTATTGTCAGTGGACAATGTGGTCCAAATATGTGCTATGGTGTCATGTGGCTGGTGTCACAAGAATAACAGAGTCTTGTGAGAAACAGCCCTCAGTGCAGTGCTTTGCAAAATACAAAGGACTCTATTTTAGGGAATGAGATTTACTATTTGTCCAGGATGAAATGGCAAAAACTCAGGGAGCTATGACCCTGTGACTGCTCTGGTTTTCCCTGGAGACCTTCACAGTCAAAACTATTACAATCATCAACCCAGCAGCTGCTGTGCAGTGCCCTGAAAAAGCCCATGGACCCCCTTTCAGAGTCAGCTTCCTGGCAGTCTGAGACAAGTCCCCTTGGTGTGATGTCGTGTGGTGGGTGGGTCCATCAGGGCTGTATCTTGTGCATGATACATGGGCTTGCAAGCAGTGACTTCAGAGCCACAGGTGACGGGTGACACAGCTGCAGAAATGAAGCCGTGGTGGAGGCTGCTTTGCAGTGTTAAGTGATGCATGTCTGGAGCAGTTCTGCTAACAGAGAGTGGACTTGCTCCCGAGGTCACAAGGCTACCCCATGGATTCCCCTTGCTCCTACCCAACACTGTCTGCACTTCTGCTCTTTACACCTATACGGGAGCAGGAGAAGCCAAGGAGCAGTACAAGGCAACAAAATATTGTGTGGAAAGTCTTCCAAGAGGCCATACCCTCTGCCTTCTGGCATGCCATGGGTTAGCACCTGAAGCCAGTCAATGTAGCATCCCATGCCATCTTCTTGGACAGTTGCAGCAGTAGCACTGTAGAGCTGACATAGGTGTGTGGTCTCCCACTCCTTGCTTTTCTTGGTGCCTGGTTGGAACTGATTGCTTTTTCTTAGGCCTGCCACATGCCCATTGAAAGTGTTTCCATCAACCCTCTTACCGTAGCTAAGGTTCCAGCAATCTCACCCCTCCTCTCTTTGACATTATTGGTTTATCTTTGTCCACTGGCAAAGTTCCCAAGCAATTCAACAATAACAGTTGTTTCCCTGTGGCTGAAAAAGTCATCTCTAGCACTGGCTGTTATTGATCATCTTACAGGAACCGGACATTTTCTTTTCCTTTCCCATTTTTAAAAATACATATTTTGAGTTTCAGTCAATTTTAGTGCTCATGAAAGTGAAAGACTGATGGTGTTGACTGAAGCTAAACTTAGCTTTATATGGCTTCCCCTATGCACACATGTCTACTAATGCACCACATTACCAACTTGCATTAACTTCTGGCCCTCCCAACCTGGAGCTTCCCTAGTCAGCTCTTCCAGTGCCCCCTCCTGCCTTGCAGCCTGCCTGGCTCTTCCAGCTCAGGGCTTCCCCCCTCAGCCTCTCACTACTCTCCTGTGTAGTGTTGATCTGCCAGTTCTTGGTTAGATGGATATATCGGGCAGGACTAGTTGTTGTTCTCCACCTGACAATGTGAGAGATGCTGTCAACTTGCCAGAGCATGGTGAAAGCAGGAGCATTTCACTGTCCAGAGTGACAGCTCATAAGCCAGTCTTTCTCTTAAGTAGTCACTGAGACTTTTCCAGCCATTTTTGCCTGCAGCCCAGGTGCTCTGGGACAAATAAAAGAGCACACTCTGGCATCCCACTTTGCTCCCAGGCTGTGTTCTCTGTCCAGATAAACCTGGCAGAACTGGCATGGGACAATGGAACTAAGTAGGACAGGTAAGGGGGATATGCTTTTTCCACTGTACTCTTCTTCCAGTACCTCTAGACTTATGCCAAAATCAGATTGAGCCCTTACTCATCTCATGACCCTGTTCTGTGCTTTCTCAGCTTCTGCACTTCTGTTGTTTTCTGAGGGTAGCCAGTGTGAAACATACTGTGTCTAGGATGCCACTTGTCCTTTTGCCCCATCATGGGGATAAATGGTCATCTAGCTACAAGCTGTCCAACCAAAAGGAGCGTCGGAGTCAAATGATCCACTTGTTGAGAAGCCCTGGTACTTCAGCATTCCTCTTTCTATCAATTGTTTGGAAAACAAGTGCTCACTGCCCCAGAAAGCTACTGAATTGTTACTGGCATTTCAAATCACCAGTTCTAAATAAAATACCAGAAAGTCATAGCATGCCATTTCATTTTCAGGGTATTGTTCCTTTTCTAAAAAAATAAAAAGTTCAAACATACCTTTTAGTCTCCTTCGTGTGGAGGAAAAAAAGCATGTAAGGCTAAAACAAAAATAGAGGGTTTTTTTATTTTGAATTATTGATTCAAAATAGAGACGAGGAATTAATTTTGAATCAATTCAAAATTTCTGGTGAGAACATACCCATAATTCCCTTGTCTTCTTTATCCTTTCCTCTCCTCTCCTACTGTAGTCTATCAGGTAAATTAGGTAAGAAAAAATAACAGCAAGCAAGGACACACATCAGTGATGCCAGAGTTTTCATTAAAATGTTTTAAGTTGGGACAATGGCTCTATTAATCTTACACCCTCTGTGGGAACGTGTAGCACACACGCCTCTCCTGTAGTGAGCCTGAGAACAAAATGGTTGTTGTCTCAGCAAGCCAACCAAGACTCTAAATTTTTAGTGCAAAGAAAGGTCTCCCTTTGGTGGGAATGGATAGATCCAGGGGATGGATGAGCACAGTACAACTGGTACCACCATGCACTCTCTCTGCTGTGCAGGGAGCTTTGCCACATGTATCCTACCTGATAGCTCAGTAGGGACCGAGCTTCTGGTTATGGGCTCCCACCAGTTCCCTGTGCCCCAGAAGATATGCCCCAGGATCCTGGAGCCAAGCCACCTTGTGTTTAATTGTTTTGCCTTCCTGAACTTGTTTTCAGCCTGGATCCTCTTTGTCCTGAATCCCTGAGGACAGCTCTGGGCTGCTCAGTTAATTGGAAGTGGCTAAAGCTGTGGAAGGAGCTCTGCAGGTGGAGGGGGCGTTGTTGGGTTCAATTTGTGGAGACTGTTGAAAATCTCTTGCTTAGTTTAACAGTCACTCGCTATTAGGGTGAGCTGCTTGTCTGGGTACCTGTGAGAGATTTCTGAGAAGTCCCAAGGGACTGTGGAAGTGATGGCAATTATCTTCATCTGTGTTGTGTTTTATTAAATAATGGTGAGGACTGTGAGAGCTGGAAATGAGGAGAGGACGATGTAAAGCCAAGTGAGAGGACACGGGAACAAGGTGCATGTTGGAAAATGAAGGGGTAAGGAGCATGCTCATATGGCTAGGTATATGTAAGAGTGATTAAAGAGAGTGGAGAGGGAAAAATAACGAGCATGCTGACTTAGTCTGTAACAGGCAGAGGGTAATGATCAGGGAGGCTGGAGTTAAAAGGGAAAAGAAGATGGGGTATCAGTGGGATAGCCCCTTTCATGAGAAAGACAGAGAGCAAAAAGACACAATGGAAAAGTGTGTGTGTGCATGCGATGCATGTGCATGTAACACAAGGGAAAAAGAAAGAAGGAGATGTGTAATGCCAAATCCTTGGTAATTTAATTTTCCAGGAGGAGGGAAGGGGCTGGAGCCGACAAGAATGCACTTGTGCTGGTGAGGCATTTCCCAGCCCTGGCGTCCAGGAAGGCAGTGGCATTTAGGTTTATGCTGATGACACATCTTTCCACTTGGGCAAATGGACGGATTCCCTCTCTAAATCACTCCAACGTGATTTTAATAGCAGGCAGAGGTGGCTTTTGGATAATAAATGGGTACTAAACCCTAAAGAGACACAGGCTGTGTCATATAGAACAGATGGTAAATTAAAAAGAATGGAAGTCCGTGACTTTGCTTAGCTCTGCTCCAAGCTGGGGAGCTCTCACTCTTGTTATACTAAGTATTTAGTATTTACACTGCAAGGTTTCTTCTTCTCCTACCCTGACTTGAAAGATTGCAATTATGTGTAATAACAGTGAGATCGCACTGATTAGAGAGGTGGCAGGAATGGCAAGGCTGGATGATGGTGATGATAATCATCGTTCTTATTAGCGATCATCAATAATTAATAATTGCATTGTTTATCCTTCATCAGTGGCGGAAAAGACACCTAGACATGCCAAAAGGTTTAAAAATCAGCTTGCTTTGTTTTGTTTACTGACAGAGGAAGTCTTCCTTTGCATTTGCTTTTTACTTGGCATTGCCAGGGCCCTGAGTCCCTGTTCACCTTGCAGAGGGTATTTAAGCCAGTGCTTAGTGCCCTTTGGCTTCAACAGGATGAAAGCATGTGTTAAGGGTGAAGCACATACTGAAACACTGCAGAGCAGTGACTGCAAGCAGTGAGGAGCTTGCCTTTGAAGTGATTGGAGCACTGGGGCCAGAAAATGTATGAATAAGCAGCGTTAAGACCAGAAGTGAAGCTGCAGTAGAAACCTTCTCTGGGTGTGTGACAGGGTGTGATGTGGTCCTTTGAAGATGATCAGGTGATTCAGATCCAGCCGTTCCTGCCAGCTTTCCCCTGCCCTCTCCCTGCTCACAGAGCAAGGCTGACCCCTCAGGAGTACCAAGCTGAAGTGCTGCAGGAGGCAGTGTGGGAGGTTCAGCAAAAACCCCTGCAGATGGGACATGGATCCTGGTGTCAGCCAGTCCCTCTGGAGTGGGATAGCAAACAAGCTATTTGGCTCTCTCTGGGTTTGACAGTGTTACTGCAGAGAATGCAAAGTGATTGTCAGGGTGTCAGTGGGAACGAGTGCATTTTCATAAATGTGTGTCATGTTACATTTTGGGCTATTTCACAGCACTGTGAACTGGGATAACTGGGGTTGCTGGATAAAATCTAGCAGTATCCCAGTAAGAAAACATGGAAGTACATAAGCATAAAAAAGATCATTGCTTTATACTCAAAAGCTGACAGTTAAGGCAACACTGTTGTTGGTTCTCTGTCTGATATACATGAGAGGGAGCAAATCCTAGAAGCAACTGAAGCCATAAAGGCAATCACTTACCAAGGCCATGAGATACTGATCTTGCCCCATCTGAGCTCTGTCAGGCTGGCATATTGGAAGATGTTCATTCCTTTTAAACAGGTATACCACAAAGAAATCGTGAAGACAGCACTATTAACCCAGAATGTTGCTTGGGAGATCTAAGAAAAAAACCTCCTTCATCTTCTGGGACCTCAGTTCTGTTACAGCCCCTCTGGAAAGATGCCTTAAAGAGAAGTACTCCTGGCCCTGCTGAGCTCTTAGAGGGGAGGCAGAGGAGGAAGATGAGTGAATTTATGTTTTGATTGCAGTTCCACATCAAAGACTAACTTTACAATTGTGCAGGCTCCTAATTCTCACTAATTTAGGGCAGTAGTCTCAAATTTGCCCACCTAATGGCAGATTAATAAACCCCCATACAGTAAAAATATCAGAGAAGCTGAGGAGAGGAATGGCAAAAGAGAATAACTTAGCTTAAATGTCTTTTTTTTAAAGAAATATTTTTAATTCTCACCCCCCTTCAATCTATGCACTTCATTCAAACTTTGGTGACTGCATATGATGTATATGTTTGTAAAATAAAATAAAATTCATGAAGAAAAATTGCCTTTAATAATTTGAGGAAAAAAAACGTTGAAAGAATCCTTGAGGCTTAAAGCAAGTTATTATTTTCTATTACTAATTACGAAGATTACAGGCACTAATAGTAGCCAACTAAGAAGAGATCTTCAGTGTATGCAGCACCATGCAAATGTGGAGAGCAGATGTTCTCTTCCCCTTTAAGCTCATCATCCAAACACACAAGGCATTCAGAGTGTGAAATGGATCAGTCACACACACTACACTGAACTGGGAGATCCAGGAACACTTGCAGGAAGCTGAGCATCCAACTAACCTGCTAATGGAATAGTAGTTTTATAGGATGATGGATGAAATGGAATATAATTATATGTTTGTTTATTATGTCACTACAACCACCATGACAAAAAGACCAGGCTTTTAAACAGCACTCCTCCCCCTACCCTCCCAGGAATGGTCCAATGAATGAAAAAAAAACCAGAAACAAACAGAACAGAACAAACAGAAAAAAAAACAACCAAACAAAAACTAAACATCTTTAAAGTAAGAACATTTGGGGGTTTTGTGGGCTATATCCTGAGGAGGTTGACAGAAACTCAGCTCCACAAAATTAGTTTGATTTGCTGGTGTTTGATTTCATAATATTCTACAATTTAAATTTACCAGTTTTCATGAACACAATACAAGAAAAACAATACTTTTCACACCAAGAAACCATTTCAGTTGATTTATTAGTAGTAGGAAATTATAGGTTCAACAGTGAAAAGAGATTCAATGAGTAGATGAAAGGGATCCAAAGAAAAGAGAGGACACAAATACAATAAAGGGGAATAAAGATCAAAACTAGGAAAGAAAAAAAAGTTATAGCCTTCAACTTCAAAATTTCCACAACTCGTGACTAATTTGGTAAGATGTTCCTACCAGCTCTGATATGTAGCCTTTAGGAAGGTAAGCTTTGGTTATACTGAAGTAGCCAGCAGTATCTGGTGTCACAGAAGGGCAGACTAATACAGATGTCTCAGTGTAGACTGAAGCACCTCACCATGGTTTTCAATCCTGTTTGTGTTCCTCTAAAAATTGCCTAGTAGTGGTACAGATCCCTTTATCACCAAGTTACTTTTGGAGATATTAGAGTGACTTTTCTTTACCTTTTGTGTTTCCCTTCGACATAGTCCGTAAACCATTAGCACAGCTGAATAAGTTGAAAACCACTGCATTAGATAACTGTGATTGAATAGAACCTTTGGAAACTGGTTCTGCACAGGAGTGACAACTTCCAGCTTTAACTGTGCACACATTGCCTATGAGGTTACATCCCAGGGTCTGTTTATACAGACAGACTGCCATGTTGGTAAAGCAAGATGTTAGTCAAAACCTGGGAGAGTGCCAGAGTCAGCTGAGAAGGTTAAAAAAGCATGCCTTTAATGATTAAAAGTATTTTTGGGCTGTAACAGCACTTGAGCTTTTCTGAACTTTCCTAACATATTTTTTATCCTGAGGCTGTTAAAAATATATCTGTCCTTTTAGGATTATGACAGAGGTGTACAGATAGCTTGTGAAGAATTTTGTTTGTTTGTTTGTTTGTTTGTTTGTTTGTTTTTTTCCAAATCTTCAACATTCAGTGTCATTTCAAATTTCAGAAAATAAGTGTGGAATACAGCCTGATGACAATTTTGTAACATCCACCCCTCTATCTCCATGTGCCTTTTATCCAACAGGAAAAAACCTATTCCGTTAAGGAAGACTGAAAAAATTAAAATGTGATTGCCATTTTCCCCCCATCAGTTTCTCAACTACCTACATTTATGTTTTGCTACTGACTGGAATCCTGTCACCTTTTTTTCACTTCATATATGTTAATCCCAGAGTGTTTTCTTGTCCCTTGCTTCACGTGTGATCCTGCGAGCTATGGTGCCAGGTGAAAGGGATGGCAGTGCTGGTAGCATGGGACACAAGAAGGAAAAGGTCATTGCATGAAGCTGCAGGAGGATATGGCTGCAGGTTATTCAAAGAGATGTGCTCACCACAACACTCACTCCCCTGAACCATGAACCCGTCCAAGCCCTTAGATGGCCCCATTGCTTTAAGGTGAGGAAGAGGTAATGATCCTGCACTGCAAAGAAATCTTTTGACATTTCTTTGGGGAAAACAAGAGGTGGAAGTTGGTTGAATGAGGTTTGAATGTTATACGTGAAACTTTACCTTACAGACTCCATCTCCTCTCCTATATGTTTCCTGTAGAGCAATGAACCTCAAACACCAGCACTACTAAAAAAAGTATGAGTGTCTTTTAGATGAAAAGCAGCCTAGATTAGTGACAATGGCATTTTCACATCAGCAACAGCAAGTTCAAGGCAACTGCTGTTCACGTTAAAGCGAACACAGCTTTGCAGCACACAAAAAGCATGCTGCCATCTGTGCTTAATTACATTTGTATGAGGTCTTGCTCTTCAAGTCATTTTGCAGAGTCCAGTACTATTGATTTCATAAAAGTTACATAAATCTGACTGCCATTGCTTTTATTAAATTTTGCTAGCTGTTTCACTGTGGAACCTTGAGATTCTCTCTCTTCCTGGGTGCTAGTGCTGGAATACACAGGGACATTTCTGTGATTTTTTTTGGAGATGCACCTCAGCAGGCCATTTTTAGGTTTGAGTTAGAGTGAAAGGCAATTAGGATAGACAAACAGAGATGCTATCAGCATATGCAGAATAAAGGAACTAATCTCAGCCAAAATAAAGTGGAATTTTGCCATCTGAGAGAAAAAAAAAGAGGTGCCCTGGCTTTCCTGAATTGCATCCAATGTCCCAGCTGTATTGATCTGGACAGACAGCTGCCCTACACTTTGAGCAGAAATCTACTGGATTTCTGCACCAATGGCTGCTGTGACTGTCATACAGAATTGCTACAGATGCGGCTGATGTGTGCAGATCGGTCTATGTATGCACAGGGGACCCAGTGTGCAATGGATGGGACCTACTGCTTTTGCATCTGCCAGTATTTCATCTACCAGCATGCCTGGTTGTTGGCTACCCTGATGGGTTAGAGATGTGGTTCTGCAGGAGGGATGAGAACAGAGGGTGTGTTTTAGTGTTGCTTCTTTTTAGCTGGTTTATGAAATTGGAAACCTGGCTGTCTTCAAATACTCAATGTTCCTTTAGTTACACCAGATCCATTCAGCAGCTGTGACTGAGATGCCATGCCTTGGACTCCAGTGCCAGCCGCAGTGTGCGATGTCCATGTTCATCTGCTGTGTTCTTGCACATTCAGTGGCCATATACTGATTCATAACAAGAGAAATACTGGAGGCCTTTTGCACTCTACTTCTGATATGAGGGTTTTTTCAATAATCCTGAATTGCCTTCTAAAGATTTTCCTTATAGCCTTGTCAGCTAAAAACCTCAAATTTTTTCATATGAGTCTGTTGCAGGCAAAACAGTCTCAGTTCAGGGAATTTTAGTGAATTTGATTTATTTCCAATTAACATAAACTTTTATTTACTGATTTGGTGATGGAAAACAAAGAAGACTTAGATAATTAAACACCAAGGGAAGCTTCTTTCTTCCTCGTTCACCAGGCTCAGCTTCAGTCCAACACCTCTCTCCCAATAGCCCCCTTCCCTCCATTTTCAATATGTTTTACACACAGTCCTTGCCACTACCTTTGGTGAGGAAATGGGCAGTGTAAAAGGTAATTTTTTGCCGTTGCTCCTGGGTTTTCCTCTTTTCTTTCCCTGTTCTTTCCTCCAACTAATACCCTTCTCCAGCCTGGGTCAGCCACAGGTTGCTGTCCATTCAGGGGTGCCTCTGCTCCAGCATGGGTCCCCCACAGGCACAGCGTCCTCCCAAGGTTGCCCAGCACGAAGTCTCTCCCTTCAAAAGTCATTCCAAGCCCATCCCCCTTCCACATGCTTCCTTCTGTATCTGTTGCTGTGTCCCTTCCTCTGCCTCCTTTTGTGCATCCTCACAACCTGAGAGTGATGCCCAACACTCTGTCCTTTTACGGGGATCAGAGAAGAACCTCCTGTGGTCAGATGAAGCCAGGGCTTTGAGAGGAGAAAAAAAATCTCACATTAGAGAGTGCAAGGCTTAGTCAGGAGTGCTTACACTCCTGACAGTGACCATGAAGGTATCTTGGTCATCAGAGGGGTCACCGCTGGTTGCTGCACATGGATGCCAGTGAGAAGGAGTCACTGGCAGATTTCTGATGGACATGCCTCCCTCACTCACTCCCTGAGGCACCTTTTTTTCCTCTGTCTGCGTACATCCTGACCTTCCTGCACATGGGGATATTCAGAGAGAGGATTCAGAGGGAATTTCCACCTTGTAAAATGTCTCATCCATTTATTTTTCCAAAAGAAGCCAAAGTTGCCTAAGTTTTCGTTACAGAAGTTTAATGGGAAGAATGTTAGATAGGAAGTCAGCACAAGCTCAGGTCTGCTCCCAGCTCTGCCACTGGCGAGCTGGATCCAGCACTTCAACTTCAAAATGTTTTTTTAATTAGGGACCCCAGACTGTGCCTGTTATGGTGTATTTAGTCTGGAAGCTGTACAGAACAGAGTCTGCCTCTCACCATGTGTGTGAGACACCCAGCACAACAGGGACCTGGTCCCTGCCGAAGCCTTGAGGCACGACAGTAACACAAATAATAAATAGTAATACCGTTAGCAAAAGAACATACATATTTATATGAATATGTACTGATGCAAAGCACCACTGATTGACAGCAGTGCTCAGCACACTCACGGTGCCGGGATTACATTATATGTGTAGTCATGGCTTTATACACAAAATGCAGCCCATAAATTAAACCACTAATTATCTCTGCCAATGGCACCAGCCTCCTTACTCATTACCCTCCTGGGGTGTCACACAAATAGCTCCTCACATGTGGCCCTAGAGCCACCTGGTTGGGGTGAGGGGCAAGTAGAAGGAGAGCTAGGATGGGAGCTTTTCTCTCCTACGCATCTAACTCCACCATGCAACATCTGGGATCGCCCCCCTGTTGTGTTACCTAAGCATCTTCTCAGAGAGAAACAGCCCTTACTCTCCACTCCTTTCCATTCCTCTCCTTGTCTCCTGTACTCCTGTCCTCGGTCTGTGCAGCTACCAGGCAGAGCTCCAGACATGCAGCATGGTGTGCTGTCCCACGGAAACTGGCACTGTGAGTGGACCTGTTCCCCACCCTTTTAAACCCTTTTGGCCTGGCTGGGTACCCACTGACTGAGGGCCAGGGACCTGAGCACTGGTACAGAGGAAGTTCTCAAGAACATACACCAATACCTGATCATGCTGACAGATCTTCAGAGCTAGTGGTAGCATCTCCCTGAGTCATCAGCATGGAATGTGTTTCAAGCAGCTCTGCATAAACACCGCCTTCAGATGGTGTAGAGGAAGTACTTTAACTCACCCACATCCCATAAATGCGACTACAGATCTCTTGATGGCAGCAACAGAACTGTCATCACCCTTTAAACAGACAGGGTGTCACTTGTTTTTTCTCTTATTTCTCCCCCATAGCCATCTTCTGTGTAGCATAGGGGCATGTCAGGTAAATCTGTGCCTTTCTACCTCTCCGGCAAGTCAGTGTACATGGTGGAGGCGGCAGTCTGTCTGTGCACAGACATCTTTGTGGCTCCTGTGGACTTGTAAGGAAGATTCACATAGGCAGGGGAGCGATCAGGTCCCAGATGCTCAAGAGAAAACAGCAGAGTAATTCTCCACTGCTGTTTCTATGTGCTTCAAAAAGACATTAGAGAAGAGAGAAATGCATAACTGAAAGGTGCTGAATAATTTGGGGAAATGGGGTCACGCCCACCCACCCATTTGTAGAGCTTAGAGATCTGTATAAAGATGCAAATGAATACATCTGTTGTGTCATTAAATGCAACTGCAGCAACCTAGATGAAAGGGAAAGTGAGTGAAGGAGTGAGGGAGAAATGCTGACTGGTAATAGTGCCACAAAGTTGTCTTCTGTGATGAGGATCTGCCAAGTGCAAAGCCCCAGGCTAGTGCTGTGGGTCCCTGTTCAGTACCCATTTTTTCTCTCCTCCTCTGCTGCTTTTCGTAGTCTCTTCACCTGGCAGCGACCAGATTCCCTTGTGTTCTTCATAAGAAAGCTGTGGGAGCTGATGGATGTGGAGACAGTGGTTTAATCCCTTCTTTCATCTCCCTGTGGAGCCTGGCTACTGCAGCCGGTGTTTTGTAGGGAGGGGAGAGGACAGGACAGAGGCACATGCATCTCTGATGGACAGCAGCCCTCTGCTGCTGGAAGCACCTCTGCCTCTGGGAAGGGATGGGGTATGAGGTCAAGTGACAATGCGTGTGCACAGGCTGCTGTGAGTAATTGAATGTGGGAGTGATCCTGACAGCATCTCTGGCCCCACGCTCTGCCGGGGCATGAATCATCTGTGACGCCAGGGTCTGAAAAGACACTTTAGAAATGTCACAGCCAGAAGGACCTGTTAGTGTGACACCCAGCATCAGGCTGGCGCTGGCGCCCAGACACACTGGCTCTGCCAGGGGAGGGAGCAGAAACTTTCCCCATTCCCTCAGCAAAACAGAGAGGACTTCTGGAACACTCCATACAGCTCCTTGCCATCTTCACCACACATCCCTGTCAGAGAGCAGGGGTCCTCCTGTTTGCAAGTGCTCAACACTCCCTCTGTCTTGCAAGTGTTCCCTGGCTGACAGGTGGGGAGAAGGTTGTATTTATGGGAGCCCCACTCCTGTTGCTGCAGGTTGCTGTGCTCCTCTCTGTCAAGGTTTTCTACATCCCTCTGCTCCTCTAAATGCTTTCACAAGAATGCTGCAGTGGGCATATGCTCTGAGGCCCTTTCTCCTGGCTTGCTGGGGCTGAAGCTTTTGTCCCTAAATTCAGATCTGGTATCTGATTTCCCCTGACACTTAGATTTGCCAGTGGGAAGCTGGCTGGGCAGTTGCATATGCCATGAGACGACTTGATCTTAGGCCTGCTTGTTTATATGCTTTTCCTTTTCAGGGCTATCTAGAAACATAAACAAGGAATGCCTCAGCTCTGACAAAATGACTTTTATGTACATTTTTCTCTTCGGGCAAGTGTAGAGGGAAAAGCACAGATCCATAGAAAACCAGGAAAAAACTACACAGTGGATTCATTGCTGCACTGCTTTAGAAATATCTTTGCATTTTTTCAGCACCCTTACAAGTCCTTCCTGTCCTTCCTCCCTCCTTCCTGCTCGTTCTAAATTGCTGGTGGCTTCAAGGGACACAGCAAGTGTAATATTTGTGTTATGATTTTAGCTGCTGTTTTTATTGTCTATACAAAGGCAAGTGGATGAAATATAGAGTGATCTTCAGTTCCTATATAACTATTTTGAACTTCAGTCTTCTAATCAATGCTGGTTGTTTCCATTTTCCCCTTTTTTTTTTTTTTCTAAATAGGGTGCATAAGCATTCTGAATTCCATACTACCTCTCTTACTTCTTGGTCTTACTGAGTTTTTCTCCCTAGCCATCTTCTGAAGTGACTGTGCATGGGGGTCTCTGAGGCCTCTGAGAAACTTTGCTGGAGGAGCTCACAATTCTCACATATACACAAATGAGTGTTTATACAAATACATACATATACATTATATACTCTCTCCTTATGAGAGAGTATATACTTTTGGCATTGGAGAAGTTAGCCTTTTCAAAGGGCCGAGTGTATATATATTATTCCTTGACAGCATACTCCCTGTGTGCATATGCAGTGGAATCAAATCATGACCACTGGTCCCTGTAGCTGTTTCCAGGGTTTGACAGCTCCTGCTGCAACAGGTATGAATGAGCATCCAGTGAATAAAACCTTTTATTAACTCTGCCATCCAGGTGGCCAGCTGAACAGGCATGTGCAAGCCCTTTTCTGGGTGTGTACATCTGTCCAGGTGCAGGGACGTTCTCAAGTGTAAAAGCAATCTTTTTTCCTAGCATTTTTGAACATGTTCATAAGGTTGATATTGTACAAAAGTTTATGCAGGTGCATATTTCTGCTTTCCCCAGTGACATTTCTCCACACTGTTATTAACCAGTCATACACTAATCACCCTGTTCAGCATGGATCATTGAATAGCTTCTCATGCCAATTTGCAGTCCAGGAGCTTATCATTCTTCTAAGTTATTTATAACTGTCCTCAATGTTTCTCTCTCTTTATTTATGGCTCCCAGGCTGCTTCCTATCAAGCCTGTGTGGATCAGTGTAATGTGCTCTTGAATATATTCAAATCTGAATTTGTTTTTCTTTACACTGATTTCCACATCTGTCTATCTCAGACTGCACCCCTCATTTGACTTGAGATCAACCTTTCAGAGGCAACCAACAGCTTAGACCAGCATTTCTATCTTCTTCATCCTTCCTAATGAGAACAACAGTAGACTTTTACCTCAACCTGAATGTATTGTTTTCACAGTAGAAAATTATCATCTCTACAATTCAGAAGCATTGGTGATATTTCCCGTTGACTGCATAAAACCTCTAGCATATTTTCAAGTTGGAATCCTTCCGTAACAACTGTATTTTGAATTTTCGTGCCACAGAGCTGAGCAGAATCACTATTAAATAGTTAATTCAGCAGTGTCTGAAAGACTCCAATAGTCAACCTCTAAAAAGTTTTATAGTAAACACAAGGATCAGTCTCTGCTCTGAAAAATCAAGTAACTGAAAAAATGAGTGGTATCTTTAATGCAGAGCATCACCCCTACGACTTTACTCATTCTGTTTTTCCTCAAATGTTTGTAACTAGTGTTAAAAATTCCAAGTAATGTGATGAATCCCTGCAGGTTTCAGCAATGACAATAATATCAAATTCCTTCTCATCAACGGGAATTTCCATTTCCAGCTTGCCTGTTCCCCTGATGTCTAGGACCTCTGTATAAGTAATAGGAAAATCTCTTTTCTTCACAACTTCAGCACAGCAGCTCAATTTGTTTGCAGCATGCTGAGCTGGAGTTCGTATTGCATTTGTCTTCTTAGCACCTTCCCTTTGTGTCATCAGTCAAGCGACTGCCTGGCTGCTCCAGCTTGTTTCTGACAGAATGGAGCAGCTTTGAGATGGAGGCCATTCTGCTCATACATGGTTGCATATATGTATATAAAAGACTGAAGACAGCATTATGAAACCCCCAGCAACTCCACTACACACTGCAGCCACTTATTTTACACTGACACCAGAACACTCTTTTTCCTACTCACCAGCTGGCGAGAAGTTTTAAGTGACAATGCTAGCAGATCACACGAGGAATCTCTGCCTTCGAACACCAGACTTCGTTAACATGAGGACAACATGAGGACAACTGCATCAACCCTGCTGCTGCTGGTTGTTGAAGGTGTTTACACCCCAGAGTACTCCTATTCCTTGGTTCCTTCCTCAGTAGCTGGCAAGAGTTGGGAGAAAGGGTGCACACAAACCTCTGAGTAATCAGCAGCTTCTCAACAAGTGCAACAGAGGATCTGTGAAATCAGACATCATCTGAGAAGATCTTCCTCAGCACGTAACAACTTACATACCAAGAAACTGTACAGAAGAATAAGTACTCCTCTTCCTCCTCAGTCACGCTGGCTGTTTGTCATCCACCGTGTTGACACCACTCTGGGACAAACCAGCAGCATGGAAACTTCTACCACCCGGTCTGATCAGCTAACAGTCTTTATATCCCCTTTATAGGAGACCAATATAAACTGAAATTCAATGACCACAAGAAAAAAAAAAAAAGGTTTCTATTTCTGTTGGCAGTGTGTGATAATCAAACAGAGACCAATTCAATAAAGTCTCGGTTTAACAAAGTACTTGAAAATGTAGTTTTCTCTAATCATGTCTTTGAGATGTTTCTTGTTTCTTGTCTGACAAAAGATGTAAATACAGGCAGCCTCCAGCATATGCTGAGGTACTCTGAAGCAGCAGCCTCAACTGTGTAAAAAAATGGTTACTGTACTGTAGAGCAAAATGATGACATAAAGCATTTCTCCAGGGCTGCCTGGCACTAATGACTTTAATACAGTGAGTTGAACAAACTTACGTGGCAGCGGTGACTGTGAAGGAGGACTTTTAACTTGCCTACAATAACTACCTTGCTAGGAGCTGAGTGTTTCAGTCAGGGTGATGAATAGTGAATAGGAGCCATAGGAAGGCCAGTGAATGTAGGTAGTGAAGAAGGCAGATCTGGATGAGGAAGGGTGCAGGACACAGCTGTAGGAGAGCATCTCTGGCAGCAGTAGAAGGATGCAGTGAAGTATGCATTTAATTCCTAAAGCATGCAGCAAAAAGCTTGGCTGCCCTGGGAGGAATTTGCCAAATCAGGACTTGGAATGCTGAATATAATACAGATAAAGGTGCACGCATGAGTGCTCACTTCCCCTGAGAAATGTACACATGGGTAATATCTGGGGATGCTGGCAAAGGTTCCATGACCTCAGATGAATCCATAGCAGATTTATACCACACAGGATTGTAATTTTGAAACACTGTGATGAGAGTATGGGTGGGTATCCTAACACAGCTCATACCACAGTCCTTGTGCAGTAGCAGACATGACATCAGAAGCAGCACAGTTACAAGGAGCAGCAGTTACAGAGCTGATGGGGGGCTGAATGCAAAAACCTTCTTGCTTTGCGACTCTGCATCCATCCCAGGCTGACGTTCTAGCACCTGTAGGTTTCCTCCTGCAATCAGTCTCAGTACTATTCACCAGACTAAGCTGTACTTCCAATTATATTTATAGTCCTATTAGTAAAACTGGTGATCTATTCATAGACAAGCCATGAACACAAGAAGAGAGTCAAACACAGCCAATTACTTACTGCAAGAGGTAAACTGTGCCATCAGCAAAATTTCGTATATCTGTTGTTCTCCACTCTCTCTTAGATCGTTAATAAACATATTGAACATCCCTGGTCCTGATGCTGATCCCTGGAGCATCTTGCTATTAACCTCCTTTCATGCGGAGAATTGGACGCTTATTCCTTCCCTTTGTTTCTTACCTCTTATCTAGGTTTTAATCCATGTCAGGACTTTGCCTCCCACCCTACGGGTAACAAATTTCTTTAATAGCCTTCTGTGAAAGACTTTATCAAAAGGCTTTTGAAAAGTTTAAATAAATTATATCCCCCCCCCCCACCCCATCTCCTCAGTCCAGTATTTCATTAACTCTTCCCCAGAATCCTAATAGGCTAGAGAAGCACAAGTCACACTTACAGAAACTGGCAGACAGGTTTATCTCTATCGCGTTAGACTCATCTAGAAGCTTTCTAACTCAAACGATTTTTTTTTCCAGTGTTTTCTCCTTGTTCTGAGGTAGAGATGCTCTGTTTTATAATTGGATCAACTTTGGCTTCTTCGTAAAACATGGTGACAATAATTACCTCCCCCTCCTCAGCTCCTCAGTCCCAAAGGTGTCTGTACAGAGAGCTATTTGAATAAGCCACTGCCTGCTTTGGTTAAGCTACTCTGAACTTCTCTTCCTTGGGCATTCGAAGATGCTTATCACCCACTTGGAAATTCACATCTTTATCTGCTGTTTCATCTCTCATGCCTCTGACCCGTCTCAGCCTGGGACTTTTACAAATATCCATAAGTTACTCCCTCCTCTCACTCTTCTCCTCACCTCCCCATGTGAGAAAGCCCTGAAGAGAGAAATATATTTTTTCCAGGTGCCTGCTGCAATGCTAGACATAGATGGGAGTGGCAAGTTGCCCAAGGCAGCAAGTATTTCAGCTTGGTGTGCTGGTGGTGTTGGCTCTTCTACCCTTTCAGCCACCAAAAGTTTGTGCTGCTGACACCTCAACCCTCCTACTTCATCCTTGTGGTTAGCCAGGAGGTCCTAAAGACAATATTGATGGCCATTACGCACTTACACTGACTTTGAAAGGCAGCAACTTTAAACCCCCTTTTTTGAAAGAACTGATGGGCAGAGCTCTGTTAGCACTGGGAATGCAAAACAACACACATACACGGAGGGAGAGCTGATTTCCACCAGAGTGAGAATGGAGTTGGATATCTCCAAAGCAGCTTTTTGCATGGCAGAGGTGGGAATTTTCTTCTTCTCCCCCCTTAAAGACAGCTCTCCTACTGTAACCGGGTGTTTTTCGGTTCCACTGTGCACTTCATCCAGGCAGAAGAACAAGTGGCCAAGCTGTGGCTGTCATGAGAGAGGAAAATCAGGTCTGCAAAATGTCCATTTGGTGTTACAGACACAAAGGTCTCTCTGCTGACCCTCACAGCTGCTGCACACACGCCCAGCAGCAGCTTAGCATACTGCTTTGTAGCATGAGGCCCAAAGGTTGGCTCATGCAATGAATGATATGCACAGGTCTCCATGATGTGCAGCTACTGAATTAAAGCCTGGAAGACACTACAAGTTATAGCAGTCCCTCAAACAGACCCAGGAAGGAAGAAGACTTGCAAAGGGAGCTGTACACCCTGACCTTGCCTGTGTCTCACCAAATGAGGACCTCTCTGTTCTGCCATCCCCCAGAGTCTACTCTACACGTTGCTCTCTAACCACAGAGCCACTATCCCTATGGGTCGCTTCCAGCTCCTTCGTAGGCTGAAACCAGCTCTAAACAAGAGCTGGAGTCACACAGGAGACCGACGAGCTTTGCAAGAGGTCTCTTCATGTCCCCGCACTTTTGGAGCTGCAGCACTGTCAGTCTGAGGAAGCTGTTTTACCTGAATGGCTGAGGAAACTTTTTATGTACAAGTTGTTATGAAGGTTGCCTCCACAGGACAGCTCCCGTGCTGTGGGAAGGATGGTTCCTTGCCCTGATCTCTCCTTTGTAATCAGCTATTGTCTTCTTATTTCAGAGAACTCCACCATTTTGCTCCTGGGGGAAGTTGGGTGTCCACAGAATCTGGGCATGGGTTTGCCATGGTATGGTTTGTGCAGCAAAGGTCATACCCTCCTTAATCTCCATTTTACATATTCTTTGCTGCACTTTAAATTCTCTTGTATTACTATAATTTGGGCTCTATTTCCATATTTTGGAAAGTGCCTCACTGCATGACTGTATCTTTCCCTCTATTCACGGTATCACTACACAGTATTACTTTCCACCTGTGGGGAGGATGTATATGCATCCTATGGAAGTAGGTTAGGGCTGTAGCGAATGACCTCATATCGTCTAGTTGTTCACCACTCTCCTAATGGATGTGTAAATTGGTCTTTGTAATACAACTACAGTGTTTCTTCCTGCAAACCCCGAGGCCACACCCAAAACAGTTTATTGTACCTACAGAGAGCTCTTGCACATCTTTTAATGAGGCCCAAACATGACCTCCAGGCCTTGGGTGCTTGAGCACATCCATCACCATGCTGTCAGGCTTTCCTGCACCAACTGTCCCACAGGCTCTGTGTGGAGCATTCAGGGGGAACAGGCTCTATGGGCAGTGCTCACAAATACCCTCTAGGCTTCTCTTTCATTACGATCACAAATCCCCAGTATCCAAGACTCAGAACCTGTGCTGCTCCTGTGTTTTGTTACGCCTTGAAGTTTCACATATTTCCTGTTCCACATGAGTCATTAGGAAGAGTTATTGACAAACAGGAGCTGTTCAAAGGAGAGCAACTGAAATGATCAAGGGAGTGGAGGGATTGATTTAGAAAGAAAGATTAAAAGGATAAAGTCTGGAGAGATTGGTTAAACAGCAACTACTGTGAGCATGATAACCTACACATACTTAAAAAGTATTTCAGAAACAGGAAAACACTAGTAGCATGATACATGGGGAGACAAGTGAAAACAGGCAGGAATTGAGAGTAACCTGAATTTTCCCTTTGAGATTAGCTTTCAGACAATAGGAAAGAAAATGTTCACTGTCACTACCCTAACCTGATGGCACCATGCAAGAAACCCAATTGCTCTCGATTTTATAAACTCCAGGACAAAAACTAGTAAATGTAACATAAGGTGAGATGTCTAGGGATGGCACTGAGTTGGGTAATGTTGTGGACATCCTGGTGAGGAGGAAGCTTTGGAAGAAACTGTGTTCAAAGCAGCACTCTTTCCAGAGCCCCTCACAACCCAAGGAAGCCCACCCTAGACAGCAGAGCTTAAACCATATCTCCCCAGGAGCCTCCTCTCCTTGGTTTGCAAGTGGAATGGCTTGTGGATGAGACTGAGACTTTTCCTGATAGGGCCATGTACATGGGTGAGGTTCCTGCAATGCCCCATCACCATCTGGTCCACAAGCTCTGATGTGGTACAGCCATTTTTTAGTTTTAGCCTTGACAACTTCTCGTGCCAGTGTGTGCAGCTGAACAAGCCTGACCAGATGCTTATCAAGTGTAAATCGGTGCAAATGTCTATTTATATCAGCTGAGGCTGTGCACCACTCTTTATAATGAACCACACGTCCATTGTGCATTCATGGGCTCACAGAAATAAAGACTAAAGGGACTACTAGATCATGTGTTTTGACCTTCCAAGCATCACAGGCCATTAATATTCACCCAATTACCCCTGAATTAAACCCAATAATTTGCCATTGACTAAAGCATAATACGTGTTTAGCTAAGAAGCAACTTTTTGAATGAGGTTTATTGTTGATCTCAAGACATTGAAACATGGCTAATCCACTCCTTCATGTGGGAGTTTCTTACTGTGGCTAATCACCTTTGCTTCTTCATATAAAGCAGTTTCAATTGGAACCTGCTGTGTTCCATCAAATGTTACCTGCTACTGAGGTCTGAGTGTGTTCATGCTCAAGCCACAAGGTCTAATAATTTGTGATCACTTTTACGTTTGCTCAGAGTTTTCAGGCAAAAATATTTTGAAGTGTAGGTTGAAAACAGTTTGTTATGGGAGTCACACAAAAGTATTTTATATTTTCCATGAAAATCATTCTATGTTAAAAGCATGTGTTTATTGCTTGACTTAGATAAGATCAATTAATCATTCAACCTGTTTGTCTGGTCAGTCATAGTATCCCCTTTACCTGAATATTTGAACACCTCCCTGTGATACTGGTAAGTCCCTAATGGGTTTACACTGTGGCATATTTGTCTTTGGGAAAGTAGTTCCTTCATTCACACATTTCCTTGAATTTCTTCTCACAGTTGTTGCAGGACACAGTAGACTGCAGCAGATGGACCTGTTGTCTGAACCAGCACAGCTGCTCTCACAAATAGAGCTATGCTTAAGAAAGGATATGGAACAGTTTTGCTTACTATCAGTTTTCCCCTTTCAGCTATCAAGGGATTTGGGGTGCAAACATGAGCCTGTGTTTTGAGTTCCATTCTTTTAGTGGAAATGTTTTCTAATGGAGAGTGTGAAAAGACCTGTAATAACACATTTAAAATGCACTTTCTGCAAATAGTATGCAACACTGAGTTAAAATTTGCCATGTCTACAAACATCCCTGCCAGCAAACTGATTTGTGAGATTGTTCATGGAAACACAGCAAAAAAAGGGGAGTGAACTCAGCAGAAAGGAATGAATTAAAAATTTGAAAGAAGATTTGTGGGTCATTCCTCAGGACCTGCTAACAGATTTAAGGCAGCTTAGAAGAGCTGATTTGGAGGTATAGTTTCACAACCTCAGGCAGGGCTGTGCAATGTTATCTTTGCTTTCATGGGAATCTCTCCCAAGGCTAATAGGAATCGCCCTGGGTGAGTTAATGGGCCAGATACCAGTAAGGCTTCTGACCACAACAGCTTTCTTGTTTTTTTAGGCCGTTCCAAAGACACACTGTCTGAGAGTGAACCAAGTATTGGAAAATAGAAACAAAACCAACAAGTTCTATGTCTTCTTCCCTCCTTTGCCTTGTAAAGGAAAGAGACGGATTAGTTTATAGGATGATTTGTTTGTTTACACTTCTGTGCGTGCTAACGAGTGGGTGTGTGGATGTGTTGTGTTTTACACCCATAGGGGTGGGTGCAAAAAGCCTATTGGTGGAGGGCTATGTTGGGGAACTGAGTTCTCCGTGGAGAGGGCAGGAACTACCACAAGGATTCTCACTGTTTGTGGGAGTAATTCAATGATCCGAAGCCCTGGGAAATTCTGTCCCCAGCACAGACCTCATCGTCTGAGTCAACAGCCTGCTTCTTCCTGCACGGTGTAGTAACGCCGGGGTTATGCAGAAAGGTGAATTTCTTCGGCAACTCAGACAAAACCCGTGGCAGGCACGGAGTATTGGGGCAGAGACCTTGAAGGTGACTCTGTCTTCACTGGTGGCCAGTACAAATGAGGGAGCAGCCGGGTGATGTTCTCACAGTAATCAGTGTTGCTAGGGAGACCAGAGACTGTGTTTTCTCAACTGGAGCTTTTCCAGGATGCCCAGCTTCTTCACTAGACATTAGCTGCAATAATCAGTCATGAATGCCTGGATCACTGTGCTGAGACCGGTGTCTGATGGGATAGGACACCATCTTCTGGCAGGTTGCAACTGGGAGTGTTTTAATATTATGGTTATCTGGGAGTTACACAGAAATAGGTGCAAGACATGCAAAGGGACTTCAAAGCTACAGGTGGATTTAAGAGTCTGGGGCTGATGCCCCTCAGTGGCAGGCAGTGCTATGGAAAGAAATACATGAGTGCTTTGAAGTATTTCATTTCTTTTTGCAAGCATCTATTTGGTTGCCACTTTCCTCCTTTCTTCTGCCACAGCTCTTTCTTCAAAGATTCCTTTAATGGAGGCACAGTGTGAAGCACCTCATAACAAAACATACAATTCCCTGTCTATGGAGGCATTTCCCCAAGAACTGTTCTTGTGGTGTAGCCCCAAAAAGGTCTGGAACTTGTCTCTGCTACTTAGGTATGATTAATTAAATCAGGGATCTCTTCTTCCCTGAATTTAGGCCTTAAAAAAAAAAAAAAAAAAAAAAAAAAAAAAAAAAAAAAAAAAAAAAAAAAAAAAAAAAAAAAAAAAAAAAAAAAAAAAAAAAAAAAAAAGAGAGAGAGGAAGGATTTATCCTGCAAAAATTAACTGCAAAAAGAAATTCCATATAAAAACATGGATCTAAGGCTGCAAGGGAAGATTAACAGAATTCAGGTAAACAAAAATGATCACATAAAAATATCTTTCCAGAATTATATGCTTCTCTAAAAAAACTTCCAAACCCATCAGTCACTAAAAGCATAGGAAATTCAAAGCAAGTGTGAAGATATGAGAATCTCTAATAACAGTAAATACAGAATTGCACGGTGAAGCAACCTTAAGCCTGACTCCAGCAACGATTTCAGAAAAATCAGACATTCTGAGACTAACCTTGTCCATCCATTACCCACAGTGTCATCAGATCAATGGCCACAAAACTAGAATGCTTTATTCTCCATCGCTCTGAGGTTGTGCTGACTATGGCCCTTCTTTACAGCCATGCACTCTCTACAGAAAAACACATATTTCACAAATTCCTCACCAGACAAATAGCACATCGAAGACATCACTCTGCACTTGTCATTCTGATTCTATTTACTCCAATTAAAAAAAGACTGCAAAGCACAGGGCTAGCAGAAATGAATCTCTTCATCTCTGTTCCTTCCCTATGCCTGCCACGCAAAAAAGCTTTTCATTGGAAAAACAGAGCCTGACTCCTTGGGAAATGCTGGGCAGGGCGGTGACTGTCACTGACTAGCATTTCCCCCGTGCAGGGAGCTGCATGCCAGCAGAGATACCCACTCAGGTTCCCCATCAGACCTCGCCTCAGGTCCAGCAGTCCCACAATGCCAAGCAGGTGCTGTTCTTCACACTCCCTCCCAAGCTGGGAAATCCCTGTCTGGTGGTACATTGTGCTCTGCACTACTGCCTGAGTTTTGCAGTGGAGAGGATGTTTAAAGGCACTGATGCTGCTCTGAAACTTGTCTCTCTTACCAGATTGCTATAAAGAACACACAAGTACAAAAACAATGGCACTTTTATGCATTCACAGTGTCTAGACCTAACTTTGTGCAGTGCACTGTTTATATTTTTAACGCCCTGCAAGAACTACAGCTGCTCTCTCTTGCAGGCACTGCAACAGAGGGGAATAGAGGGGTGGAAGAACAGAAACTGAAAACATGGGCTTTGATGAACCCAGAGGATGCCTTGGGGTCGGAGGGATTGGGTGTCTCCTTCCGAACAGCTGTGTAGTGTCGTGGCACACAGTGGAGAGATTCCTGTTACAGACCTGAGCCAGCTCTGCAGGTGGCAGTGAGCAGCTAGAAACTGAGAACCAAGTCCAGTTTTGGACTTGACACATAACACTGTGGCTGGATCCAAAAGACACAAGGCATTATTTCTTGGAGATCTCAAGCAAAACAGAGATGGAGGTTGGTTTAAAGAAGCCTTGGCCAAAGGAAGGCTGCCACACACCACAAACACAAAAGCTCTAGACTGTACGTTGCTGGAAACAACCTTTCATCCTAGAAAACACTTTTCTAGCATCACTGTTTTTATGACTGAATCTGATGATGGCAGTGGTTGTTTTCTTCACAGTTCACAGAGAATGGCCATCAAAAAACAGCCAACTTTTCCTTCCTCTTTGATGAGTCTCCATAACCTTGGTGTGAATTTATAGTCTGTCGTTGCCTTTTGAGATGCCATATGTGTGAGAGAATAAGAGGGAGGGAGACATTTTGTTTCTGAAAATTATGCCGTGCTTAGCACTATTACAGCATTGTGGACAACGTATATCATTTAAAGTAGTAAGAAGAGGTCTGGGGTGAGGGAAGACCTTGTGGTAAGCACAAATGTCTCTTGTCCTTGGGAGCAAAGAAAAAAAACCTAAGCCACACCCTCCACTAATTAATGTAATATAATCTATTCCAAGAGGAAGAAAGTTCTGAAATGTTTTTAATTATTTCCCATGGATAAATCTTCTTTGACAGGAAAGATTCAGCAGTACCCAGTGAAGGGCAACTATTTCTAAGGCTAGGAATTCATTGTGAGATTCTATTCAGCCTGAGGGTGACATCCTAACTGGGAGATTTATGGAGAAACTGCTATAACACCTGAATTTTTTGAGTCCCTTTATTTTGGTTGACCCTAATGATTTGGTGTCACCTTGTGGATTTTGCTAATCCTATCTTCTCTTGCTCAAGAAATGAAGACCAAAAGAACCTGCAATCACCTCTGCCTCTGCTTTTGATATTTCTCTTGTTATTGTTGTTATTATTGGTAGTAGGAATAGTATTGAAATAGAAACCCCTTTGAAGGTCCTGGACTAGAACTTCACTAAAAAAAACACAGAAAAAAAATACAGGTTTCTTGATCTGTAAGGTTTAGGATTTATCTGATGGCATCATTTGGGCAAATAGTCCATGGCAAAGTGGCTTAGCCTTCACAGCTGTTGAAGCTGGATTGCACCTTTGAGATCCATTGCCCTATTCCTGCAAACTGTATCACTACATAGGTGGTGTCTAGTTGTGTGTGCTTGGGTGTGTTTGTGCTAGTGATGTACCTCCTGCCCCTGCCAGTCCTTTAAAACAGAACCAGTTATGATGGTGGCATATGCTGATGGCTATGTGCCAGGCTGTGCCAGTGCCAGAAGAGTCTTCAGCCATTAGCCAAACTCAATTTTGTAATTGTCCTATTAAGAAAAGACTGAGGACCATTTGGAGACATCTGAAAAGCTAAATCTGGGTTGTGATGGAAGGAATTAGGATAAATTCAACACTGCTTGTTCAGGCTGTCAAGCAAGCTGTTTTGATTGTACCCAGGTTCTGAACCACAGGATGCATGCTGTTTCCCATGCTCCTTGATACAGGAGTTCAAAGCTTCATTTGTGTGTCCATGGGACTCATGCCCAAGTCACAGATCCCTGCTGCATGACAGGGACAATGAATACTGACTCTGTACTCTGCTGGTGCCATCGGCACTGTTTTAGCTTTGTTTTCTATCTGTCCTGCTCACAGTGCAGCATATAGGTGTGTGATTAGGTGATCAGAGCTGCAGTAGAGAATGAAAAGGAATGAAGAGGATAAAAATGAGACCCAAACAAAGACAAATAATGACATGAAGGTGTCTAATGGAAAATAATAGTAATCAGTAAGGGTAGCAGTAAAATTTAATTTCTCTCCTAATTTTCTGAAATGTTCTCAACCATCCATGGGCTGACAATACTTTATCTTAGTATTAGCATTACCAGCTCGATGCAGCTTAAAATAACATGTTTTTCCAAGAATCAGAATGCTAATATGCAAATGATCAAATTACTCTGACTCTTCTTAAAAGTCTTGGCAAGCAACTACAGGTCAATTACCATTATCATTGCTACTAATCTTCGGATTATTTACTATAGTAAAACAACTGTGGTTTTTCTCTCCAAGGCAAAGCTTTATGATTTTTATTCCTCAGCCTTTCTTTAAAAAAAGCTATTTTAAATTTTGTTCCCAAAGATATACAAGTCTTCTAAAAAGACTCTGACCTACCAGTTTGGAACTCACTTTTAGATGCTCTTGACAGAACCCGTAATAGTAGTGTCAAAAGAACTCTGGAAACAGTCACCCTTGCCCATCTATAAATATGAACATCTTTGTGTTTTGTGTTGTGCTCAGTGCAGGAGGAAGATAGTCCCAGTCTAGGGTTTTGAGGTGTCAGGTAAAAATAAGACAAGGGGGGAAAAGAAAGTGGATACAAGGGGGAGCACAAAGTAAAAGCAAAATGATTGATCAATGAAAAGTTGAAAAAGCAAGAAGTTCACCTCTTCTTTCAGGCAATTAGAAAATGACATCATTATCAGTGGTTCATTTTTTTAGGGTACTCTACTGTGAGGTCATCCTCTCTTTGCACTGGCAATTAACCAGTGTATTTAAAAAAAAACAAAACAAAACAAAACATAGAGCAAGGCACATAATTCCATTTTAATAGACATGCAGACTAAAGCAATCCATCTGTCTAAATAATAAATAAGCATACACAAGTCTGAACCAAGCAGACATGAAAAGGGGTCACTGCCTGTATGAATAGGATTTGCGTCCTTGGCCACGAGCTAGGCAATACCGCAATACATCAGGATCAAAAAGCTGAGGCTATGATGCCTATCTAAGTGCTGGATAGGCCTTTGAGGTAGCTTCTCAGGTGCCTTCAAGCAAGCAAAACCCTTCTTTGATTGTAGGTGTGGCAGAACTTCTTCCTGCTGTGTTAGCAGCAGCAGGAGGCCTTTAAGCCTGCAGGGGAAGACGTTGAAGATATCTCCATCAGGTGTTCTGCCTAGAAAGTGAGGGCCAGAGTAACTCACCTGGCAGCCCTCATGACCTCAAAAAGCCTGGTAGCGGCAGTCTTTTTAGTTCTTTGGATTTTGGAGTCTGTAGGAAAGCTTGTGGTGAGCTGGTGCTTCCTGCATTTCAGTGTTGAGGGCAAGCAGAGTGGTTGTTATGTTATGGAGGTGGAAAGAACCAGATCCTGGGCTGCAGACATCTACAGAGATAAAAAGGGTCTAGCTTGCAGCTGGGCAGCTGTGTTTAGATGTTTTCAGAAATGCTTACAACCTAGATTCTAAAAATTACCTCGGGAAACAAAAGAGAAAGACACAAACCCTTGAATTTTAGGTGCAAGCTTGTGGAGTGGAAACAAGGCATTTCAGGTCTCACTGCTCTACGTGGAATAAATCAAGTGTTTCAGAAGAATAACAACCTGCAAGTTTCTGCCAATCTCACTGGAGAAGGAAGAACATCCCCTCCCCAAAGTAGTATGTGGGATGGGAATCTCCCCTTGTTGACCTGTGTGAAGAAATTGTGAGCCTGGTGTGAAGAATGCTGGTCTGCCTCCCTGCTCACAGGGGATGTGTATGTACGCACATGTAAGTACAGCAAAGGTCAGAAAGCACTCAGACCCTGATGTGGTGGGGACAGCCCTATGTTACAGCTGGCTTTGCCAGGCAGTTGGAAGGGAGGTATTTTCAGTGTCTCACACACGGTAACTGCTGTTAGAGCTCTGTGGAGAAGGAATGGGGGTTGGACCCTGTGGATCACTGCTGTAGCCTGAGCTGTGTATATTGATTGAGGGAGCAGGTTTCTTCCATATATTCATAGACGCTGGTTTAGCTTGAGCTGGGACTCAGAGACTGTGTCTCTCTTTCTCTGGTTATGATTTATGACTTCAATCCAATTTATAGCCATTTACAAAAATGCTGAACTGGCTGTAAATCAGTAAAAGACCATAAAATACTCATGAGAACTGCTGAAATCCATCTGGGTGAGCTTCCTTCCCTCCCAAGAGCAGCCATCTGAGGGCAGGAAGATGAAGCCCTCTCGTCAAGCCCACCAGCAGTGATGGGGGTGGGGGGAGATGTAGTGCTCGACTGGAGGGAAAGGTGAAGGGAAGGAGGCTTGTTTTCTGAGAGCATACAGGAATCAGCTGAGCTGTTGCCCAAAGAGCACTATGGTGACATGACTATGGTGATAACAGCAGCTCTGGAGGGGCTTCTCAGAAGAGTTTCACCTCAGTGCAGGGCTTAGGCAAAATCCATAGGGAAACAGTGAGTGAAGTTTCTTCCAGTGATCTACAATTATCTTTCAGTGGTCTAGTGTTTTATTAAGTTGGTGACTCTTGGGGGCAGTTCATGGGGAACACAGACTTAAAACGTCCAGGTTGTTTTTATTATTGCCAGCTACTCCAGTGAGATATTTCTGGGGGAGGTAGGTTAGGCCTTCACACGTTAGACTTGCAGTCCTTGGGGAATTCTGTGAGGTAAGTATTTACCTTCCTCTCTTGCCTGAGGACTGTGATCAGAGTTTAGGGAAGCCATCCGAGCAAGGGGCCCAATTGTGCCAAATTGCATGCTTACCAAGCAGCAGGGGATGATGAAGTGTGGTACAGAGTTACTCATAGATATTTATTAGGATTCATATCCTATTTTTGACTTGCTTGTAGTGCAGATTTTCCCCTTCTACCCTAAAAATTACTTATTGCCAGGGAGCAGGTGGAATTCCATGAGAATGTTTGCAGTCTCCTTTTTCTTTTATACTCTACTTCAAGTTGCTGATTAGGAAACACTGGAGCACCAGGCTAGAATGCACTGCAGGGGTTACCAGGCCTTTTATGCTCTTTCTCTCTCTAGCAGCTATGGTGATGTAGAACAAGATTGACAGAAAATAACTGAAGGATCTAGGAGTATCCCCCAAACTATTGCTCTATAGCAAAACACTTCGCAGTGCATGGAGAGGTTCAGATTTATAACAAATGATCAAAAACCAGAAAATAGTGTGCAAGAAGGAGACTAAGCACTCTCTAGATTTATTGACCATGAATTGCAAAGAAAGGGAAACTATTGTTAAATCCTTCACCTCCCCAGTGAAGACACCAGATTCTGGTGTAGAAGACGAACTGTGATGATGCTCTGCTTTTATTTCCTCCTGTGTCATGCTGATAAGAGGACTAAGCTCACTTGGAAGTGAGATGCAGAAGGGGATACCGTCTTGTTCCTCTGAAATAGTGGGATTTGAGCCATTGGGTTCACCTACTGAATGCCTGAGAAGTCTCAGTATGGTAGCCAGTTGGGATAGGTTGATTTACTCTAGTTTAAATAACACCAGAAGACAATGGAGAGGGTAAGAGTGCCTAACATACTCTGCTGGCTCAAACAGGAAGAGTGCAGAAAGCCCTCACAAAATGCATAGTAGGGATAGTCCTGTATATTCATCACCCACATTCCTGGACTTCCTCACACCACTGTCACTGTGTGATAATGATCGCCAGATTAAGGGAGTGTTTGACACAGGGTGCTTGGTAGGAGGGGCTGAGGAAGACCGTGTGTTCATCAGCTGCAGTGCTCTGCATGGCTCAGCGCTATGATGTTATGGGTAGCTCTGTGCTAATTTCTGCCTCAGGTTCTTAGTGCTGTATTTGGACCACAGCTCAGAATAATCTGGGTTGGATTTAACACCCCCCCTGCAATGAAGCCTCCCCACAAGCCTTGGCACGCTGTCCCAGAAGATTATTATTCTTGCAGTTAAACACTGCCAGCCTGAATCTGCCTAGCTGCAGATTTTTTGGCTGTCTCGTGCATATGCCAAAGTGGCACCTCTGAGCTGGTATTTCTGACTGGGCTGGCTCACCTCTGGGATGTTGCTGCAGTTTCCCAAGAGCAATGAACCCTGGCCAATGCTGTGTGTTTCTTTTCTTTCTTGTGTGCAATGCCTTGGGGAGAGATAAGCAATTGTGCTGTCTATGCACTGCCTGTGACCCTGCAGTGCCCTGAGAGTGAAATCCAGGCTCTGCTCTACTTCACATTCAAAACAACGGCAGAAAATAACTTCCACTTTCTTCACTTCCGTGGGCTCAGGCTCATGGACAATGATAACGAGAAATTGCTACGGCTGAGTGGTGAGTGAACAAGCAAGCCTGAAGCATGTCTCCCTTATCCCTTTGGCCAGCACAGGTTTAAAAGTCTATGCTGATCACCTGGCTGCTTGGACGGGCTAAATCCGTGCTAAAAGAAGCCCTGATGAGAGTGAGGGAAGGAGAAAGGGAAGATAACTTGCAATAAGCTGTTGAAAATCTAGGATGACTCTATGCCTCTATGAGGAATGGACTATCCTTTGCCCACCTCATGTAGGATGCAGGCTCTAGTTTGGTGCCCACTATTCTTCACATCACTTAGCCATTGTGGATGAGGGATGCCTGGGAAATGAGAGGCAAATTATAGGTCAGCTCTGCTGATCTATGCAGATTCTTCACTTCCATGCACTTAACTGGGTTCTTTCCTGGGTATCCAGTTAAGTTTCTGAAGCCCAGGTTCTGTTTTCTCCATAGTCTTAGTCCTAATTAACAAATAAACAGTTTCCTCCTATCACTGCATTTTTTTCCTCTGGAGAATTCACTCCCAAGGTTTTCTTTAGAGACAAGCCAGCAATGTCACTCTCCCATGACAAAAGCTCCCAAGGTTGCAAGTTTCCCTCTTGCTGACAGATGTTTTCCTTTTTTTTCATCACAGGAATTAGATAACCATCATCTCATAGACCTACTGCTCTCTGCATGTGCCCTTAATGCTCTGTGGGAAGTTCAGCTGAGAATGAGGATACCTGGAATCTGGTGATATTATGAGTGCACGAAACTGCTGCTAAAGGTTTGGTTATAATAAGGGATTATATAGTGTGTGATTCTCTGACAATGGAATATTCTACCATGTCTGCCATACCCTGACATTTTAATTCAGAATGTAAGGAGTCTACAGCTGGTTTGCTCTTTTATTTATTTCAGATTGAGTTGTGTGAATAATGGACCTTTCAATTCGATAACTGGACAAAAAAATAAAGTAAGCTGAAGCAAAAAGAGAATGGTGGGTTCCATTGCCCAGCGGTACCTCATTCAATCCAAAATTGAAAAGGAAAAGTTTCTTTTAATTGTAGGGAGGATGTTAATTCTTTTCTTGTAAAAGTCTTTTTTCTTAAGCGTGGACAGTTTTTAAAAATGGTAACATCATTTCAAATCTGACTTTTCTGAGATTTCATTCCTTGCATCTCACTTTTTTTTTCTTTTATCCAGAAATGTGCATGTCAAAATTGACCCAAATTCACTCAGATCTTCATAAGTAGAATTTCTTTTCTGTTAAAAAATGTTATGTGTGACCTCTCCCAGCAAGCTCAGTTTTGTGATATGGCAGTTCCAGTGAGTTTGTAGGGTTCCATATTTATTTCCTCTTGATACCATAACAGCAAATAGCCTCCATTTGAGTGAAAAACTGTTCAAAATATGTCCCGCAGTGCTCAACTGTAGTTTCAAAGTCAAGCCTTGCATAAAGTAAAAGTTTCTGCAAGCCAAAATAAGATGCACTGATACACTTAAAACTTCCTTGTTTCAGCTGCTTTACACAGACATGGGTAAATCAAATATAGTAAATACTGTCTGGTACAGGAAGGTGGAAGCTTCTTCCAGAGCTGAGCTGTCTGTGTAGGACAAGAAAAGTTACTATAGTAAGTAAATTCACCAAGATTGTGATGCATACACAGGAAACAGATTTGTTGTGAAGAGGCAAACCTGCCATCTGATAGTAACTGGGCAGGTGGTGATTTGTGATTACTTTCCTGAGTAGCTGAGAATTATGCACATCCTATTATGTTTGTTAACCCATCTGTCCTGCTTACCCCCCACATACTTTTATCTTGTTCTCGTCTTTAAAGCTATTAGCTCTTTCTGTAAGAGGTTGTAATTTACTCTGCTGAATTATGTCCCCAGTGTGTCCCCAGGCATGTCCTGTCTGTCTGTCTGTCCTTTTTGGTCCTGATTGACTGAGCAAATGTTCAGCCTTCTGAAGAGGTGATGTTGCTGATGTTGTGCTTATACTGATTTGAGGGAGCAATCTGAATAGCTGAATTGTCCAAATGAAGGCAATTTTGGGGTCACATTTGTTCCCTGGGAGCCAAGCATTCAGTGGAGATTTCTAAAAAGGAGACAGTTTTACACATTTTTGGTAACTGGTATGTATTGGAGGGGTGTGGAGTAGTGATATTTTTGTGAGGAGCAATTTATTTGGAATATGCTTGGGCAACTAGTTTTACTTCTACTGGAAGCCACACTTTAAGGTCTCATATAATGACTACCTGTGTGCAATAGTAACAGTATACACTTATTCCAATCTTTTTTTAGTGATTTCCAATGAGACTATGGCAGTGGACCTGTCTGTGATCAGAGAGAAACGTGGACACAGTCCTTTATCCTTCATCTGGACATTGGAGGTGGCCACTCAAATCAGAGTGGATAGGGAGGCCCAGGAGACAATAAGGTGAAAGCTCATTCAAACCTAATGGGAAACAACAGCGTAAGATACAGGAAAACACAAGACCCAGGATCCAGACAGAATTGCACAGATAAAATTTGTGCACATTGTCTAAGCCATTAGTAACCAGCAGGGAAGAGCTCCTGAGGTCAGTTAAGACCTGGCATGCAGCAACTCACAGTAGGCTGTGTGCCAGTGCATATTGTGGCTCTATGAGGTTTCCCCAACCCACTGTTATTACCTGTTACAGAAGAGAGGGGAGAGTGGTAAGAAAGGTAGAAAGTGTTATGGCTCTTCTAAGCCTCAGCCTTAAACCAACTTCATCCATTCATGATGTTGAAATGGGGCAGTCAGGGCATTGCATGCAAAATTGTCTGAAACGGGATCAGCTCTTTTCCATCCTGCTCTTCTGCTTTGATTTCCATGTTAGATCTCATTTTTCCCTTGCCTGTGTTTTCTGTCAGTGTTTGACCTTTCCTCCCCAGTCCCCTGGCCTTTTCTATTCTAAGCTGATAAGAAGGAGCTCAGAGTTGATATGCAGGAATCCCTGGACACAGCTATTTTTTTCATCAGTAGTTAATTTTCCACTTCTTTTATTTCCTTTGAGATTCAATACATCTACTTTCATGCTTCTATGATTCAGTTTGTGGAGGAGACAGACAAGGAAATGCTGAATAAATCTCTTACCTTCTCTCTCTCTCTCTCTCACTCCTTTACTCCCATCTTTGCATTGCTCCCTCTCCTTCTCTTAGTTCATACCACCAGTGTTTTCATATCTGTGGGTTTTTTTGGCTCCCTAGGATTCCAGCTTAGGACAATTATTGATACTGAGAGGGATTTCAAAGATAGTCATGTTTTGTTGACTAGAAGATATTGTCGCTTCAGCCCTCCCAGACTCTCACTGTAGGCACTTCAGAAAACTGCAACATGACTTCATTCAGAAGCCCCATTGGTCCTGGACAGTGCCAGCTCCTGAGGAGTTTGCAGGGAAGGGTAAAGTGTTTTTCATGAATATCATCCCTTTTAAGTATTTCATTTTGATGCTAGAAGAAAAATTTTGTTAGAGGGGAAAGGCTACATGTTGTGGAAATGCATCTCCAGCAGAAGGAGAATAGGAGGAGGGAGACAAGTGAAAGAGAGGGGCAGAAGGAGAGAAACTGATGCTTGAGGAATACATTCGGTGCAGGTAGCTCAGTGTGTGGCTGATGTGTGAGCTGCAGGAGCCTGAGCCCAAGGTGCCATGAACTGTCGATCCTTTGCACAACAAAGGGCCCCAGGAGCTGTGGTCCAGCTGGATGACTGGATGCTAAAAGACTGCAGGAGCCATGGACTCAGACTTTCCCACCCCTAGACTATGAGGGTATAAAAGACCAGGGTTTTCTTTGTTTGGGGTCCCTCCTTGAGGGCACCAGCTTGAACTTGTATTTTCTAATTTACCTCTTGTACAAGATTAAATTATTTTAAGGATCAAGATGTCTGAGACTGCAGTGAGAAACCTGGGATTGAACCAGTAAGAAAACCCAGTCTTGTTGTGTGAATGTGGGGTGTGTAGATGCAAAGGGGTCTCAGTCCCAGTTCAGGTAATGCCAGTGTTTTGCCCAAAAAGGCTCCCGGATGGCTGGACAGGGAAGTTTCCTTACATGATGGAAATACAGTTCCTTGGGCTACTATGTTCACTACTGGCCTTTTACTTGGTGCAGAGGCAATAGTTTTCTATTAGAAGATAATCTGCTTAGTTTTTCATCTAGCACAGTAAACTGCCATCTAATTACTGAGAGAGGGTTGCTAGCTAACTAAATGCTATTTTGTATAGACTCGTTTGTAGTATCTGACTATGTTAAAGTAGCTGAAGTCACAGGCTAACAGTACCTGTCATGTCTGAGGGGAACACGTGTTCTTTTCTGAGCAACTGTCTAGTTGTGTGATTTTTTTAGGAGGCCTGTCTGAGGGAGCCCATATGGGCAAAGAACTGCCAAATGTGTTTCAAACTCGTCTGGGAGAAGTCTGCTCAGCAGCCAGCCAGGACTCAGACATTGCATTCAAATAGAAGCAAGTAAATATCATTCAGACTATTAACTAAGCATGAGGGGATGCAGAATTGTTTCACACAAGCACTAGAAAGATTTTTTTTGAAACAGTAGTCCAAATGTCCCTCTTTGTGTAATGGAACAAATTATGATGAATTCCACAGGGACAGTACAATGTGATGAAGATTATCATTTGGGTTGTTCAAGAGCTAAAAACTTTTCTTTCTCAGGTGGACAGATGGGCTAAGAGGGTCAGTATGTTGCTGAAATGTTTGAATCCAGCTAATACAAACTGTGTTGCTCTTTTAAAACCATAGAAAAGAAATTGGTTGTATCCACCAACTGAGCACTGGTAGGAGTATTCACAGCAGTTTCCAATCTACCATTGTGAGATGCTAATACTGTGTATTATAGCATAAAATGATCTCTGATCTGAAGTCACTATTCTTAATCCACTGTTTTTCACCTAAGTCAGGAGTAAAAACTTCTTTCCTGGTTCATCTCTCTATCATAATAACAACAAAAGTATTTCCTAAGTCTTGGATTTTTTATGAACTGACAGAACTAAATAGAATAAATCTATGGAGCTGTTTTGATGGGCAAATCCTCTACAATGTTTAATGCTATGCCTAATTATCAGGGAGGCATCCCATTACCTGTCATCAGGAGTCATCATTGGTTTGGTTTGACTTTCAGGAGCTCCTTGTTCTCCAAGGGGAAGAGTCTTCAGTATGGACTGGTGAATAACCCTGTCAAGTCAGAGGACCATACTGACCCCAAAAGGAAGAACATAAGATGCAGCAGTGAGATAAATAACTGCTTAAGAGGGCTCCAAGAGGAATTCATTCTCCATTGCTTTCTACTGCTGAAAAGGAGATTTATGGTACTTTCATTCAACAATGCAAATGTGGCTCGAGCTCCAGGGAAAGGTGTGTTCTATATACCTAGAAAAAGATAAGGCAATGAAACAAAATGTTTATATGTCACAAAAGGGAGTGCTTGCTTTGTGGTGAAGAGTCAGTTTTCTTGAGCTGAGAATCCTCTGATGCAACTTTGAGCCAAGAAACAGCTATTTCAGTTTGGGCTTCAAACTGACCTGGAGAAGTAGTTAATCATTTAGTGTTGTGATTGGGCCAAAAAGTTAGGGGAAACATTGGATTTTAACCAGAACATAATTTTTGTAGTAGTGTTGCCAAAGCAAGACATCTATGCCTTCCCCTTTGGGGTCATCTTGGTCAAATCCAAAATGCCATCTTAAACCCCCTCAAAATGTCAGCTGAATTTTCAGAATAACTGCTCTTAAGGTGTTTTTGTTATGTAGGTCATCAGGTATTTTTTACAGCACTAGAACACAAAGATCCTTATTTAAGGGAAATGGGACCTAAATATCTGCTGAGTTTCCCAGAGAGGATCTGTGTATGGCAGGGTGTTTTTTAACCCAAATACGACCACTGCTATTCCTTTGCTTGGTGGGAGATCAGTCACAGTTGATGCCCTAAAGATGACTTATGGTCTTGAAAGCATGTTATTATACTAGATGATCTCAGGAGACCTCTTCCAATCCCAAAGATCCTGTAATTCTGTAATTAAGCCACTATTGATGGCAGCTCAAACTGAGTGACCAGTTTGGCATCTTTGGAACAGCCTCTTTTCACCTCCAGAGAGAGTGGGTTAAAAACTGCCTTTTATGGGTTAAAAGAGTCCAAACAACAGTGTGTATTGCTGGAGTGTGCTTTCTGATTGTCCTGTTGTCTGAAAGTAGGTACAATTCTGTCTGCTAGATGGAAAGCACCAAAAGAAAAGAGTAACTTACAGTCCCTTTTATCCTTCTATCAGGATCTCAGCTGTGTCTAGCCTAGGCAAGAGTGTTGGATGTACCCAAAGCTTTGGCATGCCTAAAATACCATCTATGGTATTGGGTAGATTGGTCTTGTATGCTTGTATATGCTGCTGTTTTGTGTACAGCTGTCAGTCTAAGGTCCAGTGATTGTGAGCAAGATTAAAAACAAAAATCTCAACCCAAAACTCAGTTGATGAGGTGCTTTTGTTCTACTGCTGAAGAAACCATTTGTTCTGCTGTGTGTTTGCTTCTCCTGCAGCTAACACTCACCACTCCTCATTGGGAACTTTGGTTATTTGTGTTTTCCATCCTCTGTTCAACACAGTTACTCTAAAGAGTAGTTCATATGTGGTTTGGGTGAAATTCAACAGTGATTGCATTTGTAGGACAAAATAAATTTATATATGTGTGTGTACATATAATAGAAAGAGATACCACTTGAGACTATGAGCTTCATAAGCAGAGGTAGCAAGTCCTGAACTAGCAAGATTGAAACTATTATGATTGGCAGTAACTATATCCCAGATCTGTCTGAACTGAGGTATCTTGATATGAGTCCCAGAGACAAAAGAAATCCAGAGAATCAATTGCAAAGTTTCATTGGTGGTGGATGTACCAAAATGAAAGTAAGCAAGTATATAACCAACCCACCTAGGGTGTTGGGATTCTTTACAAGCTTTTAAAGGATTGGACACGTTAAAGAGACATGCACACTTGCTTTAGGGTGTAGGAGTAACAAAGGGATGTTAGTTAGATTGGCTTAGGGATGTAGGAATAATAGGATGTAATTTATATTGCTCAAGGATGTAGAAGAAAGAGGATTTACATAGCATGGTTTAAGGCTGTAGAAGAAATAGGATTAAATTACCCACATGAAAAATTTAGGTGTCAGGAAAAAATTTCCCTTAACAAGTCTTGCAGCATGGTTTTCCAAATGAAGAAATAACAGTAGGATTGGGCTGTTTCTCTCTGAACTTAAAAAGTCACTGGGTAAGGTGCTTTAAGCTCCTGTAGCATCTGGCATGCAGAGGTGGAAACAGGAAAAAAAATAAATTAATAGGATTTGATTAGTTTATCTAGCATAAATTTGCTAGTTTAGTTTTTGACCTTTAAGAGCTTCCTCTGTGATTTTTGTGTTGATTTTTTTTTTTTAAACTGCATATGGTATGTAGTTACGTGTAATGTTATGGGTGAGAAATCAAGCATAAAAAAGCCTAGAAAAACAACAAAAAAAGTGATGATTTCGCTTGCAACATTAACTTAACTGTGTTACAACATATATCAAGGCCCTGTTGATAAATGGGAAAGGGTTCAGAGAAGAACCCACTGGAAAGATGCAAAATTTGGAAAACTGCCTCAAATTACCTAGGAAACTCAATCTATTTAGAGAAGACTGAGAAGGATCATCACTATAGGCCATGCTTACCTACTTTGGAAGAAGACTGTAGCAATTCTGGCAAAGAAAAGTCTCACAAGACCCAGTACTTGCATACTGAATTACAGGAAAAGAAAAGAGAGAGGAGTAAGGCATTTTTAATTGTGAGGATAACTTTCCACTGGGATGAAACACCTGGAGAAATGACAACTCTCCCTGGATCAGTTTTTCAAATCAAGACTGGTCTGCTGTTTAAAAGATAGATTCTAGCTCAAACACGGGCATCTTGATAGTGAAATTTTTAGTTGAAATTCAATGGTCAGGGCTAGGTAATCAGGCAAAATCATAATCTTCCCTTCTGTTTCCCTTATACTGCCTACTTGGTATGTCAGGAATAATGTGGGCAGCTACAAAATTGGGAAGTTTTCTATTTTCTTGCATAGCTTGGCACTTGTTTTGTTCTCATGGTTACAGGGAGACTGCACACACCAATGTGTTCATCCCTAGATTGCTGTTTCCAGCACACCACCAGTTCCAGGACCTGACATCAGTATGTGGTCTGTGTGCAAGGCACAGGTCTTTCAACAGGAGAAGTAGATCACTCGTGAATGGAAAGCAAGGGCTTCCAAAATAAGTGCTGTGCTGTTAAAAAAAAAAAAAAACAACAAAAAAAAAAAAACCAGGCTAAGAGAAAATGGAAATTACCTTTCCCTGTTACAAATATATCTCTATTCTGTGTTGGAATAAAATGTAAAAATATAATTTTAACAGCAGCAGCTTGAGGTACTTCAAGAGTTCATGGGAACCGTAGTTTATACCCTTTTTTCTCCTACTTGCCATTCTGTCTATTGATGCCTGCCCCATAACTCCAAAGAGCAACAGTTGATGTTGCTCTTGGGCTGAGTATGATCTGTCTTGACTCTGAATGATAAGTCCTGGACCCATTTAAACTCGGTCTTTTAAAGCTTTGGACCCATTATGCATATGCACAGGGATTTGAGCGACTTCTATCATCCTGCATTTCTGTTTTAAAAGCATAATCCCTATTTTCCTAACAGAAACTAGTTCTGTCTGCCATGTTTATCCTCTTTGGCAGTGGTTTTAGCCCCAGCCTGTAATTTAACTCATAAGGATATGATCTCCTATCCCAAGGGCATTTCTACTTTCCTTTAAAGCTCTATCTGCTGCAGAGGGCCAAAATATGCTCAGCAGAAGCAGCTGAGCCAAGAGGGATGGTATGATTCCCTACCCTCCCTTAGGAAAGAAATGAAAGACAAACGGTAGGGGTCCAGAGTAGGAGAGGAAAAGCTATTTTTTTGCTAGCACTGAAGGATTGGCACGTAGAAATAAGCTGCCAGGGCAAAAGCTGCTGCTTCTGGGTGATAAGCCACCCAGTCAGAGTTAGTAGAGAGGGGTGTCCTGAAGAACAAAGGCCTTTCTGGTTTGGTATGCTGAGAGTCAAGGTGATAAAACAGCTGGCAGAGTTAATAATGAGTCCATACCATTCCCAACCAGAACTGTCAAGACTGTAAGAAGTAGAGACTCGTGTGTGAGAGAACTGTACGTAGGTGTTTGTTTAGGGAAAAAAGAACTGGGGAGAGATTGGGTAGGACCTGATGGAGTATGAACCTGAAAGCAGGAAAGCTGGACTAAATGCAGCTGATGTACTTGTGGGGAGAAGAGGAAGTATGTGGCAAGATGGGACAAAATTTCAGTGCAAGTCCAGGTGATGTCAGTGAAAAGGAAAAATATAAGGTGCTTCCTTAGCTAGGACTATATGTTCTCAATAAGGAGCAATTCTCAAAAATGCTGCATTCCCTGATCCCTTAGTTGCTCACAGGTATCATCTCCACAACTCTGCTTGGCTCATAGCGCTCTTTTTCCTGTTGGTGAGGTGTCAAAGGAGGATCTCTGTCTACCCCTGTCCTTGTACTGCTGTGACCTTCCCTAGCTGGATCTCAGTTGAGAACAGATACAGACCCTGCAAATGCAAATACTCCTCAGTTGCTTGTCCACAGGCTCTTCTGCAGTATAAAGCTTCTTGGAAGGAAAAAATGTTTCATACCCAGTCTTTCCAAGGTGGAAGCAAGGTTGGGGAATGCTGAAATACTGAAAGACGAAAAGACAGTGTCCGCAGAGCCTAATCAAAGAGGTAAATGTTTAGTCTAGTCATTTCGCTTCTCCTCAGGTACTGCCTATTGCAGCTAGTGACAGAATATTGTTGGTATGATGTGGGACTAGACCATAGGACCACAAGACCACGCCACAATGCCAGGTCAGAAGAGACTCATGTTCCTTAAGGTGTCTGCTCCAAAATTACTACTGTTGGACCAAATTCTAAAACCTTTATTCATTCAAAATCTTCAGTATCTTGGAATGATGTTTTGTCTGAGTAATTACTGCAGGATTTTGCCCATTCATTACCTTAAGTAATTCTACAGAAATGGCATTATTTAGAGTGCCCTGTCCTGGCTTGCATACATCTCTACTAGCACAATGATTTTAGCCACTCTTACACAGGAATTACTTCAGAGGCTGGTAAACTTGTGGAGGGGAAATCTCCATGGGAAAACAAGAAGCTGCAGAGTGGTGATGGTCCCCCCCACCCCTTCCTTCCAGTGAGCAGGTAATCTACGAGGCAGTCAGGAAAACAGCAACTTGGACATAAATTTGAATGTATTTTTTCTTCTTTGCTTTTGACAGGAGTCCTTGTATTTACAGTATTAGATGAGTTTTCTGAATGCAGTTAGTTTGGAAGGAATCTGCGGTGCCTTCCTTAGCTGAATGGATGTGTTGCTTAAGTCTCTTAGTCAGCTGGAGAATTACCAAAGGAAGTCAGATGAGGACTTTGACAGCTTTGTATCCTGCCTTGAACAGAGGGCAACATCTACTATTTCAGCAGAAATTGCAAGGTGCAAAGAACACGGAATAATCTACCAAAGAGACAGTTGCTGCTTGACTGGTGAAAGAGCTATGTGAACCTGTAAAAATGTCATATCCTCTCTAACCTGAATGGGAATGTTTTTACTGGTAACATCTAATACCCTTGTAATTTACTTGCTCCTTGGCTTTATCTGCCCCAACAGTGAGTTCCATAGATAATACTCTTAGAGGTGTCTTTTTATATGAGCTAAAATTCTTTTTGTAGTCACAAACTACTGAGAGTGTCAGGGAGTTTTTGGAGGATGAAGGTTGTGATACTCTAATTTGCTATAGTTGTATTTCTAGGTGGCTAACCCTGGAACAGGTGAGAGGTGGCTGATTATTCCCCTAGCTCTAGTGGTTAAGGGCTTAAGTAGGAGGTTCAGCCTCTGGCAACCAAATGCTACCACTGTGTGTTACAGCTGCAGCCTACAACAACTGCACTTGTACAAGTCAGAAGTCTGGCATCTCTTTACATGGGCTGCAGCAAGAGAAATGGCAACTGGAGAGGCCCAGTAAAGAGGAACTTTCATATTATACTGATTTACTGCAAACTACCAGGATGCAACAGTAAACTCTTCCACTCTCTTCACATTACTCTTATTTATACTTAACATCCAATACTTTGGCTGTCATTCTTTAATCAAGATTTCTTTTAAACCTGTCTGAATTGCTTGGGGAAAACCCTGGGTAAATATTGTTATTAGTTAAGTAATAAGACACAACAGGGTGTGAAATATTACCCTATAACTCATACCTACTCTATAGCAGTACATTGAGTGGCACAAGGCCAAATGGCTTTGTGTGTTATTTTTTTAGTTAAATCAAATTAAAAAGACACCAGCAAAGTGTCTGTGGCTGTTAAAACATGGCCATGGTGGTGGGGGGAAGAAGGGAGAAGAGTCATTTAATAAGGTGTGCTGTCAATTGCTCACTTTTTAATTTAGTGAACGATGAAAAGTACTAAGTGGAGATCTCTGGAGATAGGTGTCCTTCACTTATCTAAAGGACAAATTGGACAGAAACAGCAGCAGCGAGAGCTCTGCCATCACTCTATGGCAGCAGGCTTACAAGTTCCACCTCTAGTTGGTTAAAAGGGTCCATTTGCAAGGTCCTATTCAAACTTTTGTCACTCAGCATGACCTGCCATTAACTGTGGGTTAATAAGGTGCTTCCAGGACCATAAGTTGCCTTGGAGGCATCTGTCAAATTGGAAGCAAATTGAGGCTACCACTTATGAAAACCACCAGATAGATTTTTACTCATGACTTGAGATTCCAGTCTGGGACCAAACTCAGTCTCTGCATAAGTCAGATGGTGTTGTTTCATTTGGCTCATGTAGAAGGAAAAAGGTATCCATAATGTGTTGCACTCTAAAAGACCTCTGTGAACTGTTTTCTAACTTTTTTTTTTTTTTTTAATTCAGCTTTATATACCACAGCATGCAATCCTGTCTGCACAGGATGGGCACTTTGGCTGGGATTGTCAAGGCTGCACTTTGGCTGCAGAGATTAACTGGCTTCCTCTGAGTTCTCACTTCTATTTTAGTTTAGAATGACCCTTTTACGAGTAAATGGGTCCTTATCTGTTGCTCCATTTAATAGCCCATTTGCTACACACGGGAATCTGTTTTCAGGAATGGGCAAGTGCGTCTTGGGTTGGCTAAATTGTACATTGGCTTTTCAGGAATGAACTCCTTGCACTGCAAGTAAAATGCTAAGTTTTCATAGAATCTTTTTTTTGTTTGGTTTTTTGTTTGTTTTTATTTGCTTTGTGCAGACAGCTGCTGTCGTGTCCCTTACCCAAGGCCCATTAGCTACCCAGCAGCTTCAGACTCAGACAGCCTGGCTAGAAATGTAGAAAACCATATAAAAAGATGCTCATTAATCCTTATTTGGTTCCTCCCATAGGCATTTTCCTTATATGCCCAGCATTTCTCACATGCTGGACTCCCTGTGCAACAGGAGGCTTCCATTTGCTTTAAAGATCCAAGCAGTTTATTTGTGGAGCTTGCTGTGCTGCTTATTCTCTGATGCAGGGTGGGGTGTGTGTGAATCTAGTCTAGTAAGTCTAGAGAAGGCGAGGATCCTTTACTTTTCCTTTCCCTTTCCCTGTAGAAAATACTGTCCCTATGGATCAAAGAACGAGAAGGCTAACAAAGTGCTTTTTCTCTGTGGTTTGAGACCGGGACAATTACAGGAGCAGCAGTGTGTCCTTTGCATGTGCTCATGTGTATATGTTGGCTTGCAGTTAGCACAGAGATACATCAATATTCCTGATGACAATAAATACAGCTATTAGGATGAGTCGAGAGCTTATCTTAATTGGGTAACAGATGAGCAGGCGTATGTTGCTGTTGAATCCATCAACATTAACTGGGCAGAGGTAAGTTTGATCAATACTGACACTTGAGTGCATGGGTAGCCACTGGAAAATATTAATTTACAATCATGACCGGCACCTCTCATTAACCAGAAATGTGTTAACCCTAATTGGTTCAACAGGGCCCTGCTGTACCACACCGTGCTGCTCACAGTCTTTCTTCTAGTGCCTGAGGCTGAGTTTCCTACTGATGGGAACTTGACAGTGCTCAAGTTCTGTGCTTTGGGTGACCAGTCTGGCAGCTGTACTGCAGCATCCATCAGGCCAGGAAGGTATGCAGTGCACACCCACCTGGGTATACAGCCCATATGGCTGTGGAGACATGGAGATCTACGTATTTGTCTGTTCATGCCTTATGGCCAACTTGAATAGGAATTAGGCTGAGTAGGAGTGACACTGATTTATACCATCTGCAAGTTTGTGCCACAAATCCATAAGTATTCATATGCTTTTGTGTCTGTGCATGCACTGGGGGGGTTGCATGCAGATAATGACCGAGTACATTTGTGGTAGCGTTAGGTTGCCCTCAGAACCGTCAGGGTATGTAAACACTGCTTTTAATGGGAAAACTGTATATGTGTTTGTGTGTGTGTATGGAATACTTATGAGGGTGTGTGAAAAATGTTTCTTGTGCTATAATGCCAGCAATGACAATTTGTTTTCCCTACCTCAACAAAATCCTCACAGCCATCCATTCAAAGCAGTCATCTTTGGCAAGTGCCATAAATATGCATAGTGTATATACAAATATGAGCTGTAAGAGTTGAAATCATCTTGTAATTAAGGTCCATGCCTGACAGTAAGGGAAGCTGAATTTGCTGCTAGACCTTCAGTATCTGTGGAGATAAGACTGCTATCCACATCCACCAAGGAAAGAATAAGAAATGATGGGCTTAAATTGTAACCTAGATCTTCTTGCTCCATGTTAGGAATAACTTCCTAGCAGTAAGAATATTTACACACTAAAATAGGTTGCCTCAGAAGATTATAGAATTTATTCTTTGAAGTTTTCACAAAGAAATGCCCAAGTTAGACAAACATCTGTTGGGACTAGTTAAAGGCAGAAAAAAGAAAGGGCTTGTGTCTTTTGGAATGCTTTTCATTTATGTTTTCTGGTGCCTTTAGAAGCACAGATGTGTCTCTGCTTCTTCAGCTGAACATGGCTGGATGTCAGCACTGCCTATGCTTATAGCAACCTCATTTACAACAAACATATCTGTAAAGTCATCTGGCCTTAATCTGTGCCCTCTCTTTTAATGGTCAAGCTTAAGTAATGGCCTTTGCCAGCCATCATTACTTGACTGCCATCTTTTGATATTCTGGGAGCTGCAATGAAAAACACGAGGCAGAAGAAGCAATTTCTTTGTCAAATGAGTTTCAAGATCAAGAAAGCTTTTTCCTCTTCAAAACTTTCCTGTAATTGTGACTTCTCAACTCCTAATCTTTATGTCTTGTTTTAATAGTAAGGGATGTTATGAAGTTTTTAGTAAAAATCCAAGCCAAATATACTAGCAGATAAAAATATTCAACTCTTCACCTGCTACCTAGACCATGATTGCCCAGTCCCTTCTAAGTTCCTAGCATTCTTTCAGTCTTACTGGTCCTCCAAGTAGCCCAGCAATTTCTTTTTGGCACTCAGGTGTCTGTATCATAATTGATTTCCAAAACACTTTCCTTTACAAGAAAAAAGCTAGTCTTTCTATAAATTCCACAGAATAGTCACGAGTTCTCTTCTCCCTTTTTGTGTATCAGAAACTTTATGCCCTGTCTGAAGTTAAAAGGCTGATTTTGTCTTCTCATTCCATCGAAGAGGATGTTACAAGGGAATGCCTGAAACCTAGGGAATGTGAAGAAGAGCAACAACAACCCATAAAGAAACACATTCCAGTAGCTGACCATTTGCATGTACGAATAATTCCAATGAGGCTGTCTGAAAGATTTATTATTTGGCAAACAAAGAAAAGGAAAAACTGTTGGCTTGTTTGAATGCTTCCACAGTGGATGAGTATGGCATATGGAGATTGAGAAACAAGGTCAGACTCACTTATATCTAAATCTTGCTTACCTATAGAGCCTGGATACTTGGTATTTATAATATTTGTACCACTGCTGTTTCTTGGAGTATCTTTCACAGAAGCTCAATGGGGAATTTTCCAACAGTTTTGAGTTGAAACTTTCAGTTTGTGAAAATACAAGAATGTAAAGCTTTTTGGTGGTTTTTGTTGGTTTGATTTTTATTTTAATGTAACATTTTTGGAAGGAGTTTTTGGTCTCAGCTGGAAACTTTTGATGAAAGAGACCAGCTGGACCTGAGAATCAAACAGCATGGTGGCCAAGGGTTTAACCAAGGAAACTGGAAGTCACATAAAAGCCCTCACTCTGGCTCTGTTCCCAACAGCCATGAGTTTTCTCAGGGTTTTTTTGCAGGTTTTTTTTGTTGTTTTTTTTTTTTTTTTCAGCAGTTGTACTTTTTTTAGCCTTGCCTTAGTTGGGGGGGTAGGGGGTTGGCTATTAGACTTTGTATTAGCTGTCCCCACAGTTGTCAAATGAGGAGGAAATTGGTTGTGTAGGCCTGCTGGAGCACTCACCTGGGATGTGAGAGATGGGAAATACAAGAAAAAGAACTAAGACCTCCCCAGTGCAGCCAAATGCCTACCTATTTGTTAAACTTGAGTCATTCCTTCTTGGTTTGGAAAAACAACTTTGACAGGTCTTGTTTTTTTCCCTCCAGTGGGCAAAGACTCATTGGCAACCGACTAACTCAGAAACTAGGTAGTCTTACTGGTTGGCTCTGGCAGCTCTGGAAGTGGAGAATCGCCTAGGATGTGTAAAAGCCATAAAGCTTGCCCAGATCATCCCATCAGCTTCACTCATTTTTTTTAGCACACTACTGACCATATCTGGATGCCTTAGGCTGTCTGAAGAGGTTTTGGTAGACAGCATATGCACATGAGAGAGCAGCGGTGGGAGATGCAGTGTGTGATGATGTAGACCATCTGTAGCTTTCTGGTATGTGTTCTCACAGAGTTATGTTCCTGTGGAGGGAAATAACCTGTGACAGAGGCCATCCACGTTCTTTCAGGGGAAGTCCAGAGGTGCTTAAGGGTCTGGGAGTGCTGCATTAATTCTTTTTGGTGTGTCAATGGGGCCACTCTCATGATGCCCCTTGGATACTCTAAGACAAGCTAGGCAGCCAGAGACTTTGACCTTAAAGGTGTTGGCAGAAAGGGCTAAGAAGAGTATTTATTTAGAACTGTGGCTTTGTCCTGAGCCTGCTATGCCTCCAGCTATATTATACGTGGGGTGTGATGAAAACTTTTGGCAATATGAGAAAATAGTATGGAAATAACATTTTCTGGCCATCTCTAGACTGCTGTTCTCTTTTTTGGAGCATTTACTTTAGAGGCAGGCAGTTAAAGCAGATAAGACATTGGTATTGGGGATAGTGAGAAAGAATGAGATAAAATCTCATGCAAACAAGTGTTGGCAGTCAATGGAATTGTACTCCCTTTTCCAAGGGCTGGATCTGGCATCATGTCTTAGAAGCCTTAAGAGATTTATTACCAGTTTGGCTTGATCTGTGACACAAGATTTATGGCCAGGCTGAAACTGCCCAGAAATAGCACTTCTCTCACTTCGTATCAGCACTCCATCTACCCAACAAATGCTCAAATGGTGGGCATCAGTCAAGCCAAGGAACTCAACTGTCTCCATGGTGGAGGTAAGAGGTTCAAAGGCCCACCCAAGGGACCCAGTGAATGGCTTCCTGAAGGAGTTCTAGACTGAGAGGAATACCAGCTTCTTAGAGCCAGATCAAAGCATTGCAAGAGTGTTCACACCTTCTCACACAGAAGGACCGTAGGATGACAGACCTTAGGAGTGAGAGGACTGTATGGCTCTTCCAATACGCTTATTAACTAGTCATCTAAAGGGATTTATGATGGAGACATAAGAGCTGCTCTTCCTTTTTCCACATAGTGAATTGAAAGCTCTCATTTGGTGAAAACCATACCTCTTTTTCTAATCTTCATCCCAATTCATCTCTTCACAGGCTCAGAACTGTAATTCAGTGATGCCTTATAGATGATATTTCTGTATTTTACAATGTTTTTATTAGTAATAGAGTTACAGAATTATGGGCACTTTGTTGATCAGCCCAGAAGTCCTTGTACACATCAGTCTTTCCAAAACACAGAGAACCCTTCTCGGTCATTCCCAATCTTCTGTTTAAGGAAAAAATGACCTTAACACGTAGTGCTAGGAATCTAATGTGGTTGACCTCTTCTGTCTCATCTCTCCTCTGGAACTCAAGGTTATCCTATAAAGTTGTGTATTCACAGACATATTACCTCCAAGCCAGGGAGGTAAGTCATTCTACCTAAACCTGATAGTGGGAGATAGGGGATCTGGGTTTTTGTTTTCTGAGAAGTTTAGTGTCGTGGTTTTGCTTTGGGTCAATTTTGCTTTCCACCCCCCACACAATTACTACTAGTTGAGAGAAGGTATTTGCAGACAAAAGAGAGACAGGATTTGAGGAAAACAGTATAAACATTTATTACTAGTAAAACAAAAACTGCTAATAAATTAAAAACTAAAGAACTATATTTACAACAATTTCTACTCAAGTTGAAGTGCAATATATATACAGAAATACTTCTTCCCTTTTATACTAGTCCAAGGAGAAGAAGTAGTTTCATTCTCTATCTTTGGAGTTCTAATTCTCTCCTTTTAGCAACAGATCCTCAGCAGCAGCAGCACTTTCATTGCAGTTGGGACTTCTTTTCTCTCCTTCTCGCTCTGTGTTGGCTTCCAGGGCTGGGCTTACCCCCCTCCTGGGCTAAGACCGAAGGCTGGGGGTTACTCAGGTCCTGAAGGGTCTTCCTTCCATAGGCTTGCAAGGGGACACTTGCTTACTATGGATCTTCTTCCACAGGGTTACAGGGGATAATGGTTTAAGAGTTCACCCCTGTTTCCCTATGGAGGTCCCTCCCCATGGGAGAACAGTCCTTGATAGACTTCTCGGCATGGGTCTAGCACGAATCCACACACACACGGATTCCAGCATCTCACATGGGCCGTCTTGCTCCAGCATGAGATTTTCTCAGGGTTACAAAATCTTCAACAGTAGTATAGATCCACACACACACGGATCCCAGTATTTTACCTGAGTCGTTACTGCTCCAGCACAGGTTTCTCTCAGGGTCACAAATTTTCACCAGGACTCTGCTTCACTTCAGTCCTTTTCATGAAGTCTTGGTTCTCTTTGGTACATTCACAGACTCTTCTATTAGCTGCATGGGGGGGTCTCCTTACTCCAACAAACTTTGCAAGTAGCAGGGTTTACTTTTCAGTCTTTTCCCTGCTGAGGAGAGAGAGCGAAAAAAGGGGGAGAGAAACAAGCCCCCCCTTTCGCACTTTACTTTTCTTGCTGCAGCTTCAGCTGCCAGCTTCGACCTTGGAAGCTCCGTTATCTTTCGGCTGGAATTCTTCCACAGCGGTTTCTGTCCAAGCAGTTCGAAACTTTTTTTCTTCACTCTCTTACAAGAGAGAAGGGAGGACTTCAGTGCTGCACTTGCTCCCCCCACCCCGGCCCAAGCCGGGGGAGGAGGGAGTCTGGCCCTGCTCGGGCCCACTACTCCTCTTCCCTACATGGCTGCTGCTCTTAATTCCAACTGCGCCAACAACCTTCTCTTCCGTTTTCTTGAAGATGTAATTAGCAAAGGCGTTACTGGACTTTTGATTGGCCTTTTTGTCCAGAAATTACCTGGACAAAACCATCCTCAGCCCCAGGGATGGGCTGATGGGCAAAACCACGACATTTAGATAGCTGCAGGTTACCATTAGATAAGAGGTTGGAGCCAGGGCAGGTAAATGACAGTGGAGTGGTTCTTTAACTTGTGATAGAGTGTAGATGCTGCCTGACTTGGATTTTCTGAGCAGTCGTACTCTAAGTCCACCTGAGTTGATGGCTGCCTTTCCACTCACAATGTGGCTTAACTGAGTGGAATTTTATTTCCTGAGTGTACAGTAAATAGCAGAAAGGCTACCATGTCTATTAAATCACAGGAAAAAGGACGAGATGGTGTCGGGGGATAGAGAAAGAAACTTCCAATGCGCACAGTTCATCTCCAGAGTGGCAGAGAATAGGAAAAGGGTCATAGAGGGTTTCAAAGCAACATATTGCCTCTAATTCATCATTACTGATATTTCCAGAGCACACAAACAACTGCAACCATTCTAGCCCCACTGGTTTCCTTTTGCTGTTTTTTGTTGTTGTTGGTTTGGGGTGTTTTTTTTGTTGTTCTTGGGTTTATTTTAATGTTGGTTTCACCACTTCTTTTATCTGCCTCTTGGGTGATTTTTTTCCCCACTATATTATTTTTTGTCACTGGATTGCTAGAGACCCCCTGGCTGCTATACAAGGTGACAGTTCCTGAGCAGTCAAGAAGAACAGTCAAACAGAATGACATAAGCACAAAAAAGGAGGGAAGAGAAGCCCTCCAGAGCTGTAATTTTGCTTCCTTTATTTTGTCTGCTTGCAGGGGCAATATAAAGAGGAGAAAAATGACAACAGACTGTTCCACTTCTAATGACTTCAAAAGGTTTGAATTGACATTGATGGGAAACCTGAAGAAACCAACAGCAATTCCTCAATTCTTTCTTTCTCATTGCCCTCCACCCGGACTTCATGCACAGGAATGAAGAAGAGCTACCACAGCAGGTAGCTAACACCCAGGCATCGTGCAGCAAATTCTTCACCTCCATCTGTAGTCCTAGAATATTGTCTGACACACACAAGAAAAAGATGAGGTGAATTAACATTCCTGCTATATAGAATAACTAGCACAAATATTCAAGTTTTTGAAGTTACATACTGCACATAACCTCCAGCAAGTTTGTAACCCTTTTGGAAAGATTCTGTGTTTTTCAAGGTCAGCTGAAGTGCTACCTATATGAAGGAAGTTGGCACCAATGCAATTACATCAACACAGAGCACGTTTTCTTAATGTAGAAAGGGCCTTACTGTCCTTTCAGGAATGAATCTTGCATATAGAAGTTTCTGAAGGGAAGATAATGAATAAAACAAATGTAGAGTTTACAGACATAACATGTCTTCTTCTTTTTGATGGAGAAACCTTTGATAGTTTTAAAGAAACTAGACTTTTTTTTTTTTCCACAAGACTTCTATTTCTAAAAAATGTTTTTCAAATGACATATAATTTACCCCCAGAAGTATTTTCCTCTGACAGGTGATCTAGTCATGTTGAATTTCAGGAAGAAAAGATATTTACTGAGAAACTTAGACACAATTAAAAACTGAGATGTGAAAGGAAATTCACTGTTCCACCTTGAATGTTCTGACTCACCAGATGTGTAGGTTCTCTATATTACCTGCTGTGCACAGAAGATCTTCCTTGCTGCTTTTGCTGGGGTCATAAGTGAGGATTCAGAAATGGGAAGCTGTAGGATCTGAGGATGCTAGTTTTAAAAATTTCAACTTCATTTCTTGCCCAATATTTATTCTCCAAATGGGAGATGCAGCAAAACAGGGGACCTGTCAGGGGTCTGTTGTCTCTTATAGTGGTGGATGAGTTGCCCTTCTCCTTCACTTGCTTCAAAACTTATTACTCCATAAGCAGGATTCAGCTCCATATTCAACCACCTGAATGCGGCTGGTGCCTAGACTGTCCAGTTAAGGGCAGGGTTGGGTCAAATGACTATATTTTTGCTTTTCATCTGATTCTCAAATCACAATGTACTTGCATTCAGAGAGCATCTACCAGGGGATGACGGAACATGTTACTGTTGTCATTCTCTTGTAGGCAGGGCAGTGCTGGCAATGAAACAGTTTTCAATAGTAATGATAATTGGAATTTAAGGATCAAGAGGCTGGAGAGAATTTTTTCAATAATCGTAATAGGTTAAGTTGACTATGGTGAAAACAACAGGATGAACTGTAACTACAGTTCCTGGAAAGTCTGCTCATGTAGTTCTTTCCATTTCCCATCTGCAGGTCACTACCAGCTCATTTTTTGCTAAGAGGAGAGTAAATGAGGATTGTGTTCATCCGAAAGAGTCTATTTTTTGGTTGCATTCAAGTTGTTTTATGTTCCCTTGCATCTTTTCTCAATAACAACAGAACTAACCACCATACTCCTAAATGGACTGACAACCACAGCTTCAGCTGAAGTTTTTGTAATGTGCCTAGGTAGATTCTTCTTTTCATGGTCATTTGTAATTGTCAACATGAATAAGAATACCAAAGTATTCTAAAATTATCTATTTGATTGGAACAACCAAAGAGTACTATATACCAGGCATTACTCCAGGAAGGAGAGCCAATGTGAGTTCTGCTTTCCTTAACTGATCCCTGACTTTGTGCCTCTTGAAACCATCACGCCAGGCTTAAGCTCAGTGATACTTCAGTAATATCCTAACTCTACAGAGTAAGTAATAAGATTGGACTGTCATACGTCTATCTCATCTAAACGTCCCTCACAACAATTCTGTACTTTCAGAAAAGGCTTTATTTTGTGTTGTAGACCCCATGTAATAGCAACCTGTACCTATCTAATGGCGCTGTGCCATTGCTACTTTGCTCCTCTTGTGTATATGTCACTATGATTTTTTTTTACCCCCACCCTTCTCAGTGTGGATGTTTCTGAGCCAACAAATCAGTTGAAGGATCTGGTCGGTGGTAGTTGCAGCCAAGTTACTGTCATGACAATGACAATGATAGTTTGTCCATCCACTTACAACCACAACCTCCTGTGTTCTTCAGTAATCCCTCTGTTTCTCCATGTTTGGTAGCTGATGCAAAAGGATAACAAGGGATCTCTTTAGTGGAGATATATAAGCTAGTTCCTGGCTGCCTAGAGGAAGTCTGAGCATAGCTGTCTTCCTCTGCAGTGATTTTGATATTAGAGTGACTGAGTGACTACCTTCTTCCTATCTGTGTGTATGAAACTAAATTGCAGAAGATCACCTTCTTATCTCCTGCTAAAGCAGGCTGTATGCCACATAACTACTTTTCACCATGCCAGCCAATCAGTCGTGTTGACACTGTGGTGTCACCTTTGTGACAGCTACTTTATAGAGGTAACAGAATGCTGGTAGCCAATTAGATTTTGCTGATAGAGATACCACAGAGTCTGTCCAGCAGGGAAAAGGTGCACACCCACAGCTTGACAATAATAATAGAATTGAAATTACAAACCACATAGAGGCTAATGTAGTGATGTGTTACAGGTAGCTGCATATCTACAGCCCTGTTGGAGGGTACGGGCATACAATGGACTAGACAGCCTTTGAAGCTCCCAACCTAAGCAATTCTACATACCAAAAACTTTAAAAAGTGTTAACCTGGTCCTAAACTATTCTCAAAAAACTAAGAAGAACAGGCTGCATGGCTGACATCTCTTCCCTCAGAGGAGGCAGAGGAGTAGCTATTTTGTCCATGTTGCACTTGCCTTTACTGTGACAGAGGAGCATGAACTGATCTGTGCCATGTGCCCATATGGCAAACAGGTAATTTTCTTTTGTGTGCCTCTCATAAAGATAGCAGGGAAATCCAAGAGGCTGCAAGCAGCACAATTTTTCTGGCCACTGCAAGAGCCCTGTGTGCAGAGTCACCTCACACGTACTCAGAGAACAGCCAAGCGTGGCCGCTCAGACTGGGTGTTCTAAATCATTGTAACCTTTTGCAATGTTTTAAGTTTGCTACTTTTAAAAAAAAATAAATCTATTTCGTTTCTATGTCTGAATTTCTTCTTTATACTCTAGTGCACTCTTCCCAGAAGCAAGAACTATAGACATGTACTCTAGGGATGGGTTATTTTCTCTAGAATAAAATGAAAAATATTCCCCTTAGTTCTTCTGGAATAGGGATGCAAAGATTCTGGTCTTCTGCCTTTGTTATTCTCTTCACCTCCTTTTTCTCTACAAAGAGAAATGCACCGCATCTTGCAATTAATCCTCATGATTTCAATAGTAGGTGAAGTTATTTCCAGTTATTTGTTCTTGGCTTGAGGAAGTTTGGAATTAACTGTTCAAATCAGGTCATCTGTCTAGAAATGCTTTTCTAAACCCTATCTGTGTTAAGTGCTTTATATCTGACAAATGATCAGAAAAAGTTTCATACACTCCCTTGTGTGCACATAGACCTCGTTTGCAGTCTTCAGTGCTTCTGTCTGTACAGTTGCCATGGGTATAGTTGCACATGAGAGTATGGGCAGTATAGGTGGTTGTCTCTCCTGCTGCCTCGGCCAGGCAGGTTTTTATCCTGGCTTCTGAAATCACACCAAAGCTCATTTGTCTTCATCAGCCCTGGCAGGTAAATCATATTCACAGTAGTACAGCTGCACTCATGGCTGACAATGGGGTATATTTTTCATAGTGTGGTGAAGGTAAGAGGCATCCTGCTTCCCTGTAAATTGAGTAGCCTGTCTGTTTCAAATGATGAGACAAGCAAATAGACACAGTGATCTGGGGCATGTGCTAGATGGAACTGCAGTTCATGCTCAAGGTAGCCTGTGTGATGCCTCTTTGCTGCCTGACTTGTGACTTCAAGCTGGTTCCTTATACAGCCTTGCTGTATGCTGTTTTTCTGGTGTGATGTTTTGAGGTTTTCATGGTAAACTCAAAATTAAAGTAATGTTTTTATTCCACTAGTGGAGAAAGTATCACTTGTGGTTTTGTATGGAGGATTTGAAAACTTTGATTATTTTAGGGACAAGGGTGAGTCCTTCTTCCTGTTTTCACTTGGGGGCTGGGGTGACTCAGGGCCCAGGCTCATGAGGCCATGCATAGAATGGCTTAGCACAGAGCTGTGGTTTTGGTCATCCCTCAGCCACACAGCATCAGTTTTAACGTCACAGTTGCTTCACTCCTCCCCTGAGGAGCAGTTTGTGTTTTGTAAGGCATGTGCCTACCAGGGATGTGTTCTGGCTTTAACCTCACCTCAGAGAATTTAAAAGAAAAATATGTTTTAGGTAACCTCACGAATAGTTAAGAGGATGCTAGAGTCCAAGCAGAGAGAATGGCTGGCCTTGAGCTGTGCTCTGCTCGATCCTGGCAGATGCTGCAATGCCTCCCAGTGACCTCTCACCCGTGCCATACCTGTGTACCCTGTACCAAGCCCTTCCATATGGGATAAAGCTGACATGCATGTAGCATGTTTGCATGACAAGAGACAGGTGAGCTGAAACACACCCTGCAAAGGAATCTCTGCTTTTCTGGACATAAAATAAATGCAAAAAGAGATGAATTGCTGTGAGTGAGTGGCTCAGACTACTACTCTGTTCTCAGACATGAGGTACTGGGTCCAGCACAGGTGAGTAGCTGTGTGAAATCTTGCTTTAGATGTGAAGGCAGTATCCAGATTAGAGTGGTTCCCGTCGGGATGTTGACTGCTCTGAGGCACTACTGTGCTCTTGTTTCCAACCCCATGTGTGCATGGGGAAGTTGGAGGAAGACTAAGATCTAATCCATTCTCAGTCAGTAGGAGGCAGAAAGATACAAAGATAGTTGGTCCCAAAGTGGGGCAGGGTCAAGGGGGAAAAGAGAAGAATCAAGAAGGAAGAAGGGAGACAAGCTGCCCTTCCCCCAAACTGAGGATGGAGGATAGCTGAGCAACAGAAACCTGTCAAGATAGTAACTAATAACAATTAATAATTTATTGAACATCAAATAGCTCTTTTCCTCATGGTTTCCAAAAGCTCTTTACAGACTATATATAGAGACTGCATTACAGTGTGGTATGCACTTTTCAGCAGCATGGTTTAGGAAAAGCCCTGCTGCTGAGGCTCAGTGGAGCCCCATCAGCACAGAGAAACACTAGGAAAAGATTTGCACCCTCAATCCTGCCTGCTTCACTGTTAAAAAAAAAAAAAAGGAATAAAAAGAAGTGAAACAATCATTTGATGAGTAGAAAGAAGGTAGAACATTGTATGGGTGTTATTTCTTCCTGCCTACAAAGACAGGCTGTCCCAATAAATTCAATTGTATAGACATTAAGAGAAGGAGGACGGGGGTTGGAAGGAAACAAATGCATTTTAGAAAGCCTATGACAATGACTTAAAATTGCTTTTCTTCATAATTGCAATTTTAAGAGCTGACATATAGTGATAAGCCAAGTGTAGATGCTGATGGCTTATAGAACATGGGGGACTGTTGTGTGCTGATTCTTGTCTATCCTTGGGCTTGTTTAATTCAGAAAGAGGATGATGTTGCTTCTAAGGCAGCTAGGGGAGGGTGAATTAGTGGGAGGGGCAAATGTGAACATCCAAAAAGGACAGGTCAGCAGACAGACAAACTGTCATGCAATGTACCCTTTTCTCATTGCGTCTGGATCTGTTCATGTCTGCCCCAAAACACTGCCTTCACCTCCATGAGGGAGCACACACAGCAGGCATCTGAAGGGCAGAGCCCAGCACTACAGGACAGGAGGTGCAGAAGCATATGCCTCCTGAGAAGACTGCAGAGAGTATAATGCTTGTAAAAAAACAATTAAAAGAGCTGAGCAAACAAATGATGAATAATGTAGTAGGAGTTGGTGTAATGAACCTCCTTAGGAAAGCTGGCCCTTAGGCCAGCCTCAAGTTCCCCCAGCCTCAGCAGGAGAAACCCCACCTCTTACAACCACCCAGTGCATAAAGTCACTTTGGAGGAGCAATTAGGGAAGAAGCTGCTTACTCCACTGCTCTTCAATCATTTGCTGTTAAGTTTAGGGGTGATGGGAAACCCAAGTGGATTGACTGAGGCTGCTTTTTCTAAGTGAAAGCTTACTTATGTAAATGTGTTTAAGAGCTGCCTTTCAGTGAAAATGTTAGCTACATTTCCTGAAAAGAGCTAATGGAAACCTCTCCTTAGAGATGATGCAGTTAGGGCTGTGTTATAGATTTCACCTGTGGATGCCTGAAACTCAGGTGACCATCTGTAGAGATTATCTGTTCAGGGTATGGCCCTGCTTTTCCTGTTAGACCCTGAACTGTCAGGAGACGTCCCATGTCCTGCTTATTTTACTAGGCTTCAATAGACACATAGTGCTTTGAATGCAGTTTGGGTTGTATTTCTTGCCAAAGACAATTGCAACTATGAGATCATGGGATTTTCTTGTTTTTCCCTTTCCTGCTTATCCTTAGATTTAGAATTATAAGGTATTTCCATTCATATGGAAAGCCTGATTTTGACATGGAGAATGCAGTTGCCATTAGGAATAAATAGGCCTCAAATCTTTGTACCAGGGGGAGTGAGCATGAACAGCTGTTGGAAAGAGATGTCTGGAAAAAAAAAAAAAGTGGCCTGGCTTGGAAACCTCACCTAAACTCTAGTTCAGTTTGTGCCTGGGGGGGTGGGGCAAGAGAATTTGATCTCCAGGCTGCAATCTTTGTGTACTGCTCTTGCAGCAGCCTTGAGGTTTTCGTAAGAGGGGATGGATTTCCCCATGTCCTGGAGAATCATGAAGCCAATTGAAGTGGTTCACTCCATTTTTTTTCTGTCGGGCTGTATGCCCTGGAAAAGGATGGGAAACATCTCTGAGTATTGTAAAAGAGGCTCTGGGATGTTGCAGTCAGGTGAAATAGGAGCTTCTGTGTCATCCAACTAGTGAAAACGATGGCTCAAAATCAAGTAATTCCCAGGACAGTATCCTTTACCTTGCTGAACTGGGCAGTCCCTGCTTCCCATATTTCCTTAGTTAATTACTACTTTTTTTCTCCACATATTCAAACAGGTTAAAATTGTCAACAGGCGTGTGTATAGAGCTATCTTGTGCCATATAGCCAAAAAAAGACCCAAATGAAGGGGGCCTTTTCACTAGGAATGGGCATTGCCATTTAATTCTTTCATGGTGCTGACACCTCCCACTAAATACTGATATATCCTAAGACATGATGATGATGTTTGGTGTCAGTGGGGTATTAAATTTGTAGTGGGTTTTTTTTATCTTGCTCTACCCTCACTTAATTCGCACCAGCCCTCGTGATCTCACTATGGGGCTGAAATTTGTTTCTAAATGAATTTATCCCTCGGTGGAGGCAGCACCCCTTTGGCTGGGGTCTTCTATGCCACTTCATTGCATCCCTTCTCACTCAGCTGTAACCTGCAAGACCTGCGCTGACACATCTTTGTGGCATCTGCTGTCTGGTGCAGCACTTTCCTGATGAAGGGAACATATTTCACAGGGGGGAAATATCATCCCTTCCCCTCCAACGGAGCAGGAGAGTCCCCATGGGGAGGGGAGAGAGGCAAATAGAGGCAGACTAAGAGGAGGTTGTCTCAGTGGGTCAGGCAGTGACAAAGATGCTGTAACACTGCAATAGTCCCTGCTGGACTTCTCATCTAAGCTCTAGACTACAGGGTGATCAGGATTAAATCTTGCTGTCTCTACTCCTTATGCTCATCTCCTTACCTTGTACTAATTCTCTTGCCCAACTATTTCCATTTCTCTCTTCTGACTGTTTATTAACAGTTGTTTTCCTCCATCCAGCCTCCAGTCTCACACATTACTTCCACGCCAGTTCACAGACCAAATATCCCAACACACACTACCTCCAAGCTGAGCTTCTTCCACAGCTCTAGATCCAGACCCTTTTCTTGCAACCACCTGTAATGCTTCTTAGAATTGTTCTGTGCCTTTTGCCACCTGCTGATCCATTGTGTCTCATCAGCTGAGGCTCTCTGTTGCTGCTGCCTGCATCTGGCAGCAGATTATTCGGTGTACAGCTGTCCCTGCTCTTCACTGAAGAAACCAGACCTGCCTGTCTCTCAGGAACCCAAGGAGAACAGCGGTGTTTCTACTGAGCAGTTTCATTGTGGATAAAACCTTCAAAGTTTATTGCCACCAGATCTAACCTTGTTCTTCAGGTACAACATGTGGGTTTTTACTTAATAGGCTTTTGTCATGGTAAATGTATCTGTATTTTTCTTGGCTGTATCACTGGCATATTTCTAGGATGAAGCCTATGATCCTGCCAAATTTCATGTTCTTGTTCCCCAGTTGAAATGGTAGAACTTCCCTAGAAGTTGTAAGGTACCAGCTTTCCCTCTGTGTCCCTACAGTGTTTCAAAAAGTAGTCAAACTTTTTCAGAGGGAGAAAAATTTGAAAAGGGGGAGAAAAACACCAAATCAACATGAAAACCCGCAACAGTGTTCTCTGCAGTTATTCACTCCAATGAATTAAGTTCTGGAAAGTTTTAGGGAACTAAAGAGATGATGCATCAGACACTACATATACAGGCTTATCTGTAAAAATTAATATTAATATTGATTTTATTTTAAGCATACACTTTTACAAGAGACTGTTATCTGACACCCAATATACCAGAAGGGTTTGGGATAGTCCTGGTCCACTGTCCTCCTTACAGCAGAAGCATGTCTTTCTTCAGTGATGAGGAGGTGAGATACTAAGATGGAAAGCATTTAGCAGACAGAGAAGTGCTGTGTGGAAAGTGTTTATTCAGAGTTTCAGTCACAATTGCTCTGGCTCATCTTTGCTTTGAATCCATGATTTTTCTTCTCAGGTCTCCAGAGAGACTCTCTTTCTACCTCCCTCATTCCTCCTGCTGCTCCCTGTAAAACAGCCTGCAAGGGGCTGTGAGCACCATGTGAGGACGGCACAGTGCCTCAGGCTCACTGCATGGACCAGCCTCCTCTCCTTCATCCCCATTCCTGGCGGCCACACCACGTGCTCTCTCCAGAGTTTTGTTGCTTTTGCACGCTCCTTTTACACAGCCCTGGGCAGGGAGCTCCAGGATGGGACTGAGAAGATAGTGACAGCAGGAAAGGGGGAGGAAATGGGGAAGAAGGGAAGAAACAGCAGGGGCCTAGGGAGAGAGGATCATTGCCTCTGATCTATTATGAATTCTCCTGGGAGACAGCCAGTAGGCTGGAAAGTGAATGATAGCCAGACCAGATGAGGAATTGTTCTGTGTCCCTGATGTATTTTATCCTCGACAGGCATTTAGTTTCTTTAACTATCAAACTAACTATTTCTCATATATATATTACATAAGCTGTGAAAGATAAAGCACACACACCATCAATCAAATCTCTTGTCAGGATCTCTTTACCTATTCCCTTCTCTTTACTTTTTTTTTTTTTTTTTTATGCCTTCCATTCTTCTTTAAATTATACTCAAAACAAGGGTATTGTTATGGAAACTTGACCAAAACGTAATTGAAGGACCATGTAACCACTCCACAATTCAGGAAAAAAATTGAAAGAACAGGCTGTGATATTGTTTTGGAGCTGGATACTGAAAAGAATGGAACATTGGTGAATAGGTTTTTTTTGTTTGGTTGGTTGGTTGGTTTTTTTGTTTTTTTTTTTTCACTTGTTCCTATCAGTTGAGAGAACTTTTTCCATACAAAACATGTTTGGACTCCTTAGAAATCCAGAACTGGGAAGGTGGAGTACCAGGATTACAGTAATTCACTGAGAAACCTTCTTCACTTTTGAGCAGAGAGGTTTTTGTTTGTTTGTTTGTTTGTTTGTCTTTGGTTTGGTGATTTTGTTGTTTGTTTGGTTGGGGGTTTATTGTGTGGTTGTGTGTTTGTTTTTTGTTTGATTGTTTTTTTTTTTTTAATTTTTAATGTTGACCAACACGACATTCCTGCACCCACAGGAAGAATAGAATCGCAGAATCAATCATTTAGGCTGGAAAATACCTTGAAGATCATTGAGTCCTGGAAGACAACTGCTTTTATCTGTCTGGTCCTATCAGCTGGATTGAGTATAGAAAGGGAATTGTGGATGGACAGAGAGAGATGCCTCTAAAACATCTTGTCAGTTCCACGTATTCCCAGGTTGGTGTTCCCTCTGCCCGTACCAGCCTGTGAACCAACCTCCAGACGGAGTGCTGCAGAGTCCTGATATGATCTTGCCTTTGCACTGACTCTCCTATGAGGTATTGCAGTGAAAGAAATGGTCAGAGTGCTCTTTATTAATGTTACTGTCTTTCTGGCACATAGATTAAAGAGAAAAAAAAAAAGGCAACAAGACTTGTGGATAACCCTGTAATCTCTAAATGCATTTGCTACTTAGTTCAGGTGCCAGTGAGAATTTATGCATTGCAGGGGTGAGCCCGAAGTGTTGTTCTCTGTAACCCGTTGCACCAACTGCACTGTAATTACAGATTATTTGAGATTCGATATGGCACTTCTAATGTGGTGAGGAGGAACAATGTGGCCCTCTTCAATTTTTGGATCTCATTTTCAGAGTTGCTGAGTATCTAGTCTACCATCAAAAAACAGCAAGAGTGATGACACTGAGAACCAGGTTGGCCCTTGTATTTTTTCTTTTCTGATTTCACCTTAAATTAGCCAGACATTTTTCTTTCTGTGCTTCTTAACTCAGCCTTTTATTATGTTTGATAGAGTGAAAGAATGTTTTTTTCCTCCCCTTGTATCTTGCACAATGGAGAACATAATGCTTTTGCTTTGAAGTCTTTGCTACTATCCTGCCTATAAAGTCAGGCCTCTCTTTTGGTTTCCCATTTAATTAAATGTGTCTGCATTGAACAAGGAAGCTGTCCCGAAGAGCTTGAAATGGCCTCTTCCTCTTATGATAGCACACAGCTTCTGACTACTTTGGAGTAAGTTCACCTTGTACCAGCACATGCTGGATTTTGTGGCATGCCTGGTTTGTTTTAAGTGCAGGAAACAGTGAGGAAAGATTGTAGTTATTCTCTGAGTTAAGGTCATTTGCTGTTAGTCTTAAGTGACTGGGTTGGTACAGCAAGTCTTTTTCTTTATGTCTACATTAGAAGAACTGGTTGACCTTAACCAATCTAAGATGAAGATGCTTTCTTCAGCCAACTCTTGCAAATAATAGTTGAGCACTCTTGAGTCACTCTGGATTAGGTGTTCCCTGAAACTGAAGTCTTCTAAATAACAGAATTTTGTAATACTTTTCTTCGTCCACATAGTTTAGAGCATCCATTTGTGTTTCCAGGATTTCTCAGCTGACTGTTTTCTGTGTCTACTTGCTAGATAGTGTTTCCTTGTCATAAAAGAAGCTCATTATCTGGAAGTGTACTGGATATTCAATGTTTGTAGTAGAAATTATTTGATGTTTAGTTCTGGAAGAAATATTTGTGTCACTAGAAACAGCTGGGTTTGTCCCATTCAATATTGTATTATGCAGGTGCAGTGGCACAAGAAAACACCCAATTTCCACTTGGCAGCCATTTGCTGTAGGATATCTGTTTGAATGATACTTGTCAATAGAACTACCCCGAAATTAATTTCAGCCTATAGCTTATTTACTAAGATTTCATATTCTGAATAACTTATATTGATTGCTGAACTCTAGTTTTCCTCTCCTCGTAGTTGGAAATGTGCCCAATTATCCACATCCAAAGTTGGACCTCTAGTGCTCAGTGGTAAGATATCAAAGATGGCCTTCAGCCATTGATTTCATCCCAATCACTTGAAGATGAGTATCACATAATCCCTCTTAAAGAGGTTGTAGCAACCTTCTGGGCATTACCACTTGGATCCAATGTATGAGACAGCCCTCATCAATGTTCAGTCTGCATGCACACTGAAAGAAAGGTTTAACATCACCAGAGCAATTACCTTTGCCCCAAGAAACTTTGCCAGTTTTAAAGCAACTCTTTACAGCTTTCCACTGCTAATTGTGCATTTGGCAGAATGCCAAGACTGGCGTAAACTGAATACTCTTACTCCTCCTATTTAGGGTAAACTGTTCCGTGTGTTCCATGGCAGGCAGGAAAACCAGTTAACAGTATTATGCCAGCTTATAAGTCTGTGATATTACCCTGATAGAAGGCTGACAAGAATCTTGTTTCCAAAATGTTTTCTGTTGTCATGAAAGACATCTTGCTTTGCAAGTAGGAAGAGAGTGGATGGACTAGTGTTTTATTCATTATGGGCAAAGGTCTTTTGTGTAAAGGTCTTATTTGTTATATCAGCTTCAGTGTTTCCAGGCAGTAAGGCCATAGTGAGTTTCCTCTTGCACAAAACCCCTTTCATTCATAAACAACAGGCAACTAATTGCCATCAGACATTGCACATGTGTGACATCACAGTTCATTCCTGCTGGTAACGTTCATTTAAATTGCAGTAACATATCTTTCACTGCCTATGTAAAGAAAACTCTGCTATGTACAACTTGTAAATAGTAGAATTGGCAAACACTTTGCGAGTTGTTCATGTGCTTGGCTTCTTCAGCTGAGGACATATCCCCAGATTAGCCTACTCAGTATTGTGCAGCTCCTATTTAGGGTTAAAATATGAATAGGGACCAGTACCTTTGAAAGAATGACCTGCTTATTTTGAAGTGTAGCTGGATGTCAAGTTCCTCTGAAAACCCAGCTCCCAGTGCCCTTGACTTTGTGTCTGTCCAATTGGCTATGATGTCCAAGGGGAGGAGCTCCTTCATATTCCACACAGTTAGCTACTCTAAGCCCTTTGGCCATTACTCTTACTTTGACAGTGCCCTAGGGTTTCTCTTTTGTCTGTATGCCACTACTGCAAACCTAAGTCTCATCAATTTGCATTTGTTTTGGAACTATTGAATAAAGGCCTTGAGTGGCAATGGAGGCCTTGGATCTTGTTATAAATTCAGAGGAACTTCTGGGCTTGTCACTCTGTTACCATGCATCTTTACCCCGTTGGTCCAGCTCTGCAGTGTGTTTTTGCCAGAACTCATGTCAGCTGCTACAGTATAAAATCTATATAACAGAAAAGAGTTTCTATCGCAGAAGATGGACCCAAGGTGATTATCTTTCCCACCCTGTTTGCCATGATTCTTCTACAAATCCAGCTCAAGGAAACTTGCCAAGTACTCACTATATAGCTATCACTCCATGACCTCTCTCTGGTGCTGATCCCAACTGGCATGAAATAACCAATTTCCATAGTATTAAGCTTTCTCAACCTGCAAAACAGGGATACACATCCAAACTGCCAACTGGAAATGGTCCTTGGACCCCCCTGTGAGTTCCCACCCTGTGCCCAAGAATTGTTTAGGAAAATAGTACTTGGGCTGGGTCCATACCATGCCAGGAATCACTCTAACACTTGAAAAATGTAGGTTATGAGGTTCAAGTGCCTGGAAATGCTTACTGACATTGTGTTTTATTTAGATAGATGAAGCCATGATGTTCACATACCTTTTGATGTTGTCCTTGTGTTTATAGGAGTCCTTCAAGCAGAATGAGATCTCTCTTGTAACGATTTGCCTTCTTGCTCATTAAGCATGGTCACTACTTAATGCATTACACTCAGATTCTCCTTAACATCTTTAGCTGCTCTTTTCGTTGGCACAGCAGTACTGCCTGCTTTCTGAAAGGTCAGGGTTTTTTCAGACAACAGTATCATTTGGATGCTTTCCTTATGTAACTGATATACTAGCTCTCCTTTTAATGAATACTTAAATTTATTCAAAGTTCATAAACCTTGGTGAGCATCTTCAGTTGGGGTACATAATGACCAGTGCATTCAGTGGGATTTTGACCACAGTTATTAAATCAAAATCTCTCCATGTTAATGAACAGTTTAGGACTGAGAAAGGCTTTCATACCATCACCACAGTCTTAGGCAATGCAGTCCTCTGCCTTTCACTTGTAATATACTCTGCAATATAACAGAGTTTGTTCTAGTGCAATAACTTTCCCCTCTTCTCTTTCATTACCTTCTATTGCGTGGGCCAGTGTTGCCATCATGGTAGTTACTGAGAAGACTGTTAATGACAAACAAAAGATGAGAGGGGAAAAAAAATCACTTATTTCCATGAATCATTGTTCTGTCTAATGGTTTTGTAACACATATTTTTTCCATGCCTGACTCAAGAGGTTAAGGAAATGAAAAACAGCCTTAATCACAGTAGGGGCTGTAGTTGGAAAATGAACCCCATTTATTCATGAGCCATTCCATAATTCCACTGTAGCGGAGTACTACAATGCTCTCCAACCTGTACTGTGCAGATCCAAGAGAGCCCAGGAAGAGTTATTAAGAAAAGCATAAATCAGGAAGCTTCAGCTCACTCTACTAGGGTCCACACCTTCATTGTGAAACACGTAGGAAATTTTTAGGTGCCACAAAAACAAAAAAAAAAACACTTTTTCATAATTAATCGTAATTACTAAGTAGACAAACCCCACAGGCGTAATGGATATTGCCTCAGATCTCATCTTCCTGGGTTTGGAACTAGAATTTAGATTTAGGCCCATCATGTGTTTCAACAGTATTGGCCCAATTAGTCTAATGAGGAATTTTATTGTTTGTTTTACTGTTGAATCAAAGGATTGAGTATCTGGATTCTTTTTTTTAATGGGATAAGAAAGCTTGAAGGCTTTTTCTGATGGGATTTTTATAACCACCATGGAGATGAATGGTCAAGTGCCATGGAGCGTTATGCTGATCATACACTGTTTCCAAGGAAACTCAGGATGGAGTTTCTAGGAGCTCTTTGTGGAGAATAGCAAAGCTACAACCCATCTTTGTCAGAAGTCAAGTCTCAGGTTATGCTCATGACTCAGCTTAAGAACTACGTACATCACCTAAGATCAGGGACGTAGGGGCAAATAACTAAGTGAGGAACATCACGTACTTGATGCTTCGGGCCAAGCTCTGAAGAGAAAGCAGATATTTGTAGCCCAGCCTAGAAATGCTCAATTTGCTGCTCTTTAATTTTCTAGAGATGGAATTTGAGGGATGCAGGTCACTTGAAAAGAATGGAGATTGACAGGAGACTGCTGCCATCAGTTCTAGGCAGCAAAAGATGATGCTTCTCTGAGCCAGACATGCATCCTCTGTGGACGAGCACTGTTTGTGCATCCTGGCCAAGAGAATGAAAAGCTGATTTAGCTATATATTTGACTATGTGAGCTACTGAAAGACAGCATTTAGCATTGTTTAAGGGAAGGCTAGGAAAAGGTTAGGTAGGATGTTTGTTGCTGATGATTTTTTTGTTATTTGAATAATACAAACACACCTGCACACACAAAAGTACTGTTCTAAGCAAAAATTGTAACATTTTCTCAATTCCTTTCCCTTTCCCCACAAAATTAATGGCTTTACCAGTGGCTTCGACCAGAAATCTTTCAATCTGTCCTACAACATATTGGAATAGTTACCACAATATAACTTTTCTTAGTGTAGATGCAGCAAAATCAGTAGAAAAGTATTTTATATTATACAGGAACAAGGAATAAACTGTAATAGCATAAGATAGGTTTAAACAGGCATTAGCATCTCAATAGAATGATAGAGATGATCCATGCATAATTTTCTATAAATAAAACTAGTTTAGAGGATAGTTTCCTCAAGGTCAGAGAGACTGGTAGGAAATTTAACTATTTTTTTAACACAGCAAACTTCAATCCAGAGTACTGAGTAACTGACTTGTAAAATGTGCTAATACTAGACTGTAAGCTTTAGGTGGCCTGTCATCAGTGGTAGTAGCTGCTGAACAATAGCAATAAAAAGCATATATTCTTGGGAAATAATGCAAAAAACTATTTCAGAAACTACTCCAGAGCTGATGGAAAAAGCAGAGGCCGAGCAAACAATTCTGAAATTTTGAAAGCCACAATTGCTTGGAAGCATGGGAGAAGGACCCAGTTTCCCTCTTCACCCTACCAAAAAAGGCGAGGTAGAAAATTTCAGTTAAGACTTTTAATAAACATGCTTATTGATGTAGAATGTCTTAGTTAACAACCAAAAAAGGCTTTAAATACTTTTAATTTTTTACTTTTTAAAAATACTTCCCAGTGATCATATTAATAAAAGTGATAGATGGAAAATGTTAGAGGGAAGATAAAAATTAACAGATTTTTCAAATAACTTTTCTATTTAAAACAAAACAAATAAAAAATCTTTCCCATGTCTTTAAAAAAAAACAAACCAAAACCTCAACCAAAAGCAAAATAAATACAAAAGTCATCAAAAAACCCCAAACAGAAACCACATAACAAACAGCAACAAAAAGCTTCTAAAGATCTACCCATTTTCAGATCACAATTGATACAGTAAAACTCGCAATGAAAATCTCGGCTTCATGCCATTAACAGAGCACAAGTGTCATCTGCTGCTATGAGAAAAGTACATGTTTCTCGAGAAAGCTGTTGCTATGTTCTCATTGTATGGCTTCTGGGTAGATTTAAGGTCCAGCTGTTCCTGAAATATTTTAGTGCTGCAGTACAAAAGTCTGTCTAGATCCCATTCATAAGATCTCAATCTGGAATCCTGACTCACATGTTTTTTGCTTGTGGAAAGAGATGCTTTCTGGTCTTGACTGCTCTCATGTCAGCTAAAACACAACTGAGGATCCAAGAGTAACCCTGAGCTGCAAATGCAGGACATGTGACAGGACATGCTTTACACGTCTGTCTCAACCTAGGAGCATAACACCAATCTTACTGGAGCCTTAGCAGTCAATTTTGGGCATATTGTTTCCTCCAACAATTTATCGAAGCATTGAATTATCAGGAATGACTTACAGTTTATCACAAATTTATCTCTCTACTCCTTGTTGTGCATGTTTCCATTTCGTTTCTTCAGACCTGTTTTAATGAGTATGTTTTCTAACTTTGTATCCTTGGAACAGGCCCAACAATCATGTAAACTGTCTCTCTCTCCCCCTGTAAAATGGGATTAGTGCCAAAAAACACTTCTTGAACCTTAAAACAACCACAACAACAAACAAACAACCACAACAAACAAACAAACCATAAACACCATGGTGAGAGCTTTTAGTCAGAGCTGTACTCCAGTTGGTTGCCAGCTCCTTGCTTTCTGCTTCATCTTTTCTCTAAACTTTTATAGCCCCTAATCGTCTGTAAAGCATTGCATACCCCTATGGTGCTATATAAATGAAATAACAATGATGCTCTTGAATTAATTGGGTGCGTTTGCATACAGTAGTCTTACAATATCCCTTCCTCTTTATAAGATCCTCTCATGTGAGGCTGCAGGCCCAATTGCCACAAATAATTCAGTGTTAGATTGAAGGTGTAAATGAGGAATCTTATTTTTTCTCTTATGGGCCCTTTGTGGGGAGAATATGTTTTAGTTCATTAAAGGTGCACATTAGGCAATTACTTTATCTTTTCGTCTCTCATTTTTTTCCTCCTTCTTACTCCTCAGTTTTATGTCTCCTCACAAAACCTTGAGTCTTATGGAGGTTTACAGATTTACATAAATGTCTTTTTTTGTTGTTTTTATTTTTTTTATTTGGCAGGGAATGAATCTCTCTCACCAAGATATGACTCAGGTATTTTTATATTTTTTTTCTCTCCTCAAGGGACTGCAGCACAGCATCTCTATTAGTCAAATTCTGGATAACACAGATATTTCTGTTTACTCTTGTTGATTGCCACAGTCAAGGCAGAATTCAAACAAGCACATCAAAGAAGTTGCCAGGTCCTGGACTGCAAGCAGTGCCAACCTCTTGGATTCCTTTACTTCTAGAGGATATCCTATTCACAGGGGGAAGGATTTCTTATACTCACAGAAGTGACTGCAAACAATGGCATCATTAGTCAGGTGTCCATCAGAAGGAACTTGATGCAGAGGGTCCCAGAGAACGTTAGGATTGTTTATTCCAAGAACCAGTTCTAGCCCTTCTCTTAACCAGCCCAGTGAAGAGAAAGAGGCCATTTAGATACTTAGAGCCATTCTATACGAAGGACAGTAGGATTATTCAGCCAGCTCTCTTTAGATTTTCTTTTCCTTGTGGAGAATGAAACAGTGTCAAGTGCAAGCTCAACTGCTGCAAGCCATCACAATTGCAGCTGGGGGTACCCATTCTGCAAACATCTAGAGAAACTGTTTTGCATCTTTCTGAGTAGATCCTCAGGTATGGTTTCCCATACCTAGAAGGCAATAGCACTCATGCCCCTAGCAGCTGGGGTCCTGACCCTATAAAATGTTTTAATTTGACTTGTTAGAAGCCATAGCTTTTAAAACTCTGGGGAGTTATGACTCCCACAGCAGCTGGCTGTGGATGGATTTGAAGGAGAGCTCAGTGGGGTTATGTCTGTGTTTTAATTTGTTCTCTACTCTCCTTGGCAATTTACCAATCCATGGCCCAAAGTCCATTCCAACAATGTACCATTTGAAGCATCCAGGAGTCAAGAGTGACAAAGTACATGTACACATACCCTTGTGGTGCTCATTCAGTTGCTGGGTCACTGACATGAGGACTTTATTCTCATTTTGAGGGTTTGATCATGAGGAGAGCAGGCATCACTAATGCCCTTGCTAGGTTGCTACAGAGTTCAGATAACTTGAGTTCTGCTGCCAGCTCTGGCAATAACCATGGGCATGCTGCAATATTCCCCTTCACCTAAGATCTTGGGTTTGGCTCTCTTATTTTTCAGCCTTAGTAAATAAGAGTTAATCCAGTCATGGGTCCTTGCTGGCACTAGAACATGATGAAAGCTAAAGAAAAATGTGAGTAATCCCTCTTAACCAGGCCTCTTACAGGTCCCTTCTGACACCTAATGATGACTGTGATAAATAGCTTACAAGTGACTTTGACCATCTACAATTAATGAACACATCCCATAGTATAAGATCACTGCTTCCTGGGGTGCAAGGTCATGGGCTTGCTCCTGACAGTGTTTCTGAATAAGCCCAGTCCTGTTCTTGCCACTTGGTTTTACGAAGTTCAGGCACTGAAAGAGTCACCCATAAGTTGGGAGCTCTCTGTCACCCAAATCAAGTGAGACTGACTTCCATGGTGGATGTAGCATCCTGGGAATGCAAGGTATCAGAGCCACCAGCACAGTAGTGCTTTAAGTGTTGGCATCAACCATCCTCAGTAGCACTGTTGGACATGAGGAGCTACCTATTCAGCTGGGATGGGCAGAGCAGCATGGAGGAATCCCAGATCAAAGATCCACAGAGCTCACTGGAAAGATGTCAGGGAGGTTTCAGCTCATAACCCCTAGAAAGAAACAGAGGAAAGGAAATGTAGGAGTCCTCTCTAAGTTCAGAATCCATTTGGCTCATAGCCTTAGAGATCAAAGCTAATGCCCCACATTAGAGAGCACTGTGGTTGAATATTCAGATCCCTTTTCTTTTGAAGTTGTGGCCTATTTTCTAATATTTTTTCTTCTATTTCCATTTTATAATTTTCCATTGTCAAGTTCCTCACTCATCTGCTGCTTGTACGGGCACCTGTCATCTAAATCTCCACCTTCCCTGTCCCTGTCTACAACAGCCTGGCAGTTGAAGATGCAGATGGCCTCTTCTCCCTGCCTTCCTCTGCAAGACAGTTTTCAGGTAAGCCCCCTACCAAACGTGAAGGAGAAAGCCACAGAATAAGGGGCTGATGTACTGCTGCCTTTGCTAAGATACCTGTGAACACAGAAACAAAGATGCTCAGTGCAGAGGGCGGAGGAAAGACTGACTGTATGTTCTGAATATCTTTCTAGCATTAGAAGATCAGTTTCCCTTGACCTACACCTGGTAGTGTAGCAAAGATGCCGTAAGACACACATTAGTGCATTTTCTAGGACATAGCATCCTTCATTCACTGATGTTGGGCTGCAAAGTCTGCATGTGTCAACTACGCTCTGGAGGGCCAGAGAAACCTTTTGTCCATTTGTTCTTGGCACGTCCATCAGAATCTCTATTATATTGATTTCAGTCCTAGTCTGGATCTTCTCTATGAGAAACAACACAAGTTTTCCTTTGCAGAGCTGTACGCTATCTGCATAACTCTGTCCAGGAGCTGTCCAGGGTCAGACTTCCAAATTCAGACAGGCTCTGTTTGGCAAAGAAAAGCATCTGGGAAGGAGCAAAATGAGTCTTTAAATCAGTTCCTGATGTAACTCAGAGCAATCTTTTCTCTTTTTATTTTGAAGCTAAGCTCATTGATACTGAAGCAAGGTCCAGCACAATGCAATTTCCAGACCTGTTTTTCTGACAATAGCCTGATAAAGAACATGTTTATTATTAGGAGTGGGAAACAAGCATTCTGGGAGCACAAGAGATTCACAAGTTAAACTGAAGCTATGTCTGTACTGCTACAAAACTGGTCTTGAGACCAAAGACCATGCACCACATTTGCATCTTGTCCCTGTGGCTGGCATTCAGAGTGCCAACTGGATGCTTGCATAAACATGCCTGTTGACCCAGTGACTCACCAAGTGTGTTCAGGCAAACAGAGTGCTGGGGACTCTGAAATATGTGTCTGGTCAACAACTGAGCTTGAATTTATAAGCTTACCGTCTGTACCATAGAGAAGTTTGACCTTGGGGTAACTTCAGTCCATCTAAACTGAGCCTAAAAGTATTGAATAAATTTAGCAGCTAACTATGAATGTCTCTGCTATGACCTTCTTACAGTTGTGACCACTGACAGCTTCATGGCACTCATAGTCACCTTTTGCCTTTAGTGGCAAATCTCTTCTGCTTAAGTTGACGGATGGTTCTATTAGATTCTTGTTTTCTAAGTGTCAAACTACAAGCAACTTGCTTCCCATACAGCCCCAAAATATGCCATATTTTGCTTCATTGATTTCTCAAATGAAGTTGTCGGGGAGCTGGAATCACACACAGCCAGATATGGAGTCATTGTTCAGTCTTGCATTTGCCCTGAGATCCCTGAGGATGCAATGCAGCAGTCTCAGTTTTACAAGATACTTGCAAGGTGTAACCTCTCCAGGGCACTTACTGAAATGAAACTCTGCGCTGACTGGGAAAGTTGTGCAGATTAAACCCATTTTTATATACTTTCCAATTCCTTATTCAGCATGAACATTTCAGTGGTTTTTCAGAATACTCTCATCAGTGTGCTCCGTTTTCCCCATTTTAACCAATGAGAAAATAAAGCTTGTATCAAGCTCCCTTAATGCCTAAACTGATCCATGAAATTTGTGACCAAGGAAGGACTTGGATTCTGCATTTCAGAATTTCTAGGACCTCATGGAATTTCCACATCATGTGCAATAGCATTTTAAATGTTTAGGCCCAGCAATACTGTAGTAAAATCAAGTTTTCTGTGGAAGTTGCATTTACTCTGTTCTACTCTGCCTCTCTAAGATGCTAACTTCTGAGGCTACTTACAATAGAAATGCCTGCTAGTCTAATTAGTTCACAATGTTTGTTGACTTTGCTGTTGGTGGGAAAAACTGTAGCATGTATGCTACACCTCTCTTATGTTTCTTATCTTTCTGTGTGTTTTCTTGGCAATAAAGTGCTTCTGCTGGTGGAAGACACTGCTCAGAGAATAAATGGATCCACTCTGGGAGAAGCACACCTTAAGGATGTATTTCAGGGTTCTCCGTGGATATAAAACTAGGAGACGTTAGGGAAAGCTATTGCACGATCACGTCTCAATTTCCTAATTTGTAAAATAGTAACAATGAGCTCTTGATCAACAGGTGAAAAGCACTGTACAAAACTCAATAATTTCTGTCATTCTGGATGCTGCCACTTGCGTATTGCTGTCATGGACTTTGGGCCATGGGTTAATAAGTTCCTGGCAAGAAGGGAGGGCAAAACGACACACCACAGAACACCTTGGTTTGGTGGAAAGTGTTGTTGTAGAGAAAACCCCTGTACCCATATTTTCTGGCTGAGGAAGCAGGCCCCTGGAGATAATATCTTACCCAAGCTGCAGAAGATGTTTTTGTTTAAAACAGTTGTTCTCCTTATTCCCTACTCTCCTCTCCTACTATTGATACATAGTCTGTGATTCCTTATCATAAATAAGATTTGTGAGCTCTCTGGGGAAATGGTCTGTGTCTTCTCCTATACTTGTGCAGTTTGTACAAGGGTATAAATAATAATAGTCATTAATGCTAATAATGTGTTTTTTAACCTCCTGATCATCCTCTGTCTGATCAAAGAGCTACAGAAGAAAAATCTTGCTTCAAAAAAGAAGCTAATGGCAGAGACTATTAACAACACAAAGGCTAGCAGAGATCAGGTAGTGGCAAACTTTAAACTGTCTCCTCATGTTTTTTGTTAAGTGAGAGCCTGCAAATGCATCACAGACATCTTTTTTAAATAGTAGGTGGGCTGTAGGCTTCTCTCTGGTCAATATGATGAGTGTTTGTCTAGCACTTGCTGTCAATGGCTTGAAATACTTTCTCAGCCTCCTCTTGTAGAGCATCTATCAATCTATCACAACAGAACTTGGTCTCAGCAAGGGCTTTGTAGCACCTCTGGAGTACAACTGATAAACAGTGGCAGGGGAAGCACCATGGACCCTCATTACAGAGAAAATGAGGGAAACGGACGCCTTAATGACTTTGCTGTTGAGGGGACCTAACTCAGAGGTTGCTGAGTTTGGTGAGAGTCTTTCAAGTGCTTTTATTTGGCTTGAGACCTGACCTAGAGTGAAGTATAGAAATCTTTGGAGCTCTGCCTACTCTCTGCACAGTATTGATACACAAGCATTTTCATGTCATGCAAACCAAGAAGTATTTTCCAGGACCTGTGATTTAGCTGAAGGAAGACCAATTCAATGCAACCATGTTTGCATGTTTTCTGCTCCTCAATGTAATGTCCTCACCACAGGAGACTTAACTTCCCTTCCAAGTTGCACTGATGGGCTAGAGACATAAACAAGAGGAGATTTGTAGGGAGAAGTACAGTCTGTTATTTGACATCATATAGTTAAAAGTCTGGATAAGCTTTTGGGTATGCAAGCCCATATTTCTGGAAAGCCTGTTTTGTTTTGTTCTTTCAGCTATATTTTTCAGTTTAATAAAAGATATTGCCTCTTCCTACAAATCCTGCCTCACATTATTTGCCTTTCAACTCTCTATCCATGGTAATTTCTGCACTGGAACTGTTAAAAAAAGGCACAAATTGTTTCTTCCTCTAATCATAAAGCACTCCCCAAGTCCCAAGTATCTTAAAAAGCCAAACCCTTGCTTGCTCAAGCTTTCAAAAATAAAACCAAAATCATAAAAATCCATCACTGGGTAAGAGACTAGGTCTGGAAAACATCAGCCTGGGAGTTATTAATTTAAGGGTGTTGTGAACCACTGCAAGGAGACTCTTGCAATGGGAATGCTCACATGGCTCAAGCTCCCTCTGCCTTCCATACCACTGAGTATGGGTGCCCTGACATAAAAAGAGTCATAAAAAACTTGCTGCTTTTCTATGTTTCTGCCCAGAAAATACCAGGCGTGTGCCCACCTATGTGCAGGTCAACTTTCTCTGCAGACAATGAGATTGTTGTCATTTGCCTCCCATATCTCATTTGGGTGATAAGTACAGATTTGGCGGTCATTTGTTTGTGACTTTGTCAGGCGGATGGTCTGTAGCTCAGTCAGCCAGGTACAGGTGGCAAATGGCCACATTTTCCTTTCCAGCTTTGCCTAAGGAACGAAGGATATGTACAGGGGAGCCTAGGAACATAGCAGTAGTCCTGTCTCTAAAGTCAGCCCACAATTTATCTAGCAAAGTCAACAAGCCTTAGCCTAAAGATGGAAATACCAGCTGGGGAGCGACGCTTGGTTTGTTGGGACCATGGGTCAGGAAGCCAGGCTGCAGAATGCAGCAGCTCCTCCCCGGGGGCACAGGGCGTTAATGGAGGGAAGCACAAGGCCCCCAGCTGTGACTAAAGACCCGAAAAACAACAGCTGGGATAAAAGGCAGCTTCTGGGTAGAGCAAGACATGCTAGGGAAGCTGGGTGCTATTTCAAAGAAATGTCTGTGGTAGAATGCTGCTTGGGGGAATAACCCCTGGATCCCAGGAGGAGGTGAGAAAGATCTGTGCTGCCAAACTCTGGTGGAGATTTAGACCAGGGGGCTGCAAAAACACTCTCTGAAAAGGCACTCTGTAGCATTGAGGGGTTCCTTGTGCCTCTGCAGAAGCCAGTTAGTACTGGATACTGAAAGGATTTTGTGGTGTAATGGCATCTCCCTTTGGATTGTGAGTTCCCTGCTGTTCAAAGGAGCTGAACAGAATTATTATTTTTATTCCCAGCTTGAAAGAGCTGACTTTTTTTCCCACAGAAAACATGACAACTCAAAAAATTATCTGCCAAAGTTTGTTGTTTTTTTAATTTTTGGGTGCTGGCCAATTTTCTTTTTCTTGTTGTCGTTCACACTTGCAGATTTCCTGTAAAATCTTACAAATGTTGTAAGAGTGGAGGCCCTTTCTGCAGAACTTTGTGTGCATATTTCCTTAGAGAGTGGTTCCTACATGCCCATGTTTCAGGCTGTCTCAGCATGGCTTGGGTGAGGCTCCCCTTGGAGAAGGAGTTGGCACCATGGATACAGTGTGGTAGACACGTTGATAGCATCTGTTATGCCATTTATTTTATATTCTAATTATGCGACAATGTCAATGTGTGAATGTATACTGCTGGCAAATGCTTTTTTGTGACATATCCTTTATGTGACCCAACTTGTAAAGGATGTGGGTCTGCTATGGCTGATGCAAAAGGAGTTCAGTCATTTGTGCTGTACCAGTTCATGCAACACATTCCTCTCCAAGACTTCTTGGTTCAGTCCCCGCTGTGTCATCCCACGGTTGTTGAAATTAAATGAGGGCTCTTTCCATCCCTTCCTTCCTTCCACTGCTCCCTGAGTGCTGTTGCTATCTCATTGGCTGGCTATTTCTGCGGATTTTTATCTTACAGAATTGCTATGTAGTCACATGCTCCCTTCCACAGTTGCTGGCTTGGCATTTTTTGCTTAAAAAAAGCTACTTTCAGCTCTGAGTCTTGTAGAAACCCCAGTGGAAAATCTTCCTCTTCAAGAAGTGTCAAGAAGATGCTTTGCCTTCTTTGAGTTTCACAGGAAGACAGTAGAGAGGAAAAGAGGTAGGAAGGGTTAGCAGGGTGTGGCAAGAAGCTGAGGGAAGTGAAAGGTGGAAACATAGACAAGGAGTATGAAGGGGTAGAAAGCAAAGAGCAGGTGAAAAGTATGGTATGAGTAGAGTTGGCTTCTCTTGAATATCAGGCTGAAGGCAAATGAGAAGCATGAATGCTGTTTTCTCCGTCTACATAAAAGAGCCCAACCAGGTGTGAGATATTTATCATGGTCTTGGTACACTGTGTATCCTTTCTAGGAGAACGTTTCTGGACACTGTGCAGTCCTTGACCTTGGATAGTGGTGGGTTTCACTGAACCACATGACAAATGAGTATTTCTTGCAGAGAGAATATCTTCTTCCTCTCCCTTTCCCAGTATCATGTGCAGTACATGCCACAACACTCTTTTAAATCACACTAAAACGTGCTATTTACCATAGATGCACTAGTCCAAAGACATGCCATGAAACCCACAGATAGAACACTCAATAAAGCAAGTAGTACTACACATATGTCAGAGGCAGACATATAGGACAGGATACTAAAACAGCTAGAAAAAAACCACCCCTGGGTAATCTAGGCTCTTGACTCCCGCTCACTTTAACAAGCTCTCTCAACTTTAAATTTCAGGACCACTCATTCTCTTATGTAAACCCTGCAAAATTTGCATGGCCAACTGTGTTTTCAATACTATTTCTATTACAGTAAAAAAACCACTAAGCCTTTTGTTAATGCAACATTACATTTGCACAGTTAAATAACAGTAATTTGAAAAAACCTGTAATGGAAAAGTTAAAAGTTCCTCCATCAACTGTACTGTGGCTGCCTGAGAAGTATGTAATGGTAGGTTCGGCGTAGGAAGTTGGAAGAGAAAATATTATGTGTGTGCTGCACAATCAAGTTAATATTGATATTGCGTGAAGCGACTAAAGCTACGATGAAATAGAAATGAAAGTGTGAGTTCTTAAACAGTTAATAGCACAAAGCACATTTATTTATTAAAAAATGGACGAGCATCCATGCTCAGTGCATCTAAATGTATCCACTCAGCCCTAATGAAATACTTTCTCTATGCATTAAAAGTAGCTGGCTTTCAATCAATCAAAGCTGAGTCAGAATTCAAACTTTTTTTTTTTTCCCCCCCTTCAATAAAGAATTGCAGATGTGCTCTTCACTTGCTGATATTCATTGGTTCACCTGGAATTTGAATTCTGGATTAAGTGGAAGAACTGCAGTAATTTAAAAAGAAAGGACTCAAGAACAAGGACTGCAGGGTTTTTACAAGTTTTGGTTGGTTGTTTCTTGTTTTGCTGGCAGTGGGGTTTTTAATGTTTGGGGGATTTAGGGAGAGATGAGTGTAATTCTTGGTTCTGTTTTTGTCCTCACAATATGTAGGTAGCTGAGGGATTTGGCCACATATAAATGGATTCACCTTTGGCTGGAGACCAATCCTGAAGAATTTTAGCCCACAGAATCTGATACTCCTGCTCATATTTAGTAGTCTAATGTCCCGAGTAACCCCACTGGTATGACTCAGCATGAGCAAGTGAGCCAAAATACAGCTCTGAATGTTTTTGAAGGTTAGGAGTATGTCAAATACATTGTAAGAAATCGCTTTTTCTCCTTTCAGTCATGCCAGCTTCTCCAGGGAAGTATAAGATGCTGTCACCTGAGCGAGTGCTGCTTCCTTTGTGTCTTCTCTCTGGACTTGTAACTATCATTGCCTGTTTTGGATGGGAACAATACTGGGTTCAGAATCATCTAACACACATCCCTATGCAATTTATGGAACAGAGACACAGTTCTACTGTTATTTATTATTACTTATTACAATAACTAGTGTTAATTGTTACAATACATATAATATTGATTAATAATTAACATATCATTAATTACTATGCTGTATTAATAATTACTCTAATAAATATTAATTGTTATAATAAGTGTTATAATGAATGCTGTGGCCTTTCAGTACTTAAAGGGGGGCTATAAGAAAGATGGGGACAAACATTTTATCAGGGCTTGTTGCAATAGAACATGGAGTAATGGTTTTAAACTTCTGGAGGGTCAATTTAGATTAGATATAAAAAAGATTATTTATTTTTTTTATTTTACAATGAGGGTTGTAAAACACTGGAAACACATTCCCCAGAAAGATGATGAATGCCCCAGTTCTGGAAACATTCAAGGTCAGGTTGAACTGGGCTCTGAACAACCTGACCTCGTTGAAGTTGTTCCTGATTATTGCAGAGGGTTGGACTAGGAGACCTTTAAAGGTCCCTTCCAACCAAAATGATTCTATGATTATTACTATTATTATTATTTCAAGAAAATTTCATTATGCAAATGCTCAAAGACTCCAAAGAAGTCTTGGAGATCAAACAGGCCACGGGATATTCATATCCAAAGTGGGAGATGGTCACTCATTTGAGAGCTGCATATCAAGGGGTTGTGCAGGGGGTCATGAGCCTATGTATGTAGGTAAAGTAGACTTTGAATGGTTGCATAATGACCTGATGAAAATGGTAAGGTTGTGGGGCCCTGTAAGATTATGTGTAAGGCAGGTGGAAGATGAGTTTATGTATGTGACTGTGGACAGCTGGAATATCGGAGTAGACAGCAGATGAGCTTTGGTGCCACGTATGGGGCTGAGAATATTTGTGAAAGAATACAAATGAATATAGATATCAGATGTAGGTGTTGGGCACTGAGATGATGGATGACAAAGGTATAGCACAAACAAAAAGAGGAGTGTTGAGCAGTCGTGTTAGAAATGTATAGAGCTGGTGTGATATTAAGGTGCTGGCCTAGCTGGTCTCTTAACCCAAGCTCTATGTTTTTGGGGATTCCTGCAACAAAAATCAAAACCTATCTCCTACTTCAAGCCTACAAATTGATTGTCACCACTTGATTTTGTCACACAAAGTTCCAAACATATCTTGAGGAGTGCCAAAATTATTTTTGGCTTTGCTGTCTTTCAGACCATGTTCCGTTGGTATCTGCGGTGGGTTGACCCTGACTGGCCTCCAGGCACTCACCAAAGTCTCTCTATCACTCCTCCTCCTCAGTGCGCCAGGGGCAGAGAAAACATGACAAAAAGCTTGTGGGTTGAGATGAGGACAATTAACATTAGAGGTAAAACAGACACAACTAGGGGAAAATTCAATTTGTTACCAATCAAAAAAAAATCAGGATAGTGAGAAGTAAACCCAAATCTTGAAACATATTTCCCTGACCCCTCCCTTCCTCATGGGTTTAACTTCACTCCTGTTTTTTTCTCCCTCTTCCCCTGCAGTGGTGCAGGAGGACAGGGAATGGGCGTTGTAGTTGGTTCATCACATATTGTCTCTGCCACTCCTTCCTGTTCAGAGGGAGGACTCTTCACATTCTTCTCCTTCCCCATTGTGAAGTCTCTCCAATGGGAGATAGCCCTCCCTGAATTTCTCCAACGTGGGTCCATCCCACAGGCTGCAGTTCCTCATGAGCTGTTCCAGCACGAGTCCCTTCCACGGGGTTCAGGCTTTCAGGAACAGCCTGCTCCAGTGTGGGTTCCCCACAGGATCATAAGTCCTGCCAGCAAACCTACTCCAGTGTGGGCTCCTCTCTCCATGGGGCTTCAGGTCCTGCTGGGGAGCTTGCTCCAGTGCGGGCTTCCCATGGGTTCACAGCCTCTCATGGGCATCCACCTGCTCCACCAAGGGGTCATCTGTGAGCTGCAGGTGGACAACTGATCTACCCTGGACCGTCATCAGCTGCAGGGGCACAGCAGCCTACCTCACCATGGTCTTCGCCACAGGCTGCAGGGGAATCTCTGCTCCAGTGCCTGTAGCACCTCCTTCCCTTTCTTCTTTCCTGACTTTGGTGTATTCAGCCCTATTTCTCCCACAGATTCTCCCTCTTCTCTACTGGCTGCTGTTGCATGGTTTGTCCCCTTTCTTAAATATGTTATCCCAAAGGCTTGGACTGGGATCGGCCCACTGCCTGATGGGCTTGGACTTGGCCAGAGGTGGGTTTGTCTTGGAGCCATCTGGCCTTGGCACTATCAGTTGTAGAGGGAGCTTCTGGCAGCTTCTTACAGAAGCCTCCCCACCAAAACTTTGCCACACAGACTCAATACAGCATCAGAGGATGCAAACTATCTAAAATGGAAAGCACAAAAAAGAAGCGTGCTCCTCATTGACTAGTCAGTTGACTTTAATCCACTCTAATATTTTTAGTTTGATTTCCTTGGTAAATGAAGCCTAGCTGATAGTACATGTGTATCTGTTTGTCCATATGTTCTTCCTCCCAATAACTTTTCAGTGCAACCAATTTCAACCACATTTAAAAGAGGGCGGAAGGCTAAAAAGTAACTTATTCCTGGATGTCTCTTAAAAACTGGTGATTAGGTAATGTTCAGCTCCCTCCATAGGGGAAAACCCGTGAATTATGTAGGTGGCACATGGTGGCAGCCAACCAGGCTAAATGGTGATGGCATTTTGTCTTTCATTTTGGTCCACTAGGAGACAAGCACGTGTTTCTAGGCTAGCCACAGCATGAATTTCTTCTTCCTACAGGAGATGTCACAGGGAACATATGAAAGGATCTGGCTTTCATTACGGCATGGGGGATTTTTGAGACAGCAGACAAGAACCCACGGGGAGGCAGGCTTGGTGCATTCTGTTCACAGAACAGCTTGCTCTACAGCAGTCTAATAAGAAATACTTCTAGAATGGCATCATTAGTGATGAGAATTCTACAGACCTTTCCTATATGAGGTGCTCAACTTTGCATCTTGCACCACAATGTGTAAATTAAAGATTCGTATCCTTTAGTGTTGGGGTCCTCGTGGGCTGCTTTGGTGGCCCACGAAAGATGCAATGTGGCCTGAAGAGGGGCCACCAGGCTGGATGGGCAGCCCATCTGGGCTGTCACACTGCATCCCACAGACTGACGTCTCAGAAGTTGTGCAGTCACACTGCCTCCTCATCCCCGGCTGCGAAAGGACACCCTTTTGTGAAATACCTGGAGAGTGACTAATGAAAAGCCCTGAGTGAATGTTAAATATTACTTCATTAATACTGTTCTAACCAGAGGCAATTATTTTAGGGGACAGTAGAGCTACAGGAGCTAATTACTCCTTGGGGGAAAAAAGTTTGGGTTATGTTATGGTAGGAGGAACCTGTATCTGAAAGGAGAGAGGTAGTGGGGGAAGCCTTCCGTGAGCAAACAGTGGCTTTGCAAGCTGGATTTCCCTCGCAGACAGATTCTTTCTGGTCCCTCTGAAATTGCCTGGAAGTCACAGGAGATCCAGCAAAGATTAATGCAGACTGATACTTGCTATTTTTCCTGGAAGCTTTGGCAGCTCTGTAATTACAATCGGTGCGTCTGAATCTCCCTCTGGCCCCTGTGCACTGCCCACGAGTGACACCAGCATCAGAGAGACCCTTGCTTTAGAATTTGTCAAGCAGAACTCAGCTGAGAAACCAAACCTGCCCTGCTGCATTTCTTCTTTTGGCAATGAGGAATATTCCTTCACTGAACCACTTCCCCTTGTCCTCTGTAGCTGGAGCCTTAGGGACTCCAGAGCGCAGCATGGCTCGTAGACCTGTGATCCAAGAGATACATTTGTAGAGGAATGAGGGAACCATATTTCTATAGCATAATGTATATATATATTTATATATATAAAAACGAAATAAATGAGCTGGCTTGCAACACTAGGTGGCAGAGGTGGGATCTGTTCTGCTCTGAGCGCTGTCCTATAAGGCATTGCTTGTTTAAGTACAGTCGCATTTAGTTGGAGCTGCAGGAGAGAGACAGAGAGATTCTCTGTGTTTACAGCCAGCACAGCCTACGGTGGAGCATCTAACCTGGCCCCCCCTTTCTCCAGCACTTGAAGGGGAGAGTGCGAGGTTATTTGGGAATCTGGCCACCGTAGGTCAGCTTGCGCTGCGACTGGATTGTCAGAGCTGGTAAAGCAGAGCCCAGAGGGACTGAAGGGAGACACGAATCCCATTTTCTTTGAGAGGAGAGAAGGGAAAAAAAAAAAAAAAGATAAATTGAAAGAGAGAGAGAGAGAAGCGAAGAGACGGAGAAAAAGGCAGAGGAAGCAGAGCGAGTGAGAGAGAAGCATGAGGACCTACTGGCTGCACAGTATCTGGGTGCTGGGCTTCTTCCTGTCCCTCTTCTCCTTGCAAGGTATGTGATGAGTTCTTTCTTGCAGTCTCCTCAAACCATTCTGCTTCAATTGAGGCTGATGGACTGAGGATGGCCTGAAACATGGAGCTGGAAGCTAGAGCTTCCTCTTCCCCCCTCTTCCCCTACAAACCTTCCCCCCACCTCAGGAAACAAGCCAAGGAGAGATCACTGCTGGTGAATCCTATGGTTAGAGGGCACTGCATGTGACTGACTTTGCTGCTGTATTTATGCTTTTGCAGAGGGGAAGTTGGGGGGGGGTGGTGTTCAGTAAGATTTGCAAAGCAAAAGAGTAGTGGGTGAAGGTGGATATCCCCTCCATCCACAACCAATGTTTCTCATCAGTTTGGGTCACAAGTACTGATTCTCCTGGATTCTTCACTTTCCTGAGGAGATATGTGTTAAGTTTCTTTTTTTATTTTTGTTTGTTTGTTTGTTTGTTTGCTTTGTTTTGGTTTTTTTTTAAATTATTTTTATTTTGGTTTTGCCCAGAGAGGGGGAGGTTAGAGGAATCTCTATGCCTCTGGTCTGTCTGCGAAAACATTATGTCCTTCCCTCTACCAGGGGGGAAAAAAAAAAAAAGAAAAGAAAAAAAGAGAGAGTGATGGAGGAAAACCAGAAGAAGAAAATTTGTTGGGTATGGGGTTTTGTTCAGTGGAGAATTGCCAGCTGGGTTTCTTGCTTTAAGAGCCAAGTGTGAGTATGGAATTTAGTTTGAAGTGATGACAGGCATGCTAGCTGGTTTTGAGATGCTTTCTGTAAACAGGAGTTAAGGGTTAATGCATCCCATGCTGTATATATAAATACATGTCCCATATGTACATATAAGCACAGTTCTCCAAATTGCAGCTTTTACATGATCCACACTCATTTATACACACCAGTGGTCCTTCACTTACACACACATACACACACTCATGAATATAGCAGGCAAGATGAATAAACTTACTCTGACACATACAGTTTTAGCTCCCTAGCACATTCAATTCCTGGAGCGTCTGCTTCTCTTGAGCTTACATTCTCCCTTCCTCTCTTCCCCCCATCCCTCCTTCAAGCCTCCATCCTGAAAACTAGTGCTCATGGTTGCTTACATATTAAAATCCCTTGCCTACCCTGCTGCACCAGCCTTGTGAGCCTGCATGTGTGCACACATATACACACACATAGGTGAATATATAACTAAAGAACATATATGTACTCTATCTGGCCTACTGTGTGCCTCAGTCTCACATTTGTAGTGAGCTGCACCCTTAGAGGGTATTTCGCTCACACACCTTTACCACACACATACACACATGCACATACACACACCCCCCACACAGTGCTTTTCTCTCACTCTTGTGCATACTAGTGCATGAGTGCCGTATCTGGAGATGTGCCAGTCACAGCATCCTCACTTCCTCTTAGCTCATACTTTTACACACAATCTTGCATGCACTGTTCTCCTCTATTTTATGTCTACTAAGCAAATTCCCATGCAGGCAGGCTCCCTGTCACACACATGCTTTCTGTTGCAGCCTCACACCTGTCACTTCTCACATTTACTGAGTGCTCCTTTTCATATGGTCTCACTTCTTCTGTTCATGGGTTGCATACACATGCTTTTCACTGTCACATATTTCCTCTCAAACTTGGATTCTCTGAAGTCTGGACTGTGAATCCAGCACCAGCATCTTCCAGCTGACTTCCTTGCTTGCCGTGAAATGGCTATTTCTGACGGGAGAGGAGCACTTTTTTCCAGCACATAGGTTGTACATGGGGTGAAACGAGAGCCAGTTCTTGTGTAACCTAAGCAGATGATGTCAGCAATGAAGTTGTGTAGCTTGATGTGAACTTCCCTTTGCTCTGGAGGATTAGGCACAGACCTGTCAGGAAAGATGGACACTGGCAAATAGCACTGACTCTGAACATTGCCTGTCTTTCTGATGCATGGTCTCTAGCCTGCATAGTCAATGGCGTTTGCTCCACACAGTGTTTCCAAGTCACAAGCCCTTCCTGAGTTGCAACCAGAGCATCCTGATGCTACTGCAACCAGGAGCTGTTTTTTTAGTTCTTTCTTACAGCCAGAGCTTATGCCAGTGTACAGGCACGTACGGGATTTAGCCTTCTGTTTTAGTGGGTTACTATTGCCACAGTTGTATCAGCCACTTCAATTCCGATTGAAGACATCAGGGAAGGTCTTTTGAGGGCTGTATTCCTAGCTACACCCAGAGAAAGCAGAGGCAATATAGTTGCCCTCCCCAGGTTTTGGGATGGGATCGGATGGTGAGGTGTTTGAGTGTTTGCAAACCTGGAGCTGCTTTTCTACTGCTCCCAAACTTAAGACATGGTATAAATCAGATCACTGCTGGATCTAGTTTCATAGCCAGCAGTAATTTCCTTTCTCTAGAATGAAGGGTGAGAGAATGGTAAGCAGGAATATTGGGGCTGCTTGGGAGGAGCATGGCACCTCACAAGGAAGCCTGAAGATGTTTGAAGGAGTTAAAAAAAAGTGAGAAAGTACTGAGCCCTTAAAAAGACCCAACAAAGTAACACAACGCCCCCCCCCTCCCCCCATATTCATTTTAAATTAATTGTTATTCACTGAAAGCCTTGGTAACCAGGCTCGAACACTTCTGTAACCCTGCTGAGCACAACTCTGTGGAGCTCTTACCCCAGGAAACTGCAGTATTGCCTTTGACAGGCAGTGACCCATCGGAACGCTTCCAAGAGCTTTGTGAGCACATCCCTCTGGAGCCAGCCAGCTGAGCCTGTACCTCTGCAAGCCATCCAAAACTTGTCTGTGCCTTCTCTCCCCTTTTTCCTTGCTGTCCACTTGGGGGTGTACCGGTGAACGCAAAAGCAGCTCCTTGCCTTTCTTCGTTCTCCCACAGCCACCAAAAGCGGGGGAGAAGGGGAGCGATGCTGGCACTGTCAGGCACGGACAAGCTGAGGCTGAATAGCAGGCGATGGGGGTGTAGGGAGGAAGCACAGCTGAGGCTGGCAGGAGACCTATGGGCTCCACTGTGCCAAGTGGCCGCACAGGCTGCCTCCTCCAGCGCCTCTGCCAGGGGAAATGCAAAGGGCTGCCTGTCCCCCGCCCGCCTGTGTTCAGGGGCTTTGGCACAGAGAGGCTTTGCTCCTTCCCCCTCAGGTTAGATGCTCCAAGTCTTGCACAGAGGATATTTTTTCCCCCCCTAATCATTATGTTTCCTTAATTTTGTGGCTCAGGATTCTTGCATTTCCCTGCTGCTGCCCTTCCAGTCCGCGCTGGGAGGCAGGTGGCTTGGAGGCGGAATGGTTGTTCCTCCTGCATGGTGCACTGGCCTTCCTGCCCTGTGGGGGCTGGAAGAATAAAAGTACCTATAAACCCCAGCACTGCCGGTGGGTGGGATTTTCTAGTGGTATGCTGCAGCTTTTTCTTCGAATGGATTAATTTCTTAGCACAGTGTGCTTCAAATATTCTGACAGAGATCGGATTCATAAATTGGACTCAAAAGCTGAATTTTTCTTTTTCTTTTTTGTTTCCCAAGTCAAAAATTGGGTGTATGTAGATGGGGAGGAGAAGCAAATGATTAGGGTCTACCAAAGATTGCATTTTGATAATTTAGAAGAATTTTGTGTTGATATTTTCACTTTTACCTACAATTACTCTAACTTAGCTGTCAATATGAAAATTAGTTTTGATTTCCTCACCCTGAGCATTTTATTTAAAAAAAAATGAATGCCTTGACAAATTATACAACATTTCCTTCAGCATTGCTTTACATTGAAAAATTCTTCTAAACAAACCCTTTCTCTTGAAAAATAGCAGCTGTTTCAAATCAGCAATTTGCTTAAAAAAAAAAAAAACAAACAAACAACCCAGCTTGCTTTAATTAACCCCCCCTAAAACTCCACCTCATTGGTTAATTGTAGAAGACTTAAAAAAAAAAAATTCAGGTGCTTCCACACCCTATTTAGTAAAGTAGATGGTTTAGAAAAGGACGGGGAGAACTGGCCTGCGTAATACTGGCAGCATTTATTTATAACGTATTTTTTGAGCTGCTCAAGGGTGTTCTTAAATTGGGAATGAGTCTGACGAAAGAAATCACAGAAGCACTCGGGTAAGTGGAATAGGATGCTGTAGGGTGGTACACAGTACAAATGTTATCTGTAAAGTCTCATGTTTTATAACGTTACTGGACAATGCGGGTGTGAAAAATGATGTGTTTGTTAATGCACGAGGTATGTGCAATCTATATGGATGGAAGTGTGTACCCAAGTGTTTCTGTGCTGATAATGTGTAATGGATGAGGAGAAGAAAGGGAGGAGCAGGACTCTGTGTGTGTTTGTGGTGACGTTGTGGTGTGTGGGTAACAGCGTGGGGTGACTGTGATGCAGGTGGATAACATTGAGATACTGCCAACCAGAGAGGGGGGGAAAAAAAAAAAAGGGCTTTTCCTGCTGTCCTGCATATACTTTTCTTCCTATCTGTTTTCAGCTCTCTCTTGTTGAGTAAGGTAAGGGAAGCTCTCACAGGCTGGAGTGTATTGATGAGGTAACAACTCACTCAGTTGCCTTGCATTCCCTCAAATGATGAAGAGGTTCAATACCTAAAGCAAAATACTTTTTTTGTAGGCTTAAAATAGGGAAGAAGAAGAGAAGGCTTTTTATCTGTAAGTGGGTAGCATTAAAAAAAATATCCCAAGTGTTTCTTCTAGTCCTATCCCAGTGATTGTGGACCATTTGAGTCAATAATTATCACACCAGTAAGAACCCATTTCCCCTAGCTGTTGTAAACCTCGCCATTCAGCTACCTACTCAGAGAGCTTTGTTATGGTAAGTAGAAATTGGCTTCATCTTTTAGTCTCAGAGATCTCTTTTCACACAAGAGTTTTACTAGTTTTCTCAGACAAGAGTCTTAGTAGTTCTGTAATAAAGGCCTTAGTGCCAGTGGGGACACTCCTTTTTAGCCTTGGAGCAATCACATATGCTAATGGCAGTCTAAGGAGGAGATGTGCTCTCTTATAGTTACTATTTTCACCTCCTTTTTCCTCCACAAGCAAGAGACTCCTTCCAGTCAGGGTGAGGAATATGGCTGCTGTCGTCCTAGGCTGACCACAGAGCCAGTGCTTTAGGAGTCCACACCCTTACTGTGCACTGGCTGTAAATCCTGTAAGCATTTAGTAAACCAAGGTCCTTGCCTTGCTGGTATGGCCTGGACCCTTCCCTCAACAGATTTACCTGTGCAAAGCTGATTTGCTTAGGAATGGATTAGAGAAGGGATGTTAATGTGCGGCAGCTGTGTGTTCTGTGCAGTTGCCTGGAGAGTCAGGTGGGTGAGGCAATGCTGGTGATGAGGAGATGTAGCACTGCTTACTGACCTGCATGCTGTAAAGTGAGAAGAGGTGGCAAAAGGTAATTAGGAATAATGGCAAGGGAGGCCCTTTCTCTGGGCATGTCAGAATACTCGGTGGGGTTCGTTGTGGAAGAGGATGAGCTGAGGTTGTTGGCTGACAGAGATTGTTAAAGGACTGAATGATCAGAGTGAAATCTATAATGGTACCAGACAAAGGTATGTCCTGGAGGAGTCTGGGGAAAACCCTTCCTGTGTGCCTTTGAACACAGGGATACGTGTTTTGCCAAATATTATCTCCTTTGTGTGCAGGGTGCTGGTGAAAAGATGCAGAGTTTTGCTGTCTGCAGTCCCTATGGGAATCATGAGTCTTTGCCTCCTCAGTATCCCCTTTTCCTTTAAAAAGTGCATAACATAGTTTAATTTGCTGTTCAGACCAAATGAACAATGATTTTTTGACATCTGATATGTTCCTACTGCTGTTAATTTATCATTAATAAAATCAAAAATATCAAGGACAGCACAGACCATCCTGTCCCACTCTGAAAAGGAGTAGCTAAGGGCATGTGTAGGTGAGCATGTGAGAAACACAGCCCCCTCCTGGTGTCAGTGAAGGACAGAGATCCCTGCAGTCAGCATGGAAGAGAATAAAAAATGCTGGGTGTTCATGATTCTTACAGAAATAGGCAGGGAAAAGAAAAAAAAAAAAAAAGAGAAACCCAGGATTGATTCTGTGCTATGCCAATGCACTGTAGTGCTTTGGCTGATGCTGGATGTCCTGGAAGCTGAGGCATCTCCCTGTGACCTCCCTCTGCTGGTGTGGCAGCATTGCCCTGCTCACCTGAGTGGAAAGAGAGGGAACAGCACTTGCAAGGGCTGCTGCTTTAATGTCTCTGAGCTAAAGCAGTAGTCTCTCTCTCTCAGCGAAGTGTCTTGCTGGCCATATGTGCAGTCTTAAAGTTGATGGGGAGAAAGTTCTGCATGGCTACATGCTGAGGGGAAGGGGTCCTTTACACTAAACCTGCTTTTTGGTCATCTGTGAGCATAGAAGGGGATTTTTCAATAGTTGTCAGATGTAGAGGTACTGGGCTTTTAATGGTATCTCTGGAAGGAGATGGTTTTGGAGGCAATGCAAGGATATATGTACCTGGTTAAGATAGGCTGGCATGTTGCATTTATTTGAGAGGTTGGTTTGCTTTATTTAAAAGAAGATAGCATCAGAAGGCAGGCTTCAGAGGAGAGGTTTTGGCTGAAAGCAAAGATGAGTGTAACTGGAGCTGTGGGTTCACAGTCTGGGCTTTTCCAGTTCCTAGGCTATATAAAGCACCTAAAAGAAACTCTTCTAAAGATGGCTTGTGCTTGAAACCTGCTCTCTTCCCTAGAGTATGCCTGTGTGTGACCTCATGGATACAGGTTTCTTCATTTCTTACAGGTTTGGCAGAGCTCTCCCTCAAAAAGTGTGGCCCTTTCTTTTTTTTCCCATGATGTGTTCTTGGCGACTGGGACAAGATAGATGTGGCAGGCAGGCCATGAGCAGTGGGATAAGGGAGGGAGTGAAGGAAGAAGTAAGCAAGGAGACAAACAGAAGTCTGTGGGTCTTTCCAACTGGGAAATCAATAGTATATGAGTATGCAATGAAAGTGTGTAATCAAAGCTCCCTCCCCTTTGCCCCTTAGCACTTACATTGATGGTGAGTTGCAGGCCAGAACCAATTAATCCTTACAACCTGCTAGGACAATAACTATTAATATTTTTCTGCATGCACTCTGGTTGCTGCACCTGCGTGGATCCTGGCTGTGCTTGGCCCTCAGCAGCTGACCCAAAGCTATGCCAAGAGAGCAAGACTCTTTCTGATCGAGAGCCTTGCAGCGAGTGTGCTGTGTTACCTGACTTCTACTTTTTGTGGACGTGTTGGAGAGGCTGACTGTGGGGATATACACTTGAGTGTCTGAAAAAGGAGGGTTTTGCAGGCAAGGGTTTGCCTGCAGGAAGCAGGGTCGATTTAAAGGGGCATCTGAGAGATTTTTGATGTGTAAATGTGTTTACACTTGTGTCATATGGGTGCATCTTCTTGTATGAGTATCTACTCTTTGCCTTGTAAAGCTACTTTGTACGATGGGATCACGACATCCAGTTTTATTTAGGCCCACATAAATGGTCTGTGCATGAAGGTATGACCAGAGGCCTTTGAATAGCTCTTCTTTGACTTTTAGGAAGGTGCATATACGAGACAGAAGATGATTTATATATATATATATATATATATATATATATATGCATGAACCTGTATTTGAGTGTGCACATGTGATAGAAAATGCATAAGTCGTGTGGTAAAGATGCTTGGGCAGTGTTAACCAGTCTAGTTCAGAGTTGTGTTTCATGCAAGAGAGTTGTCATGAATGTTAGTGCAAGTGAATGCAGTATGATTGCTGATAGGAATATCTGCATAGCTATGTGTGCTTTCAGAGTGACCATTATTCATAGCAGATTTGCATCCTATCTTGACATGGCAAGAGATTGTTGCAGTGAAACAGAATTTTTTTCTCTGTAGCTTGGCTGTCCTTTCTCATGTCTCTGTGATAGCCTCAGTGTAAGGTGGCAACTTAGTCATGCTTCAGTCATTTGGGCATGAAATACAGTATAAAGAGTGGAAAAGACATGTTTGACTCCTACGCTTTCATGGGAGAGTTTCTGGGAATAGAGGAAGGAAGAAGATAAAAGGAGGCTTTCCTACATGTACAAGTTGCAGTATTTTAATTAGACCAACATATTCAAAAATAGTACAACCTGACTGAGCCAACTGTTCTTACATAGTTATGCTACTGTAGACTGTATGAGCCAAGGAGCTCTGTGCTGGATACAACCTGAGGCAGTAATCCAGAAAGTCTGTACTCTGGCTGTACCTGCATTAACACAGCCTTGATGGTTTAGCTTCCTCAACTGCAAGGTTTCTGTCCAGCATGGCTGTGTTTTGTTGAGTCTCAGTTGAGGTAGCAGAGTAGAATAGACCTGACTGCAGGCATGCCCCTGTGAGACATTCTGCACTTCTAAATCTCCTGTAGAGAAAAAGAAATTATTTGTTTGGAGAGTCATGTTGTATTGAGTCGAGGGCTTTTATGAACAGTAATTTCTCAGTGATTCAAAGAAAAAGAAATTAGTCCTGCTGGCTGAAGTGGTGTAAGAGCTATCTATAGTCTAGGCCAGCTAAATGAGGAAAGGTAGGAAACAGGGAAAGTTAAAGTGAGGTCCAGAACCCTCTCCTTCATTTCCATGTATTCTAGCTGCATACTGGTGACTGGTTTGTGAACTATCCAGCATCCACAGACACACAAGAGATTGGGCTACTGATTTAAAAACAAAAAACATAAATATATCTGGCTTCAGCATGAGGTAAATGAGCTGCGGCATTGCCCCAGAGGGACCTAGAGCTATGGTGAGCAGTGCAATCTTCCTTCTCTTTTGGTCTACTGTGTGCATAGAGGAAAGGAAGAAAATGCCATTCTGTCTGGCCTTTCTCTATCTGTCCTGACCTAAATCTTTGTACCACCAGCCTTTCCTTCAGGCTTCAAGGAACCTTGCAAGATCTTTACTTGTAGGCTCTGATCATCCCCTGGTCAATCTGAAGTTTCTGGTCTCTCTCTTCTTCCTTCTGCTGCCCAAAAGGACCCAAACCACCACAAGAATTGAAAGAAGATACCCCAAGCTGTCCTGGATGCTGAATCATTGCTGTAGCTTCTGAAGGAGGAACAGTGGTGTGAAATGTACTGGGAAGACAGAAGACTTCAAGCCCCTTCTTTCCTTGCCATGCAGCAGGGTTAGTTAGAATACCAGTTTTGAAGTTCTTTCAGAACTGGGGATGCTAAGTGAGAAGAGGCTATGAAATTATTGCAGGCTTAGGAAGACCTTGATCCAGAAGAACTCTTTCCTTGGTGCCGTGGCTCCCCCACAGATGCCCCAGGAGCTGGCAGGAACCTTGACAGGTTTCTTCCTGAAGTTCTCCAGAAGTTTGGAGCAAAGCAAAAAGTTTTGCAGAATGTCTCTGCTTAACCAAAATGGCATCTTTCTAGTAAGGAATAAAAATGTGTTTTGTTGAAAAAAATCCAACCCGAGTTTCAAGAACAGATTAAGGCACAAGTGCTTAAAGGCTTTCCTGTGATGTGTTATCTTCTATCATAAGACTAAATCAAAGTCTCAACTGTCATCTAAAACAAAAAAGTTCTGAAAATTGTAACCTTTATAGGTGCAACCAAAAACTTGAAAATATGATCTGAGTGCAACCAGTAGCTGGTGTGTGTCTTCAGTCTGCAGACAGCTGAAAGGACATCCTCAGGGATATATCATCCTGTTTATTTCCCTAGAGAGTTAGGTCTGACCTTCTCCTGCTAATGCCTCTTCGGGAACGGTTTTCAGTAGGGCCAGCAAAGAGTATAGTAGTCCTGATCCTCTTGACCAAGGCTTAGGAACAGTTTCTCTGAATGAAAATGCTCAGGGAAACCACTGTTGCCATGATTGCCTTAGTAGTTCAAAAGTAGAAGCAGACTTTTTTTTATATAATTTACAACTACTTGATGAGACTGGAACCTAAGGAGTGTTCAACCAGTGGAAGGGATTTAGATTATGTTGCAGATTGTGTTTGTATTGGGTAATAGGAATGCTTGTTCACTTTGGATTGTGACCATTCCTGGGCCAATCATGAATTGTAAGACTGGGGCAAACAGTGGAACAGATTCAAAAGAAGACTTTGTTTAAACAGGAGTTGTAATGGCTGTACTGAAGATCTACCCTTGCTTTTGTTTGGAATTGGATTTCCTTGAAAGAGACCTAGCTGATGTCACCGGGGAGGAGGGAATGTCTGTTGTGCAAAGTTCGTGTGATGCTGTGTGATGTGTCTGAGGCAGAGGATGAGCATGTGCATGTGTCTGTGTGTGCACCACATGTGCGGGGCCTGTGCTGTGATCACCAGAATTACAGTCTAGCCAGATAACGAGCTGTTGTTGTTTACAGCACTTGGTTCCGGGCACTTCAATTCCAGAAAGATGTAAACAAAATTAGAGGGAATTCAGAGGATTGCAAGGAGAATGATTAAGGGGCTGGAGGGACTGACTTATGAAGAATGCTTGTGAGAGCTAAATATATAGCTGTTTTGGCTAAATGACTAAAGAGGAGCTATGCTAATGATCTAGGCATACTGGGAACACATGAAGAATTGTCTAGTGTGGACTTGGAGCTAGAAGAGCCTCTCATGATAGAAAATTTGGAGGCGGAAAGAAAAAATTGGCAGGAGAGAAAAATACTTAATGGAAGAAAGCGATTAGGTGGTGATATAGCTTTGTTAAGAATTGTGGTGGAATTGCTGTCATTTGGGATATCTGAAGTTTGGCTGGGCAGAACCCTGGAGAATAATCCATGCACTACAAGCTTGAAAAGGTCCCTTGAGAGACAGTCTAGATGCCTTAATAGATTTTTATGCTGTCATTAATTTCTGAATCACGGCTAATACTTCCAGTCTGACAAAGAACCATATTCTTTAAAGTATTTATCTTTCTTGCCATGCATTATTTCTGTTGTTATGCAGATACTGGCACAAGACACATGAGGAAGTCTTCTGCTATATTAACAGTTTAAATCCTGGTTATATCAACTGCTTAATTTAAAGACTTTCCCCTACCTCTCCTTCCTTCAATGGAGTGTTTATTCAGATTTGTCTGATAGATGGGAAAAAGTAGCCTTCTGGATGACTTGAAAACCCAATATATGTAACTCTGTCCTGTACACTGTGTTAGGCTTTAACAAATTTCTCGTTGCTACTTATGACACACGTTCTGTTCTTTCTTTATCTCACACATTTTCAAAATGTGTAACTGAACAGTGGACTAGTTGCTTCAGGGTCAGAAACTGATGTGGTTGAGCCTGTAGCATTCTGGGCATGTCCCAAAAGCTGAGTCATCCTAGGACTTCAGAACTGGAGGGAGGCCTTTGAGGGAGGCAGACGTAGAACAAAATGGTAGGAGATGGCTAAGATGATCAGTGGTGCAGGGGGATCAGCCAGCTGGTTTGCTCTTCTCTCACCTACAACAGGAATGAAAGTGAAATGGGTGGTGTTGGCTGCTTGGTTTAATGCTTTCTTACGGAAGAGAACAGACAGAATTGAGAGGGAGTTTTGTAGCAGATGTTGTACTGGCTGGCACCATGGACTTCCAGAGGTAAAAAGTATTGCAGCTTGAGTGAAAAAGCCAGGACACATAACAGGAATTATCCAGAATGAACATTATTTGTGCCATGGATGCCGACCCAGAGAGAGTTCATCACAGTTTATTAGCTCAGGTACAGGACTATCCAAATTGCAATCTGTTTCCTGGGCAGGAAGCAAGGAGCACTATTTTGCACTGCATGCAGTCCAAACTGTTCAGTGGTGCTGGATCTTTCCCAGTCTGTGCAAGGCTTGCTCGAGGGTCTCAGCAGCCCAGCAGTGCCAGGGAACAAAGTGTGGAGACAGCTGACTCTGGATGTAAATTGTTGCTATTTAGGTTGGACTTTCGACTAGCCTTGGTGTGTGCAAGGTGCCTTGGTTGTAATGACATCTTCACCCTATTCACCCTAGCAGGGTGGGAGAGCTCGTTAGCTCAGATGTGGTGCAACGGGAGTGCAGTTGGGCTTGGGCTCTGAATTACAGACAAGAAACATTGTAGACTTGAGTTGTTTTCCTGAAATTTCTGGGGTTTTTTCATGTCATAATCTCCTCTTAAGAAATAAGTAAGTTCTGGAAAGGATACAAGCTCTTTCCCTCCCCACTCCCCCACCTTTGCTTTAAGTAGACATTCTGCGTTTGTGCCAGAATGGAAGAACAGGGAGATTTGAAAAACTGAGCAAAAGATGATGAAGTGGAGAAGATTAGAGACTCCAAAGGTGATAATCTGTGTTGGCAGAGATGAGTCGCTGTTGAATGGTAGGTGCATGCTCATGGTGATGGAGAATTAAAATTTGGTTCAAAGACCAGTGGACATAGTATTTTCTGTATTTCAATTACTTGGGCAATCTGTGTACCCTCTAGTGGCATGACTCATAGAGGGAGATGGAGAACCACTTCTCCTACCATTACTCAGTGGCAGTGTCACCTGAGAAGTTGGACTACCTGTTTAGAGCCCAAAGAATGAGGTTTCTCAGCCCTAGCTCACTGCTGAGAGAGGAGTGGGGTGAGAGCAAGATAACTGGTCTAGTAATTGTGTTTGTTGCTTGCAGGAAATTGATTTGTTACAGCACCTTTGAATCATTGTTCTGTGGGATTTTGCTAATCTCATTCTAACCCTGGCAGAACATTTGTTGCTTTGCACCCAGCAGCTGAGTCAGAGCGAGATGCTGCTGCCTCCTTCAGTTATTGGTGCAAAGGCATAGCAGCAGGAGACCTTGAAAAAGATTCCTGCTACTGGTTGTACAGGATAGAGCTCTGGGTCAACTCTGCACAAACTGCAACTGTGAAAGGAAGAGACCCAGACTGTTATAAGAAAGAGGACAGTTGGTGGCAAACTTGTGGTTGTATTGCTATGTGATGAACTTCTGAAGAAAAATCTAAGCATTTCAAAGCAAAAATCAAAAATATCCTAGGCATCGATTCCCTAAAATTCCTGTCTAGATGTCTAATAGCATCACTATCTAACAGCAAACTTCATAGGGAGATTCTTCTCAAAGTGATTTTTTTGTTGTTTTTTTCTGTCACTCACATGTTCGAAATAAGTGAAAAAAGTGGATTGACACTATTTAGTCACTACTTTTGTTAGTAGCCAGAAATGATGCTTTAAAAATGATCGTGCACGTACTTAAACAAACTTTTTGGGAAAATGTTGTTGTTAATGGAAAACTTTACAAAGAAGGAATTTCATGGCTAAAATGGCCTTTCTGAAAGCAGTGAAGACATATTGCACTGGCTTAGAATTAAAGACATTCAGATCTCTGTTTCTGTTCCAAAATAGAGCAGGATCTGGAATGTGGTTATCCCACAGTTCAGAAAGCAAATTAATCCCTGGCTCTGGCCTGCTTTGGAGAGGTCTGATTTTTCTCTCTAAGTTGCATTTTTAGCTACCATACATGTTAGAGGCTTGCATTACTTGCTAGATAGTGGGTAAACAAAAAAGGTCTGTACCTGCCACACAGACACAGGTAAAGAGACTCACACTGCCAGAGTTCCAGATCTCTGTGCTTTGGCTTGCTGCACTGGAGGCCATGTGGTGGAAGAGCCCCCACTTATCACAACAGATGGCTGAGAAGTGCTTGTTGGCTCTATGGGCAGAGGTGGCAGCAGCAGCACACAGTCTTTGCAGGTATCTCAGCAGCCAGTATTGGGGATGTTGCTGTGGCCATAAAAAGAGAGCTGACCAAATCCCTCTGTATTGCCCTTGGCAGTTTTGGAGCTGGGCAGCTCTGCTGCATTTGTAAAATGTTCAGTGTGGTGTCTGCCCTGCAGCTTCCAGTCAGTGTGGCCAACTTGTTTTTTGCTGCTGATGTTGCCTTGCTGCAGCTTCAAGGAAGGGAAAAACATGGGTCTGTTCTTTCATCTCACTGCATTAAACTTTAATCAAATATCCCAGTTCATGTTTCTTATTTCTGCAGCTTTATGACCAAAACAAGAGACGAAACATGTATTCGTAGTAAACCTGAGTAGTCCAACAGTTTCCATGATGTCTGCCTACTGCAGCAGGGTTATATTGAGAAGGTATGGCCTAATGTTTGTTAGAAACCACGAAATTCTGCATTGGAGTTCAAGTTCTGGTCTGGTCTTGTTTGTTGTTGTGCATAGGTTTCCTAATACCTCTTGAATTTTTGCTTTTGGGGAGTTTTCTGTGGGGAAAAAAACAAGGAATAAAAAAAATAACTGTAAGGGCTATTTGTCTGTTTTAGGTAGACCCAATGTGGAGTCCCTAATCCAATTTCATGGAGCAGAGGCTTCAGGCTGGATTTACGCTGTATCTCTCTAGGAGGTTAAAGATGTGTCGTTCAATTTGGTCATCCTCAGCAGTACCTATTGCAGCTTGAGGCTACAAAAATCCTAAACTGGTACATATCTTTGAGGGGAAGAGAAAGGGGATGAGTTCTAAAGGACATGTCCTTTGATGAAAGACTGTTCTGCCCTCCTGAGTGAGGATACCTTTAACCTTCTGCTTTTTCCCAGCACTGTGAAATGCAGTTTGTTCCTGTCTTGTTTGTTCCTTTTGTCAAGGGTACTCCAAACAGTGGATCATTGATCCTTCCCAAGCAAATTTCTTATGGGGTCTAATCTGGGGCTTAGAGTTTGCATTTGGGTAGATAGGAACATTATTTAGCTTACAGAAACTATAGGACCAGTGATATGAATGCAAAAAGCAAAACATCCACTCAGATTCTCTGATTCAATAGTGTCTTGCAGAGCAGACTGGCAGTTAGAAGAAACACTTTTTCATGCATAAACTTGGGTGCCTTTGAGTTGCAAATGATGAAGAGACAATAAAACACACATTGCCACTTTCATAGGGATACCTTTAAAACTAGAACTGCACTTTCAATTAACTCTACCGTATGTGGCCAGAGTCGACAGTGCATAAAACTTTGATAATTCCACATTTTAAAAATGTATTGGGAACTCTCATTCGTATATCTTCACTGAAAATTTCATGAATTGCACATTTCCTGGTGTTAGATGTTCAATAAACTTAAATTATGTAGCAATTTGCATCTAGAAGGTTTGCTTTAAAACTGAAGACTGGCTACTTCTCTTCTGGATTGAGAATAGCTCTTTCTTTTTATGCCTCGAGCAATTAGAATGGACAATCTTGTTTGAAAATTGTTGGAGATCTGTACTGACCACTTTTTAGGAAATCTCTGATATGAAGAAGATATGTAAGGTATCAGCAAATAGCTGGACACAACTGTATCCCTCTTGTTTGAGCCTGATGTTGTGTTTTTGTTCATTTCATGAGCATCTCAGATCTATTCAGAAATTTTCCAGCAAAACTTTTCTGTATTTTAATATATTTTCAACTAATTGGGGAACTTGAGACTAGAGGGGAGAGCAAATTTGAATGAATCCAGTTTGTGAAATCCCAGGTGGCAGCTATTAGCAAAGAGTACTTCTTCTACAGGAGTAGTCAGGTTGCTGGGAACATCTTCCTAGATCCTAGAGTCCCAAGGTGAACTCCCAGTTTGAGAAGGAGAAAATGTGGGGTGTTCTGTCTGCTGATACAGACAAATTCCTGGAGTGCCCTCCAGATCTCAAGCAGTGTACTATTTCCATGCCCTATCCCCAATTTGTGCTTTTGTCTGAGTGACCTCAAAGGAATAACATGTGGTGTGAAGAGGAAGGCTTTAAACAAAGCTCTCTGGAGCCATTTCTTTCCTTTCAGTAATCTCATTTCAAAGTTTTTCATGGTTACCCAGCTTTCTTATTCTCCTTGTCCTTACTGCGACCAAGCTGAGGGTATAAGCAAGTTGTACCACACTCCTGCTTTTTCATAAATGATCTCTATGCTCAACTATAGATGAAGAGTAAGGACGAAAAATCAGAGCCATATGTAGTCTTGTGTCCCAGGACAATGGCAGTCCTAGGATAGCGCTGCTGCTGACAAGCATCCCTTCTCATGGTGATGTGTTGATCATGACCATGATGGCTTGTAAGAGGCATCTCAAAATTGTGTCAAATATCTCAAACAGTGCTCTTAATCAGAAGATAGCTTGCACTTTCTCCTGCAATACTGCTTAGTGATTTCCATCACCAGTGACATCTACTGATATAAAGAAAACATGATTAAAGAAAGCATGCTTTTGTTTGCCAGCCACCAAAAAAAAAAAAAAAAAGCCTCGGCCCTGTTAATCCCAGCTGACCACGTACAAACCAAAGGTTTAAGATATTTCACTAAGGTTGTGAGCTGGGTCGGTGGCAGAGCAAAACCTGGATAATTTGTTCCTTATCTGGTCTCCTTGCACAGCACTCCTGTGCCAAGTGCAGTACTTCCCTAGCTTGAGTCTCCTTGGGCACTGCAAGGGGCAATGCTGGTGACACAAAAGGTGAAGCAGAGAGCTGTGAAGTGCAGGGAAGTGGTCATGGAGAGGGAAGCTCCCTGGTGTCTGTAAGAAGATGTGGGGAAGGTGTCAAAGAAGGAGCAGGGGCGCATTTGACAATAGTATGGGGAGGAGGGGAACACGAGTGTATCTGACAAGCTTTTGAAGCACTGTGTGCTTAATGGTAGCTCCTGCAAAGACACAGGCTGCAAAAGCCATCAAGAGAAGATGGCTTCTCCCAGGGCCCTTGCAGCTGCACCAGGCTATGATAACAGAAATTAACTTCATCTCCTTTGTCTTGCATTCCAAGGGCCCCAGAATAGTAGTTATGAAAACAGTGCTGTTTAATATTGTCTTTGATCGAGCAATCCAACGGGAGCCCTGGGCTTGTTCTGCTTGGCTTTGTTAGTTTCAGACCCCAAGGCAACAAGCCGTTGCCTTCAAAGCCCAGGCAGGGCTGCATTAAGTGTGAAGAGCACAGCAGAAATCCCAGTTTGTCAATTCAAATGGCACTCACCTACTAGCAATGCCTGTATATTTAAATCCACAGCAAAGTGTGGGAAGCGGTGCACACACCGTTATCCCCTCTGGAAAGAGCATGTCTCAGGAGCTAGCAAACAAGGCAACACCCTCAAAATACAGCAATGCGGGGTGGGTTTTTCCTGGTATTATTCAGTTTGAATATGCTGCTTTTTTTATTTGCTGCCAATTGGTCTCCCAGTACACTGCAGCCAGGCAAGGGGTGTGTGATGCAGGAGGACAACAGTGCTACATCACTGGAGAAGAAAGTTTGCATTTGTCACCTTCAACTCCCTATGATACAGGTGTGCATCTTTCCTTCAGCTGCCGTGTGGGCACCACATGCACACTTTGGCCAAGACCTCCATTTTAGTTGGATGTAAGCACTGGGAGTCACCACATCTCTGACTGATACACTTATCAGGAGTCAGTTCTTGAGGCCTTTTCTACTTCACCAGCAAGCAAAATGAAGGTAGTTATTGGAAAAGGTCAGTGCTAGTGGTGGTGTGCAGAGGGGCTTATGAGAACCAGAAACAGCTCATCTGTTTCTAGATGGGTGGCTATCTGAATGTACTATAACCCATGTTGACCCAAGTGCAGGGACTAATGGTGTGTCTGCAGGCAGTGCTGAGAGATGGAACTATGTCTTAAGGGAGGGACTGGTGCACTTTCTTTGTTTAGTCTCTTTTATTGCTTAATTATGAGACTCAATCTATTTTGTTTTCCCATCTATGCAAATCAGGGACATGATCAGCTTTTGTTAGTTGTATGAAGCTCATGAAAGTCATAAAAAGGGCAGTGACTCCTGATGCCTTGAAGAGCCTCCCTTCTCGGTTTACTTGGGACTGAGGACCATGGTGTTTAACCTTCACATCTGTGTAAACTGCATATAGTGTAGGTTTGATTATGAAATATCTTGGAACCTGGGGTGCCATTTCCCTCTTATTGTGGAAACTATGTGGCCCCACTGAAATAAAGGGGTACTATAAGTATAATATTTCAGATATACAACTTTATTATAATAAAATTTGGGAGTTTCAGAAGCAAGTAGGTTAGTGATAATATTTCGTATGACAAGGATAACACCTGCCATTACTGCAGTCAGGGTAAGATTTAGACAGGCTGCATAAACACTTCAGGTATATGTTTTCTCAAATCTGACATAAACCCATTGTTGTTTAGTTTCCAGGACCAGGAGCTCCTGAGCATTGTTAGACAGAGAAAATAGAACAAGGATCTCTATTCGGTTCTAGAAGTGCTTGTCCTAGCATTGCACATTTTTGTTTTGTTATGTGCAGTGATGCTTGACACCTCTCTTCAGTTTAGCGGACAACCAAAGGGACTAACCCTAAGGTGTGCTTTCCCGTATATTTTAGGAAGGATCAGCAGAAACTCTGGACAGCAGTTGGAGCTTTTCTAAAATTCTGCTTCATTGCTTGCCTCTTGAAGTTTTTTGCTGTTTCTCTGATCATGTTACAGTAGGACTACTATTTTCTTCTCTGTACCATGTAATGCAGCACAGTGACAGTGAAAAAACTGCATTGATCAAACAAGCAAGAAAAGCATAAACTATGGCAAAAGTTATGTTTGTTAAAGGTAACGGAAAACTGCAGAGGAGGGAGTTGCTTTGCTGTGGAGAAATAATTTATGTTCCCTCTCTAAACCTTCTTAAAGAGGTGACCGTGGTTTAAAAAAGCTTGTGCAAGTGTGGGTGGCCCTGGACTTAGTGCTAAGAGACATGACTTAGGGGTCCCCATTGCTTTGTCCTTGATAGGAACTACTCCTGTCTCAGCATTTCAGTGTCCTCTTTTGTTACAGGAGCATAGGGATTTTGGAGAATTCTAAGAGGAGATTTCAGATAGTCAGATGTTGAAGAAGTACAAAGAACTTCGTACTGATTATGAGTTACAGGAGAAAAAATTCAGTGTGTAACTTCTAGCTTCAATCCTGGATGTGTAGGAGGTGGATGGAGGGTAAAGGAGGCTGGAAATTAAAATAAGCCAATATCCTAAACTATATTTTAATTGAATTTTCAATATCTTCTCCTTGGATATTATCATAGCAGACATTAAACCCGTGCACATTATTCTGTAGCTGTATACTATCTACAGTAAAAGCACCAGCTATTAAAATGGGACAGTATAAAAAGCTCTTTCAGTATGCCTTCAAAATTCTTCAGTACTGTTGCTTATGCAATATTTTCTATTTCTGAAAGCTTAGAAGCCTGGAATTAAGTAAAGGAAAAGCCTTTTTAGTTTGGCAAGGCAGTTCCTCCCCACTTGACCAGTGCAAGCTCTTTCATTACAATGACAGTTGAAATCAGCCCCCTCAAATCCATGCTGTTTAATTACAAAGGAAAGCTGCAGTATTTCAGAAGAGAAAGATATGGGGTTGTTAAGATACTGGACTGATCCTCGGGGGGAAATGGGCTTAATTCCTGCCTTTGCCGCAGGCTTTCTTTAAGTTAGTCCATTAATCAGTTTGTGTCTTAGCTTACCTGTCCATGCAATGAAAATGAAGACAAAGGGAGTTCCAGAGCCATCTTCCCCCATGCATAAAAGATGCTTTCTGTGTGATAGGTCCCAATCTTCTATCTATTCTTCTACTATTGTTTGGTATAAAGGTGTCTTCTTTCTAGAAGGGAAGTTCAGCTGATCTGGGCTTTCTTTTTTTGATGTTTCTTTAGCTCCATGGATAAATATGGTACTATACCGAGTTAAGCTGAGACAAGGTCTTTGCCATAAAAACTTGCACGCGTTAAACCTATTGGATCATTCAAACCATCTTGTCAATTATTCTGACTTGTACCATGTGGAGGAAGTGTTAGCCTGTGAGTAGGTAAGGATGTGATTGGATTTTCGTTATGAGGCTAATCTTTGTTCCTTGGTACCCATCACAGACAATAAAGAATTGTTCAGTTTGGGGGGATGACTTAGCACTTTTATAATGAAGTCAACTGTATGATATTTTCTTGACTTTTCTGTGTAAAAAAACCCAAAAAACAACATATGGTGCACGCAATTTTAACTGCATAAATATTGATGAAAGCATAAAAAATTTCTTTCCCACCTCTATTTGTAGCAACAATAAAGTAAAGGGGAGGGAAGAAGAGACATTTTGTTCTCCTGGAATTGTTGACTCAAGATCAACACAACTGGATCAAGATGAGTTAACTAGGTTTTGATTTTAAAAGTTAGGATTCCAAATAATGAGATTAAAATGGTTCATGGACTTGTTCCAGTGAACAATTTCTGGAGGTGTAGGCTTTCATTTAAAAAAAAAAAAAAAAAAACAAAAACAAAACATGTAATGCTGTCTTTAAAAATGTCTCTATCCCTTTTCCCATACCAAGAGGAAGTTTGATCTTTTCACAGATCCCTGGAGAGTTCTGTTATTGGTGAAAAGCAAGAAGTTTCCATCAAATGCTAATTAGAGAAGCTGTCTGGAAATTGCTATTTATGTAAATTAATATTTTTCAGAGATTGCTCAGTCCCTGAGTGCTTTCTTTGGTAGGGGGAAAGGTAAAACAACTACCCTTCTGTTCTACTTTACTACATGCAGGAGAATAGCAAAAAGGATGGTTGCCTCTCTTGTTTTGCTCTTTGAACATCAAAGACCATGGCCAGACCATTACTCTATGGCTCTCCTCAAACATTTATAAACTGCAGCAGTGTTGGAGCTGTGTATTGGCTGGATCACAGGAAAGCAGGGATCACGATGCACTGTTGCGATAAGGACATGCAGAGAGCAATGGAGAAAAAGAATTTGGGAAGATCATAAGGAAAGCTGTAGAGCTGAGCCCATTTGTGCCCCTTACCTGGCTGGCCAAGGTCACATCTGTGGCTTACCAAAAGCATTGGAGTGTATTGCAACATCCTTCTGAAAGCTTTGTTACGCACCATTCTCACTCCACCTTTTAACTTTTTTAACTTTTGCAAGATGTCTGGGGTAAAACAAAGGTCCTTCACAGCCCTGCGCAACCAGAGTTGGCATTTTCTTGTGTTTGCAGTAGCCTGATGAGACAATGCGTGAGGGAGGTTGCTATGCTTCTCATGTATTTTGTAAGAGGAAGCAAAAATCTTCAGTGACAAACTATTCTTCTTATATTTTGTGACAAAGACTGGAAGCAATTCTGTTCAGTCACTGAACTCACCTTGACTCATCTCACGCAAATGCCATAATTCAGAAGTTCTTAAAAAGTAGCGTGCAGTACACAGCCATTGCCTATGAATCTGCACCATCTGTGGTGTTTTCACTGAACTGATGGAAAAGGTGCAGGGTATCCCTCAGGAAACAAAAGGCAGCCTCTGAATTATCAATTCAGTAATTCTGGAGCAATCACTTCTTTGCCAGGAACAAGGCTTCTGTATTACTGGTCTACTGTGTAATTAGTGACTAATGGAACAACAACCCCCAGTATATTAATTGCTATTGTAGCTGTATACAGAGCATTGTTCTCTCTGTGACAGACATATAAATTGTGTGCAACTATGTTGTCCCTTTCAGAGCAGCTCTCTCTAGAGTTGGGTGTCAATAATCAAATGCAGCTGTTCCTTGAGGAAAGAAAATGTTGCCTTTAAGGGCTTGTCTAGTCAGGAGCACATGGGAAAGTTGATCTGAATTAAGTAACAAGGTGGGTTTCAAGTGGATTATGTAAAATGTATTGAAGTGATGTGTGCATGCACACTTGTTTGGAATTAAAAGTGGCCTTCATTTGATTCTGTTT